>NW_019641657.1:0-432396 GCF_000599845.2 Trichogramma pretiosum
TTCGTGCGAAGCGGTTAGTGACGGTCTCTGATAACAGCCTATTGAGCTCGTTCTCTACTCTATTAATATACCAATATCTTCTTGGCAAAAAACCGCGCATTAATATTTTAAATATAATCTTTATAATATTTGCAAATAAAAAAATGGATCGAGTGATCGCCTATAGCGAGCAGGAAAATCCACAGATTATCGATTTCGAGAGTATTGATTTTTATGTAGACATGGTTTTTGGAGAATGATAGAAAATAAAAGTGGCGATTTTATAAAAATAACAGTTCCTCGAAGAACACAACTTTGTACCATATTTTGACACTGTTGAAGATGACTTCTGGGTGGCTGCAGGCGATAAGGAAAAAAAAAGTAAAAATGAATACATTATTATTTAAAACGTGCTATATAACGCAGCAATAACGATATCAGATCGTTGACAGTCGTTTCTCCCTCGCGCTATTTAACGATCATTACGTGTCTAATATACGTCGTGCAACTCATTTGAAATAATTTTAAAAGCCCAGCGTACTGAAATTTAATTGAAAAATCCACAAAGTTGAATGTACGTACTGGTTAAATATTTGCGTGAGATGACACTAAATATTCGCGGGAGTATAACACCTAGAGTCTCGATTTCTCGCCTCGCAGCCGCTCGTCTATATGTTTTGGTATATTTATTCTTCTACCGATTTAAATTCTATGTGAGTGAGGAAACACAATATTGATCTGGAGCAAAGTGTACATTTGCGTGTCTGTTAGTATTGACAGAAAAGCGATTATTCTCGAACGTCTTACACATCAGATTGTAACATTAATTAATCTATTCAAAATTAAATATCTATAATAACCATCCAACGTCAAATAGTTTTAAATATAAAGTTTCATCAGTATCAGAGCATTTGACAAAAGAAAAAAAATGCCGGGAAGATTAATGACAGAAGAGTATTTCCGTAAAAAAAGTACTGCAGTTTATATTATACATTTAGTAGATTATTTAAATAAAAATGAAATTACAGAAGAAAATTTAGATAATAAAGATATTTTGAAGGATATAATACTCAAAGGAATGGGAAAGAAAATATCCCTTACGACAGAAGATATTAATGCCTTGAAAGAAACTCTTTGTTTTTTTAAAATTGATGAATTGAAGAAAACTAATCTATATCGAATAAATCGTGGTATATTGGCCGTCGCTTGTGTTGAACATGTCTTATACCCCGGAAAAGACCATAGAAAACATAGAACAATATATAACTGCTGGAATTCTCTGGCAGCCAATCTGTATAAAAAACTGCGTGAACATTGTGGTTTCACAACAGAAGAAGAACTCGACCCTGTTATAGTTAAATCAACCAGATCTTTTTTTAAAAGCGGCTTGTTTTTTAATGAAAAGACATCTCTAGAAACAGTTCGATCTTATTTGAAAACTGTTGACATTAATGTAGAAGAAAAGCACTACATAATAAATGCGTCGATTCAATTTATGTAAGTCAATATTTTGAAAATGCGTACCACAATTATATACATAACATTTAATTTAATTTCCAGAAATAATAATAAAACTTTTAAAACTGTTAACATTGTTCCATTGCAAATAAATATTATGAATCGAGAATATTTTCAAAAAAAACCTATGGCAGATGCTATTATTAATTTGGTGAATTATTTAGAGAACAAAGAAGTAAAAGAAGAAGATTTAGAGAACGAAAGAATTTTAATAGATATACTACGCGAGGGAATGAAAAAATTCGTCAACAGACGACCTTTAAAATTACAATTAAAAGAGTTTAAAAAAGCGATTCTTAATTATAAAATTGAATACTTGACAGTAACTAATCTTTATCGAATAAATCGTGGGATATTAACTGTCGTATGCGTTGAATATGTTCTTTTTCCTGGACAAGATTATGAAGAGTATAGAAAGATTTATGACGGCAGTTTCTCTAAGGCCACCGCATTATATAAAGAACTCTGTGGTATTCCTAAAGAAAATAAAGTCAATCAAGCCTTAGCTAAATCGGCTAGATCTTTTTTTCAGTGTAAAAAAAGAAATCTGGAAACGATTCGTTTATATTTACAAAATATCGATATTGATTCTGAGGAGATCGAATATATAAAAAATGCGTCGATTCAATTGATGTAAGTAAATATGTTAAAAATAATATACAATTATGTACTTAAAAACTGCATTTAATTTTCTGTAGAGGTAATAAAGCTATTGAAGCTAATCAACTGATGGATAATAAAGATGAACTATCAACCAACATGATCGATCTTATCGAAGATCATCCAATAAATGTGACCACCGATGACGAGGAAACCCTTCCACCGATCCCAGATATGCCATTGGAACATGTTGACCCTCCTTCAGTTGTACCAATACCAGTAGACCAGGGATTTCTTTCCCGTTACTCTCCCAATGAGGTGGTGTTGGCAAAAAGGTTTAACTCGTATTTCTGGCCAGCAAAAATTATTGAAGTCTATAGTGATAAAATGTATGTTACATTTTTTCCTTTATCAGAAGAAATGGAGAACGAGGAAGTCTCATCGAAAGAAGATGTCAAAGCTTTTACGGACGAAGAAATCGAAGCCGCTGGTGCCTCTCTATGTCTAGGTTTATCACAAGTTGCCTTTAAAAATGCAGTGAAATTTGCTTCTGCAGAATTGAATTGAATACATTCTCGTTCATTTATGCATGCAATAAATCATTTTATGATAATTATACTCCAGGAGGTCGGGGTTTTCATCTCAAAAGATTATTGATAAACTTATAGCGACCCCAAAAGGTGACACTCCGACCACTTGAAGGTAATTATTTTTTTTACATTCAATTGGAGGCCTCAGTAGAAAATCGATTATCGAAATGATCATTCAAATGTACACATTAAATAACTGCGTCCATTTACAAATACTCCATGAAAATTTTCAAAAAATGTTAATTTGTACAATAAAACAATTAGTACGTCATGTTGTGTCACGTAGCTTTTGATGCCACACTTTTGTGTCATTCATTTAAACTATGTGCAATGAATTATTATTAAAAATATAATAAAATAATTTACAACTATTGCTACATCATTCACAAAGAGCACTCATGTGCAAGCGTAGACATGGCAATTGCACCCACGAACATACAAACAATAATTTCCTCAGCTTTCCCCGAAGTCAGATTTTCGAAATCTCCTCAACTTTCGAACTATATCACAAAATCTTAAAAATACATTTTTTGAGATATAATATATAATGTTTAAAGTTCATTTTTTAAATTTTCCAGGGAAAATGAAAATTTTCAAAAATCTCACTTCACTATTGAAAAGCTGAGAAAATTTCCAATTGAAGCCATACGTCACGTATTTTTTTTGTAAGTGCATTCAGGGGGTTTTCCGGCGGATTAGAAATTAACAAATTTCGCCTCAAATTGCTCCACATCTCCACATTGCCACATCCACGCTAGGACACTTGGTATTAAACGCCTAGTATGATCGATCGACTTTCGTAAGTGACAATAATATGACGGTCTAAGTATTTCACAGTTTTACGCTTTACCTCGACGAATTTCTCATATCAGTGCACATATTTAAAAGAAAAGACGCACCCTCGAAGATTCCTTGCTCATATACATATGCTCACAGAGACTCGAGTACGATCAAGTTGCGGCGCGCCTCGCAACGAGTACGAGGAACAAGAGTCATAAATAGCAGGACAAACCGCAAAATACCACCGAGATAACCCCCGGAAGTCCTTTTCGGACGCAGTTACCGCTACAGTGCAGTTCATTTTCCGTCTCTTGCATCATGTGCTTGCATACATAACACATCATATCTATTTACCAGTTTTTATGAAAAAGAAACACGTTTTCTTGCGTCGGGTTCTCTCGTAATAGAATTGTTAGATTTGAATCTAACTGATTAACTTGAAAAATGTGACTATTCTATAAAAAATGATCTAATTGTAAGCAAGATAATTAATCATACTATTTATACTTTTCATGTACTTTGTATTTCCAATCGAAGAATTATTCTTTATCACATTACATTATTATAATGTATTAACTTGTACTACAGTTCCAAGTGAAGACAAATTGTTCATGAATGACTTTTACTACAGTTTTTGAACATTTGCACAATAACAAGGCAGTTAAATATATTAGCCATGCGAGAAGATAACATACAAAGGTAGCGTATTTATTAATGCTCTTCAGTTTCACATGAATTTAACACTTTGTAAATCATTGAATGATTTTCAAAAAAAATCTGACAAAAGATGTAGAAAATTTATTCATGGCTACTAGATTTAACTACTCATTTATTAACCGATTTTAACATAAAAATTGCAAAAAACCTTACTTAATACTATCTTATGTTATGAACGTTTGAAAATTTTACTACATCACACTCTGAACAATCAATGAGATGTTTGACGTAATTGATCATTCTTTATATAATTAACACATCATATTATGTATCAAACACTTTACTGATGTTTTTTTTTATATATTTGTACAACTTCCCTTAAGAAAATATATTTTGATTGAACCATAATTGTAGCAATACCTGGGCATAACATAGGCAATCAAAAATCAAATATAGAGAACAACTATTTGATCTAACAATCGGCCTTGCAATAACTTTTCTGATTAATAGTACATTTTTTTGTTATTATTTGAGACAATTATGCACTTGATTATTAGGTAGTTTGATGCATAGTCATGATTGATGTTCTTTGTAAAAAGAATTATTTATTTAGAAAAGCTTGAAATAAACTTAACTTGATTGAACTCTTACAGAATAAGACAAATGCTTCATTGAAAATGAGTTGTGACAAATAGCATTCATTTTTAACATTGCATGTGAAATATTTTTTCATAATACTAGGTCAGCGATCTTTAGGCTTTGCCAATCTAAGCGAAATGAGATAGCAACTGATAGCAATGATCACTCTATTTTAAAGTGCATATTTTTTCTATAATACGTATAATTTCAAAGAATTTTGAAAAAACAACACTTGTAGACTTGTAGATTTCATGTAAATGAAAATATAATAATTATATTATTATTGCACTTGTTTGTAGGTCTACAATTTATTTCCGAATGAAAATTTCGTACTTATTATAAATTGACACATGTAATAAAACCACATTTCTATGAGAAATGTATAATGTTCTTTTCAAGTATTTATGAATAATATCGATTGGTAATATACGCTTGTATTGAGTATTATCAACGTAATGAAATTTTTTTGCAATTAAAGATACAATAACTTTCTAAGAGATGTGTAAAATATTTAAATAGAACAAAAATTTCAAGGTGGTATTTTTTCAACTTCACTTAATGTGTGCTATCAAGTCTGTATGATCCATTTGATCAATTTTCATTTTATAAAGCCAATTGAAAAAAACGAAATCAGTATTAATAAAATGTATACAATTTAAAAAATTGAGTCCATTACTACTAATACATATGTGCTGTATCTGTTGTAAAACATAAAAGATATAATTCTTATACTATAAAAAAGTTATTTTCATCAAATTAATTACTGCAGTGTTAGAACTTATAGAAGATTATATTATATGTACGGAGAAATTTCATGTAATTGCAACAAAATCCTTATATGATATGCGGATAATATTTGATATATTTAAAATTCATTATTTTTATTTATTATTGCAATCGTTTACAATAAATGACTTAGCGAGCTATCAGTATAGTCGCTGCATTATGTATAATATGAACATATTTTACAAAAGATAAACGTCTCTCTGGGTATTTTCATCAAACCTCACAACACAAATCACGTAAGAAAAGTTTGAAATTATCTAACCTAAAAATCGAAACACACTCGTCACTTATGTACAATTAATGCAAGCTTTTGCATTGTTAAAATTAAAAACAAAAAAGTTTTGTTTAAACATTATTATCCATTTCAGATCACTACATATCATCTTCATCGATGAATGTATTTTATTATATATTTGTATTCACCAATAAATAATTCGAGACAGAATAACATTCTTCAGAATACAAATTAGATTTTCCGTAAAAAATAATCGACAAGCTAAAATTAACTTCACACACAGATTTCCAATCTATACATCATAAGCAATGGAAAATCATAACTACACTTTTCTTCTTTTACCTAGATTACGTCATACATGAATTAATCTCGTAACCGAAATAATTCCTTACATACGAAAATAATTGTTAAGGCAACGACAACATTACAATTATATAATTAGTCTAACAGATTTGTCAACGATTGTAATTTTTCTTTATCTAGCAGCGAGTCGAGTAATTTTTTCTCGCCTCGAAGTCGTTATTATTTCATTAGGAGAATTTCCCATGATTGCAGAGTCGAATTTTTCTTCGAAGCTAAAAAGTACCGAGCTAACCTGGAAAGTTGTATCGTATACAATTTACTTGGTCAAGACGCGATGATCGAGGACGAGGCAATTGGTAGGAGCGCATTACGTCTTGTCGCCAGGTTCTGTTTTGCTCGTACTCGCGTTTCCTTCTCATCTGGACAGCGACGAGCTTGCCACCGATCGGCCACTTATCGCCGATTGAAGGCTCATCATGGAACCCCTTTGAACAGTACAGACAATCGAGTGCGTTAATTCCAGCTACGTTTTCTACAATGAGGTATCGATGGTAAAATAAGTAACGCAATTGTTTACTTGTAATGAGCCGACGGTAGCGTCTCGTAGTAATACATCAGTTGAGCTTTGTGAGAGCTGATAGAGGGTAGAAATTCTCCTTGCTCCTCTGGATTCTGCCATTGCAGAATGTATATTCCTGCTTCTTGCATGATGTGCGTACCCTGAAGACGAAATTTTTCATCGATATTAAATTCCGACACGGCCGAAAAGAGTTCGAAAAATAAATTCGTACCTGAATACTCTCGCCATCGTGGCAAACGACGCTCGGCTCGACTCGGACAATTCCGTCCAGGCCCTCCTTCCACTCTTTGCTTCCAACGACGTCGGGCTCCAATACGGTCGTGGCTCCTGGCGCGGCTGCGACATAATTTCCAGCGTTAATGAAACAGGCCAATTTCGCATGATGTATAAAAGCAAACTCACCAAGGGTGTTGTTCGAGTCTTTCGACTTCTCCTTGTGCAGCACGGCGAACAAGACCTGATTGCGCATGACGTCGAAATCCCAGGTGAGCACTGCACCCGGATCGTTGCAGTGTATGGCGACGTTGTGAGTCTGGCCACGGCTCAGACTCACCGAGTGGTACAGGCTGTGCTCGTGCTCGGCGCTCGTACCCTCCAAGTCGGCCTTGTAGAGATTTTTCGGCACGACACCGCCTTCCAGGACGTATGTCTGCAAAATCGTTGGCATTTTTTTGTTCTTACAAACGATACTTTGGAATGTTGGAGGCGGTTGGTAAAATACACTCATGTATGAAAAAAATGCACCTTCGATATTTTCTCACGTTAAGTCTCGACAATGTATTATGGTGTCGAAGGCAACAAAATTAGTTTTTTCGATTATTTCTAGATCTTGTCTCGAAATAATGTCTGATAAGCGGTTTAACGTCACACTGGCACAGTAATTATATCATATTATTATCTCAATGCACGATGATAATTGCAAAACGGTTCGACATTTGCAGTAGTTGACGCAATGCAATGGCACGAGACTGATACGTGTTTCAACGGTCGTTGGATAATTGTTTTAGTGCCAAGAGAATGAGAGTAATGTTTTTTTTGTTTTTTTTTTGGTGCTAAATCCACACGCAATGCATAACTCGAAAAGGAGAAGAAAACCACGTGGATAAAAAAACTTGACGCGTGACTGGTTCAATTTGGTGAGAAACGAATGCCAACAAGAAAAATGTATAGTAAAAACTACTAGTGCGAAATCACTTTGATTCCGTTGGTACAAAAATCTTACGTCGTTGGATGACTCGAAAACGTAAAAGCGTCGAGGAATCGTACGACATTCTTCGTGCATACCCTCCTGCTGTTCAAGAAAAATCATGAAACTCAAAAATTACTGCGTCGCTCCGCATAGATTGTTTTTTTTTTTTTTTTGTTGTTGTCACCGAAAAAAAGGTTAAAATATTCATCGAGCAGTAAAACGAAGATCGCAGTTGATGAATCGCGCCATGAAAGTACGATAATTTACCTCCGAAGTGCCGCCAAGAAAATCGGGTATGTATTCGGGATCGATGTTGTCGCTGAGACCGCCGGCTCCTTGCTCCTGATAGTCCGTGCCGCAGTAGAAAACGAACTTGTTCCTGGTGTTTTCATCTTGAAAAAAAAAAAAAAAAAACAAAAATCGTTAAAAATTCTGCCCTGTCGAGCGCGCCCGTATATATATATACAAAAAGCTCATAACTCACGTATGAAGGTGCTGATGAGCGTCCAGAGGATCGGGAAGCAGCGGGGCGCGCGCAGTATGAGGACGCGGCCCATCGTCTCCGGATAATTGGCCTCGACGATCTCGATGATGCGCAGCAGCGCCTTGATGCCGGGCCGCCACAGGTGGCGCATGTTCAGGCCCTCGAGGTCGATGAGCAGCGTCCACTGCGAGACCGGATGGCCCCAGACGTTGGTCGCCTCGTCCATGAGCGACAGGCCCTCCTCGCAGATGTGCAGCGCCAGCAGCAGCAGCTCGTCCTCGCCGATGGACTTGAGCAGGCCCTTGACGTCCATCTGGCCGAGCCGGAGCACGTAGAGCGGCCGGCCCTCCCGGTCGAAGTGGTGCCAGCCGCCCGGGAAGTAGTCCTTGACGACCTGCGGCGCCTCGTACTCCTCGAGCAGCTTGTCGATCTGGTGCTTCTTGCGCCAGTGCAGCGACTGCGTCAGCATCTCGCGTGCCTTGTCCACGGAGAACTCGCGGGCGCGCAGGAAGCGCAGCAGGGTGGCGTCCGACGGCACCGAGCTCGGCCGCAGCTCCTCGATGCTGTGGCGCAGCTGCACCAGCTTGCTCTCCTGCATCATGTCGAGCTTGCCCAGGTAGCGCTCGATGTAGTCCGACGACAGCTGCATCTCTGCAACGCGGTAGAGGAGGTCTTAACGTGAGAAAAAAGTCGCTCGCTACGGCTCCTCGATGACTCTCGATCGAGGGGGGCGCGTTCGAATACGGGAATTCCGTGTACGATTGGCCTCGCTCCGAGTCCAGCGAATCGTATCGAAAATTGCGCCGGATTTTCGGTATTCGAACGTGCACCTTTCCATATGTATTGTATATTATTATTATTATGATTAAAAAGAGTAGCTCAGCAGTTGAGCGCACAACCGATACTGAATTGCCCTGTACCTCTATTACTTGGGAGCTTTCCTTCGATCGAGCTGTGCTCGTGGAGTTTGGCTAATTCTTTCTTTTCTTCTTTTGGAGACGATCTGCGGTAAAGAAAGGAGAATGTAATAAACGATTGGTCATTATTGAGTGGCCAGTGAACGCCAACGATATGGAACGTACTTGTCTTTTTCGGCGCTCGGGTCTGTCGTTGGATCCCTCCACGGTTCGACGTACGTGATGCCTTCGTCTTTCAATTGATTGACGAAATATTCAATGATTTCTTTGCCCTGCAATTTCGTTCATAATGTCAGCGAAAAAAATTCTTCTCGGCCGATACATTTGCATCGCCTCTCGGGAGAGCTCTATGGGTTGTATGACAAAAAGTTAAAAATTCAAAAAATTACTTTGAAGCTTACAAATCCTGAAAATTGTAACTCTTCGGATCCACCCTGTATGGATTTACAGAGACTGAAACTTGGGTTTTCGAGTTTGAAATTCTATTCTGCTCTTTTGGGATAAGTATTAAAAAATATTTGAATCGTAAACATTTATGTAAAATTAATTGATGAGTTATTAAGATGTTTTGTCAAAAATCATGAGCATATTCTGAAAACCCCATGAAAACACTAAAAAACGAACATTTAGTTTTAGAGTCGAAAAATGAAGTTATTTGTCGGCAATGAAGAGACCCGAATTCAAATATGAAGTTTTAAATACCAAAATACAGCTTTAGCTAAATTTTATTAATCAATTGACTATAAAATACAATTCGACCGCATGCACAGGATGAAAATATGGAAAATTCATAAAATTGAATAAAAAAACAATTTTTATTCTTTGAATGCTTTCAAATTGTCTCTAAGAGTCAACTGCTGAATGAAATTAAGCAAAGGGTGTTATTTTGGTCTTACAAATTACATATTTCAATTCTGGTCTATTCGCAAGAGAGGAATGACTTTATTTTTGGACTTTTATTCCTTATTTTCATTTTTGAAGGTTTTTAGGACAGAAACATACTTTTTGACAAAACATCTGAATACCTCATCAAACTTGGCGTAAAAAACACGATCCGACAATGTATCCACATTCACACCAGAAAAGCAGAGCAACTATTAAAAAATGAAAATTCAGCTTTGAGCCTTCTTAGATCCACCAGGGAATTGAAGGTTAAAATGTTCTCTTTAAGAGTATTCTTCAACTCTTCAATGATCATACAACCCATAGAATGTCCGACCGATTTGATATCCGGTATTACCTTGGCAATGTTCTGGGCGTACTGCTTCATGGCCAACTTTTCCATCGAGTTCTCGAAGCCGAAGAAGTTTTTAATATCCAAACTTGCCGTCTGCTCGAAGCAAGTCCATTCGGGATTTTCCGGATGAATCTGAAGAATCGAGATGAAAGTTTCAGTATTATTATTTTTTTCACGCATACTGCCGCAGCTTTGAGAGTCATTCAGTTTGGGTACTCACGAAATATCGGCACTTTTCCAAAACGGTGACCCTCGACGCGAAGCTCTCGTTGTAAGCTTCGATTTCCAGTACATTGTTGCGTCGATCCAAGATGTTCTTCTGAATGAAGTACACGAAGTCGACGCCGATGATCTGCAGAATGAAATTGTCGGACAATGAAAAAGAAAAAGAAATCGGAGAGATGGAAAAAGAAAATAACGATCATCGACGTGTCGCTTCGACGCGCAGATTGTGCGTTATCATCGGCGAGAAACTCGATACAGGAAAAATCGACACCGTGACAATTACCTTTTTCAATAGGTACGGCGCGTCGACGTTCAATTTGCATCTTCTCTCGGTCGTCCTGATGGCGCCGTCCTCGCTCTCCTCGTCCAGGGTGACGTCGCAGCCGACGAACACCGGTATCTGCGGACACGTGGGGAATCGCCGCTCGTACGCCTGTAGAAAAACAAAGAGAGAAAGAAAAAAGGTTAATTTTTTTTCATAAAAGTGGCACCCCATGCGTGTTACGATTGAATTATTCGAGGTCGAGAAAAGCCGAGGCATTGTCGCGATTAGCTCGAAAATAACGCCTCGAATTTTCGTAATTAC
The DNA here is from genome assembly GCF_000599845.2 of Trichogramma pretiosum. Lineage (NCBI taxonomy): Eukaryota > Metazoa > Arthropoda > Insecta > Hymenoptera > Trichogrammatidae > Trichogramma > Trichogramma pretiosum. The sequence goes on from NW_019641657.1 coordinate 11,306, forward strand.
AACTTTACAATCGACACGCTGGTAACGTTTTCGCGTTTGCTCATTCTCCGCGTGTTTCGCGCGAATCGAAACGGAGAGAAAAAGTAATATCGAGCAATTGAAAAGAGTTGCAAATAAACACGCATTTACAGAGGCAGCAGCAGCAGCTGCCTATTTATTAAATCATTCGATTAAATCTACCATCCAACTATTTCAAGGTCAGACGAGTGTGTGCCATTTCAGATGGCAATATAGACACATGCATGCATGTCGTGCCTGTATATAGTATTTGCGCTGTAATAGAGCTCATCGCTGCAAGGCAGAGAAGCTAGACAAAATGACTGTGATAATCCTTATACACAAATGATGCAGATGTGTGTGTGTATTCGCGAGTGCGGCCACTATTAATACCAATACAGGCGCCACGCCGCTACATTTTTCCCCAAGGCAATGTCAAACTCATTACACCGGCACTACGAATTATCGATAATTCGAAAGGAAAATAGCGCAAGACGATATTCTTTTTCTTTCCTTACCGGCCGCGAGCTCGCACAGGCTGTAACGAAATAAATAAAAAAAAAAAAAAACGAAATAATCCATCCCGGGTCATTTTCATTATTTTCTCGCTGCATATGCGGTCAGTTTACATACTCGCCTAATACATACGCAATTATTTATGTACACGTATATGCACGGGCCGACCGAGGTGTTTTCACCTTTGTGAAAGTTTTAGCGCGCGCGCGAGCCCGTAACAAGGACGGCTATAGAGCATGCATGTACATCGAGAGAAAGAGAGTGCAGCAGTATAGCACACACACACACACGCAAATTTTTTTTTTTTTTTTTTAAGTACAACGCAAGAAGAGCACACGCGAAGTCGAGCTTCGCGCGCGGCGCGTGTTCGTATATATATAATCCATATTCGTGCACTTTAACCGGGCGCGAGCCGCGGTCACGGCTTTTCGTCAAGAAGAAAGGCGAAGACGAGGAAAAAAGAAGGAGAAAACGTCATTTTTCTTTGTACGGAGTACGAACTTATCGATTGTCCATGTGTCGTATGGCAAAGAGGCGTATATATAACGTACATAAGTAAAGTACGCGTGGCCCTGCGATTATTTATCGTTGAAAAACGCTATAAATATATGTTTCTATACACACGAGTTGCGAGTGGCGAAGACCGCCCGCGAGTTTTTCGTTCTTACATTGTGATATGCACACATACGTGTAGACGCCGAAACGTGCCTAGTCACGAGCGTGTTTCGAAAATTATAGCACGTGCTATATAGATGTAAGTGTACGCGTTAGAAAACAGTTTCGCAAAAATACGTATAGCCATGCGTACTATATAGATGTATTAATTATTTTATCTGCGACTGCAATACTCTCCATTCGTACGCGATGATAATTGTTCCGAGACACGTAACGACGATTATGCTCATAGGTATATTTATAGGATATATATAGAATATTGAAATACACCTCGATGTACACGATACGCGGCGCCAAGAGATCTACTTTATTTTCGTTTCGCGCACGAGAGAAAAAAACAGAAGGAAAGAAGGAAAAACCGAAAGAGGTATAATAAACAAAGCTCGCGCAGTCGAGTGTGCGAGATAAAAGCGATAATGATATTTTTTTTTTCGTCTCTCGAGAACGGACTGCTTTTGTTTTCGTCGTTGTTGATGAGATGCAACGGCGCGGTGTCCGGCAACACATCGGAGCGTATACCGCATTGTATATATCTAATTAAAAAAAAAAAATGATATCACTCCGTTGAGTCGCGCGTCCGTCGCGTCGATGCTATAAACGAGCGCCGTTGGGGGAAAAAAACACTCGACTCGTTTGAATTTATAAATTTGTACAAAAGCGTAGAGCGATGATGAAATTTCACGGAAATATCAAACGCGTTCGATGAGATTTATTGTCCCAAACGCGCCGCTGGTAAGTACTCGTAATTATAGATAAAGAAAAAAACTACTCGCGGGGAAAAATAATCCGTTTCGATCTCGCGCCATATGTATATCGCGATCGGCGCAAGATTATGAGTGCATCGGCTGTGCCAGGGAATGAGCGCCGAGCTGCGCAAAAATGCCTAAACGGCTTAATAATATTCGACCCGCGGCTTATGTCACGCAGACGCGAAGAAAGAAGCAAGTTCAAGCGGAGGTTTAAACTATAATACGTGTAATGCATGCAGTTCCGAAGAATTCCGAAACGACTGCATAACTCGCAAATTTATGCATGTACACACATGTATCTACATGCGCGTGCCAACACACACACACACATATTTACGCGATTACGTAAGAGCGGCAGACGCGAGTTCGTCCGCTAGACCGAGTGATCATTCGATTTGTGTGCAACAGCGGCCCGTTAAAGCCTGAGACTATGTATTTATATATATAATGTACGAATCAAATTGTCGCGCGTCGCGCTAAGAATGCAGCCAAGATCGGGAGTATTTAAAGGACTGCCAACGCGTACACGGCAATCAAAGCGCCCGAGGAATGCCAGCCAAGTTTGGAAAGAAAGAGAAAGAGATAGACATTACAGCAGACGACGGATTTTTTTCTCTCTCACTCTTGTTTATTTTTTTTTTCTTCTCGATAGCCGGATGTACTCGCGAGTGAGTAATGTATATATTCATTAAAGGATACGACACAAGAGCACACGCGCGTTTCAAAACAAACGATTAGTCAAAACAGAGACGACCTTGCGCGGTACGTTGTGTACGTATATATATATAAATGGCCGCGATTGATCGTCGCGAGACGGACGCACTATCGGCGAATTGGAAGAAGATAAATCCATTGGTTTTTTTTTCCTCTCGATTATCCGCGCGTCTCACGTGCATCGCACGCGTGTATCCTACCTATAAGTATAAATATAAGTATTGCCGATGATGATGCATGCCTTGCGCGCGGCGTGTCATCCTCGCTGCGAAACATCGTCGTGTATGTGTGTGCGTGTAAGCTCCGCAGGCACAAGGCCGCACGGAAAACTCTACACTATGCCTTACTTAACGACGATGCACGACGCAGAGGAAAGACGGGGGTGGTATACCGAGAGGCGCGCACAAAAGAGGCGAGAAGTCTATATATCATTATACTCGGCCGCTTCTTCTGCTATTCTGCCAATTTGACATTTATAATGCGGCACGTGGACCGATTTTGCCGCCGTTTATGTGCGTGCGACGATACACAAAGGATTCTCGTCGTCTCCTATTTATATCGCATAAAGTCAATGTGCAGGACACAATTACCTTATCAAGCCTCCTACTTATAGACGATTCGACGTATTGTGTAGCGCGAGTGTGCGCCTTATGATACATTTACGCGGCCGATTTTCAGCGAAATCTAATGTCAAAAAAAAAAAAATTCGATGTCATGCTGTTTTTCATTCAAATTTCAATTAGAATTTTTACTCGAACTTTTTCGGAGGTACGAGTTTTTCTGAAATTCGTGCTTATTGCAGATTTGAACAAATTTCGAGAGACTTTGGGGAAAAAGGGCTGCAGAGCTTTTTCACTAAAAATTAACCAAACTTTCAGGTACAAAAAAAAATCACTCGAAAAGGGTCCGAGAACTTTGAAAACTCCAATACCACGGAGAGAAACATCGTCGTCGAAATTCAATCGAGCATCGTTTAGCTGCAAAAAAAAAAAAAAAAAATTCACCGAGTTTTCCAACGACGGCGCCGTGTACGAATACTCTTGAATTTTTCGAGTCCGTTAGTTAGACCATCAAAAGCCCATTAAGAAACTTTGTATAGAGGGTATCGGTCGACAACGCAAGAGAGTTCTGTGAATTTGGCTTTCCGAAGGGGGAGTAATGAAAGTCCGGAATCGAACTAAATTAGATTTTGACTTTTTTATGCGCTTCTCTCCATGGGTAGTATACAGCGTAGGCTTCCAAAGTGCTCCAGAGAGAGAGTCACCCTTTTAGAGCATTTTTTTATTTCTAAAAAGCTTGGACAATTTCCAGTAAAAAAAAAAGGATCTAAAGTCGTTTTGGAACCGAACTGGAAAGGTCTTTTTTTCTTAATATCGATGCCAGCAGAAATAAAAAAAAATAAATAAATAAATGAAGCTCGCGTCCATTCGATTTTCCAGAGAATCGGCCGCGCGATATTATATAGTCATGTACACGTTATACGCCACACGCTTCGAAGTTATATGTGTATATACGTAGTGTGTACCGAAGGTATAACACTAAGGCTTAAAAGCGAGGCGCACACGAGTTACGAGCTCTCTCGCGAGCGAGAGAGAGAGAGAGAAATCAGGCCAACTTACCATCATGACGAGGGCAAATGGATATTTGTAAACCCGGACGGGTGACTGATACTGCTGCACCATTTTTCCTTCCTTTTTTTTTTTTTTATATTTTTATATTTTCTGCTTCGTCTTCTGCTACGCTATATAGGCGTATATTGATAACTGCACTGGTGCACACTTCTTGCGTATGTGTGTGTGCGAGTATTTAGGAACAGAGCACTTGCGAGCTTGTATCTTACAGTAGTAAATGTTTCTTTCTTCTAATGGACGTAGATATTACTACACACACAGGCGAGCGAATACATCGATCGAAGTAGAATATGCAATATACTAATACGAGTTCCCTCCTTCTCACGGATATGTGTGTTAGCCTGTATGTATCGGATGTATAATTGACGTGGTTCCGCTTTTATTTTTTTTTTTATCTAAACCTAAGTCCTGTTTAATTCATTTAAATTAATATACAGACGGTCGACGTGTATTTATAATAATATGTACAACGAATGGCGTCGATCAATCACTGCTTTTCTATATAATCCTTCTCTCGTAGCGCTGTACAGACGATTACGATTCATTAATCCTCCACTTGATATCGCGCGCAGCTTGTATGTGTGTGTGTACGAAGAAACGGAGGCCAGCAGCAGCAGGCTGCATTCAGTGCAAAGGGCCAAGCGAGTGCAGCTCGTGTCTCTCGATTCTATATATATGTACTACATATATATAGCAGAGTGTATTTCTCTCTCAATGGGCGATGCTCACCCACACACACGAACATACGCACACGCGCGAGGGTCAATTTTTACGACAAAAATTTCACGTGTGTATACAAAACACTGCACGCACACTGACTCCTTTTTTTTTATATAAATTTACGTAGGCGACGTGCACACGCGTTTTTATACTCCTCGTCGTCTCTCACTTATGTACGCGGAGCTATGTCGGAGAATCCCTGCGTCGTATATGTACGTGTGTGTACGCGGGCCTGTGTTGGTGGTAATACGTGACAGCAGTAGCAGCACCACTACTACTCACACGCGTATATATAAATAAATATACTCGTCGCCTCTTCGATGGTGCTCCGTGTTGCACGCATCAAACACAGAGAGAGAGAGAGACACACACCCACAAACACACACAGATACAGTCGATTTCACTGCAATTTTTTGCTCCGTGGACTGCGTCGACGACAACAACGACGATGAAAATTCCGTTGTCTCGCTGCTCTTGGTTCTCTGCCTCGTATATAGTAGTAACGCGGCGTTATCGCGAACACTTGTTTCTCTCTTGCTTGTGCACACTCTGCGCGCGGGTCAAGAATTACACACACACACACACTTATTGACTGACTGACTGACACACACACACACTCACACACACTTATCAGATGATAAAAACACGCGACACACTTTAACTCAATACCAACGAGCGAGCCGCGAGAACTCTTGGACTTTGATATATTATTACCAGCTGCTGCTAGCGAACGACGACGACGACGACGACGACCGTCGACGAAGACTCGTATACAATAACAATGTAATAATAACGTTCTGTAATATATATATAACGCAGCAGCAGCAGCACAGGCAGCCGCGCAGCAGTGCCAGCCAGCCAACGAGGGACTGGCGGAAAGCTCCCTTATTTGTACAACAGACAACTCGGAGCAGCAGCAGCAGCAGCAGCGCACATTGACACACACATACACACAAACACAGTTCGCTACTGCTGTCTGCTCGCGTATACGTGCAGTTTTGCTGGCCGCGTTTGTGTATACGTCGCTTTTAATCCTAGCACTTTATTGGGATATTCGTGTGTATCAACCAGTCTGTGTGTTTAGATACAACAGACTGACGATATTTCTATATGCCGTGGCGAAGGAAACAGAAGAAGAGAAAAAAAAAGCACGAGACACTGCGGTACTTATATACACTCGGAGCTCTTTTACCGTCGGAGCTCGCGCTCGCTCTCTCTCTCGCGCTCTCGAACAAGCCAAGCGAGAGTTGGCCGTTGTTGTTGTGTGTGTACCTATATACGTTGTGTACATATATCTACACTTCTATGTGTGTATATATATATATATCGTGCGCGAGAGACGCGAGCTGGCTAACTGTTGGCTCCGAGCCGCCCGACAGTCCTACGTAGTAGCGGAGTGCTAACTTGATTTTCCTTCTCTCTCTCTCTCTCTCTATCTATCTCTTTCTGCCTCGCTGCGCGTTTGTATACACGCATGAACAACAGCGGTATATATATATCGCGGGTAGGTAGCATAGGCCGAGCCAAATGTTAGAAAGAGACACGAAGATTGGCGCACTGTTAGTTTGGCGCTGCCAACGTTTTCTCGCGTTTTACTCGTCCGTGGCGCGTTATTATGTAGTTGGGAAAATTTTTTTTACTATACACATCGCCGCATGCGCGATTCATCACATATAGCAAACGCGCGATATCTTACGAAGTATATATGTGCTTTATAAATATAATGACGTCTTTGGAGAAGCACAGATCGCGTGCGTATCCACTTCGTTGTATGTATATTATATATAACGTAATATATACAGGTATTTACGTACTGTTATCGGGCATGCCCACGCACCGATTCATCCCACCAGCTGCTGTTTAATACACGATATACCGATCGTTATACATTATATTGTATTATAATTGCACGGCTTTTGACGCGACTCGCGCGCACGTGGGTAACGAGATTAAATCTCGAGATTGATAAAGCAAGAAATCAAAAGAAAAAACTCGTTGATTTTTGGTTTGTTTTGTACTTTCTCGTTACTACTACTACTACTGCTACTTGTTGTTGTTGTTGTCGCATACACCATGGCGGTGATTCATTTCATTCGTGTTACGCCGCCACACACGTGCCATATACGAGATATCGTCGTCATCCCGCCGCGACTGTCATAAATCGCGCTAATTTCAATAAAACGCAAGTGCCATCGTCGGCGTTTCTCCTCCCGCGGGAAAATTTCCGAGTACAAAATTTTACATCAGCCATCCGAGCGAGCTATATTTGCGTATTTTAAATTTCCCATATAGCATCGAACTCGCCAGTACATTCGAGAAAGTTCGAACTCTTTCTTGTTATTATTACATTTTCAACGAAACGGATTCCGTTTCGATGTATAGACGAACGCGAGTGTATTATGGTACGCGCAACGGATGTATTGTATATGATATACGCGCGAGAGCCTAATTGGGAATTTTTCGAGCGATATCCGCGCGCGCAGCTCCGACCAAAGGAAGAGAGAAAAAAAATTCCGGATGAGACTGGAATATACTGTGGGTAGTGGGTATTTTTTTGCTGGCTTTTTCGAATCCGACTTCGATTGTGAAACGGGCCGTACGAAACATTTATAAACCATACAATATAAGCTTCGCGACTCGTATCGCGTCGGTCATTGAATATCGCCACTTGCCCTCTCCGCTTCGTATTATAAAAATTGCTCTCTACGTTGTCGTAAAAGTATCTACGTTACCCGCCGCTGAGCAAGTGGCGAACGGAGGTTGACGTTATATATCGTACCTAATGCGGCGCGTATAGAATTCTCGAACACGGGTCTGCGATAGTTCAAAATTCGAACGTTTATCGCAGCGACGAGCCGACGGATGTCGCTTATTGCAAACTTGCACGAGCGCGAGCTACAAAAAGAGATCGGCGGATTCCTATGAAAATCAACGATCATCGAGAATCGATCTTTAACAAAAGTATTCGATTCGATTAAATTTCATAGCTCATAGTTCGCCGCTGCCCACGAAAACAATCGCTTTTGAACAATAACGTAATGCAAAATAACCAAATAACGATTATCTGGAGTATAATCTTCACAGCAAATTTTTGAGTTACTGTTTTCGTAGGCAGCGGCGAATTGTGATCATTAATTACTCGATCTTGATATTTTGGATCTTGAAATAATTTTGATACATCATATTTTTACTATATTTATTTGAATTACATGGAAAATCTGTCATAATCAATCTGTCATATTCAATCTGTCATTGAAATAGCATCAGAAATTACAAACTAGCATAAACAATTCATATCGCCATCACGAGTTTTGTCCCGCAGCAGCCACGTAAATATTACATAAATCCTCGTTCGTTAGATGCCCCAAGATCATCTCACAGATCTCAAGCGGTAGACGTTTGTGAATAAGATCCCAGAAAGGGTACAATGCGATTGCACGGAAAAATCCTCTCGACAGTTTCTCGCACAGATGCACAGCACAAGTATCCAGATGATTTCCACCGGGCTTCCGATGTTCCCATCGGAGTCCCCTAAATTCTCTCGAGCGCGCCAAAGCCAAGTAGTCGGAGTACGTGAGTCGTCTCGACGCCTCCTCGGGTCGCAACTGGATCAGGTCGTGGAGCGACAGGTCCGGTTTTACCATAAATTTTTTCGCTTTGCTCGCAAACTTCTCGTCATCGCACCAACTTTTTTCAAGATCCACCGACTTCTCGAACAATTTTCGCTTGGCGAACAATTTCGAGATCTGCAGGACGTCGTCTCGGACCAATTTGTATCCTCTTTTCTCCAGGCGCTCGAAAACCGCCAGAGTGCCAGATGCTAGTCTCAATTTGAAATTGCAGTCAGGACAATAGCTCTCTGTAAAGTCCCCGGTGGTCCTCTCGGTTGGAAAAACGAAGCTCGACAAATTAGCACCACGATCCAAAAGTACGTCGATGGCGTGAGGTAAAAAATTCGACGCAGCCAATTGGAGCGGTGTACGATTATCGTTGTTGAGGGCATCGATTTGCACTGTTTGCCGAGTGTCATCGATGGCCTTGAAGAATATGTCTATCATGTCATCGTCGACTGTTCTCTCGCAAATAACATGCAGAGCTGACGATCCGTCAAATGACCACGACAAATTCGCATCCGCACCTCGACTCAGCAGCAATGGGATCATTTCCTTTCTACTGGATCTCAGAGACCAGAAAAGCGGCGGGGAAACTTTGGTCTGTGCAAGGCAATTGGGGTCCTGACCCAGTTCCAAGAACTTCTCGACCACGTCGACGCAGCCGACCTCGCAGGCCACATGGAAATGCGTGACTTCACAATTGTCGATATAGTTGACATCAAATCTGTTATAAATTTTGAACAGATTTTCGACGATTTTCTTATCGCTTCCATCGACCTGATAATGCAACGGTGTGGTGCGACGCAACAGAGGCTTGCCCGCTTCGTCTACCTTTGGCTGGTCCTCGTAGCAGCCGCTGCGAGCCACAAACTCGACGAATTGGAATAATTCTCCATCGAAATCAGAATCATTATTTGCAAGTACCATTAGAATTTTTTCAATTTCTTCGGGACGAAATGTCTCTCGGAGATCCGGTAGTTGATCCCTCGTAAGCCAATCTTCGATTAAAGGGTCAAGTTGGTCGTAAACGAAATTCTCTCGCTCTCTTTTGTTATCCCAATTGACTTTTTCATACGCACTCTTCAAATTGTTTAATGTTTCTTGGTTAGGAATTATATTCACTCTTCGTTCGTCCACGTATTCTTGGTCAAGAAGATCCACTTCTGCGAGCTCGTCGTGATGGTCGTTCATATTAATCGTACTGCGTGCACTCACAACCAACAAACTCACACGATCCCGTATAATTCGAGATAATTTTTATTTTTTTCACCAAAATCACTTTGCCACGATGCGATATCTCTTTTTTTGTAGTACACGCGTGGCGGAGTCGTACTTAACACTGTACACCGAGTATACAGCTGAGCTACACTGAAGTCGATTCAGTAAGTAAGACCACGCACAGACTCGGTAGGCACACTACTACTGCAACTATAATACGCCGGTCAGATAAGTGGGACTAATTTTCATTGCTGTAGTACACACATGCCACTGCCGTATGAAAATGTACATATGTGGCACGGGGGCGGCTCCTATTACTAGTAAAATTTCACTTGCGTCTGCCGTACACAAATATGGTACGAATTACGCGCCCAGTCATCATCTACATACAGTCACTCTGGCTCTTAAAAAAGAAAGCCCAAAGAGACTTTTCGTTAAGCATCATATTGCACCTAATAAGGAACATCACCATTATTACACGCGTCTCGTTTTCGATTATTCGACATCTCGCTGCCGAGCAAAAGTGCAGTATTGTAATACACGCCAGTTCCAGTTCCAGCAGAGCAACCAGCCGAGCTATATATATATAGAAGCGCAGCGCCTGGGGAAAATAGCGGCGGCTCGAGAGCGTATATTTCACTATATTACACACACACATAGACGTATACTACTGAAAACGCGTCGTCGTGCAGCGCCGCTCGCGTATACGCACACGTACTATACTATACTGTATACACCAGCAGCAGGCAGCAGCTCCACCGAGGCGCTCGGCCGCGAGCAGCAGCAGCAGCAGCAGCAGTCAGTCAGTCAGTGGCCCGCACCAAAGGCGGACGACGTCGCTTTTAATCGTACAACACATCCGTGTCTCAGTTCCGTGTGTGTGTGTGCGCGTGTGTGCGCGCGTGTATCATATTATAATACCTCTGTGCCCCGTAGCAGGCGCAGCACTCGGCCAGCGGCAGCACTCAGCAGCATTGCCCGAGCTGAATCAGTCACGGAGCGTGTGTCGTAAGGATCGCACGAAGTCGTTTACAACACACCACCACCACCACGCACTGCCGCAACTTTCGGTAGTAATATATTAAATAACTACTCGCACCGCCCCGCGCAGTAGTTTTTTCAACGTTCTTGTGTGTGTGTGTGTGTGAGTGCACGCGCCCTCGCCGATATCTCTGTCTCTCCCTCTCTGGTGTGCAGCGGTGTGCAGTGTGCTCTGCTCTTGTGTGTATACCAGTGCAGTGCAGTGCGCGCGCGACAGAGCCAATAATAATAATAACAACAACGACATCATCGTGGTGGATTTTCCCTCGTATACTCGCTCGTTTGTTTTTTCGTTCGCTCGCTCGTTTAAAGCGAGTGTATAACGAGTTAAATTTTTGATTTCGAACGCACGCAACAACGACGAAAGGTTCCGGTGTGTGTGTGCGCGCGCGCGTGTGTGAAAATGCTCTTGGTGCAGTTCTGAAAGTTTTTCTTCTCTCGCGTATTTTATATATTTGCCGTCGAGCGGATATATAACAATATATAATATTTTGTGTTCGTGTGTGTGTGCGCGCGCAAAATTCGAGCCTACGCTAAGCTAGCCGCGCGCTCGTGATCTCGTGTGTGTTTATAATTTTACATCTATAATAATACATAATAAACACGAGCAGCAACAACAACGACTCTCTTTCTTACGCACTACTGATCTTCGACCCGCGAACATAGAGAGAGAGAGAGAGGACGACGACGTGCAGTCATCGTCGTATCGCAGCAGCAGATAGCAGCAGCGAATTGTGTGTGACGGGCAGCAGCGGCGAGAATCGAGAAAGGAGTATAGTGCTGTATGGAGTAGTGTGCCGTGTGTGCGCGAAAGAAGAAGAAGAAGAAGTATACGTATTATAGAAGAGGAGAGAGGGAGGCTGTTCGCCGCACGGACGACGCATATAGATATATATACGATATAAAACACAGACACACACACGCAGAGAGGCGCGCGCGGACCGAATAAAAATCCACCATCCGCCGCCCAGGGTCGCCGCATTTTATCATCAGAGAGACCGTAGCTCGATCTGCCAAAGTAAGTAAAAAAAAAAGCGCGAGACGTCTTCATTTATTTACTTTTTTTTGTTGTTGATACAACACATCTTATATCTTTGCCTCGTGTCGCTGCGAGCCGTATGTAATAGGCGCGCGCGAACTCTGCCTTATAGATGTGTAAGCGTAAGTGTGCGTGCATAATAACCGCGCCCTGGCGCCGCGCACCGCAGCAGTGTTAATACACACACACACACACACACACAAACGACTCGCGGCTGCCTGTCCTCTGCTCGATTCTCTCTTTCTCGTTCGTTTCTCGACGTCTATTCTATACTTGTTTGCTAAAACCCATTATTTCGTACATTTATCCTATACGTCGCTTCGTGCGGATAGACTCTTCGAGTCGATACGAGAAGAACCCCGCGAGTGCTCTGCTACGCGCTAAACCTATACAATAAAATGCGGTATAAAGGCAGCGGTATTGCGTTTACAAAAGTGCAGTTTTGAACGGCGAATCGTTGTATTGATGCCTTACAATATATGCGTATAATATACGCTATCTGACATTATATGCACGCGCGAGGCATTCTCGATATACTATAGTAATAATACACACACGAGCAGCAGCAGCAGCAGCAGCAGCTACGGCAGCGCCACGCGCGCCGTTCGCACGGGGTGTGTCGCCGCGGCGACGACGACGACTCGCCGTCATCCTCTCTTTCGTCCGTGCGTTGAGTGTGTGTGTGTGTATGTCGTCAGCGCACGAAAAATATAAAACAGTGTCGATGCGGTGCGTGTATATGTCTGCAGCCATGGCCCATGTGCAGAGAGAGAGCGAGAGCGAGAGGGGCGTAACAGACACACACACGTATACATGTAATAATGACAGGGGCAAGAAAGAGAAAGAGGTTAGGCCGGACGACGGATCGTGCCACTTGCCGCAGTAGTAGTAGTAGTAGTAGTAGTACACGACGCTCCATATAGCAGTTTGCTGTTTTATCGTGTCGTACGTGTGTGTGTGTGTGTGCGTGTGCACGACCCGTAAAAGGAGTCCTCGACGTTTCGTTGCCACGGCGATTGATTATAAAGCGAGCCGGCGGCTGGCCTATATGTGTGTGTGTGTGTTGGTGCACGGACGTAAAACGTACACACACATTAACACACACACGGGCGCAATGCGGCCGCTCCTATATATGTATGATATACCTCGCTCCATGGTGTTTTTATCTCGTGCTCTCTCTCTCTCTTTCTCCGGAAGATTGCCTTTTGGAGTCTTGCACGTTATAATATACAGACTCTCTCTCTCTCTCTCTGTCTCCGTATTGCTGTAGGTGGCTACGCTATGTACACACACACACACGCACACGCGTATACACAGGCGTATATACACGCGTAGGCGAGACCTGTTATATATTATACGCACACACGATGATCGGCTCCGTGCGACGAGAGATTCGAGCTCGCGGATACACTTTACTCATACACGTACACGAGGAGTAATCATTGCTCGCGGCCGAACGATAAGAGAGTAAAAGAAAAAACTTCTTCGTCTTTTTTTCTTCCTCCTCTCGATTGCCAAGTGTCTCAAATATTATATGTAAAGAGTTCGTGCAAAGACGACGACGACGACGACGCCATTTTGCCCTCGATGTATGCGTGTGTGTGTGTGCCGAAAGAGAGGATCGAGAGAGAGAAAGTGAACGCACGAGGGAGAGAGAGAGAGAGACACACACACACACACATACAAGCATACGCATGGATAGCAAAGTCGATGCTTCGCTTCGTGTTCCCGAGTTTCTGCCAAGTTTTGTTTTTCCTGCGACGTGTATTATGTATTCGTCGCTCTCGATATCGTTATGTGTATATGTGTATGCTTTTACAAGGGAATCGAGGAGGAGAGAGAGAGAGAGAGATAACGCATACTGCACAGGCGGCAGCGGGCGTGTGGCCCAGTGCGCCGCTTCGTCCTCACCCACTTGGCAAATAATACAATACGTATACATAAAACGTTCCTCTCCTCGTTCAATTTTTTTTTGTGTCTTTCTCTCCTTCGTCTGCGTCCGTCTCTCCTATACATATAGCGGCACTGTCATTATATTATATTGTATTATATTCTCTTCGCGTCCCATTGCGCAATTCCTCGAGAGCGCGTCAGGCAGCAGCAGCAGCAGAGCTGGTATAAGTCATCATCATCAGCAGCAGAGGCAGCAGCCGATAGCGCGATGGATAAATATAAATTTTATTTCGGTCAAGCTCGAGTGGCAACACGCACACGCGCACGTGTTTTTTTTTTGTCTTTACGAAATGTCAGGGTTAGATCATCGATGTTGCGGACTTTTAATTTAAGAAGTTGACCTAATACGCCGCCTTAGGTGTATTTTATTATTATTATTATTATTATTATTATCACGAACGCGGCGCTCGATTATACACGATTGACAAATTTTTATAATCGATCGATGGAATAACGATGCGAAATGTATTACATCGGCCTCGCGGATGACTCACTCGGCCGTTAATATACGTATCATTTCATCGAGCGAATTTATTGATGTATGGGAATTTTATTCCCGAAAAAGTGTGGGCCGTGTCCTGCTCACAAGCAGCGCGCGGAGCGACACAGCTGCGTGCTGCTGCGTATACATTATTACTCATCGAGATGCCCCCCGCTCATTAGCATGATGACCTGCGACGATAAAACGCAAAATCGGCGCGTGTGCGCGGAAAGAGACATTTAAATTTCTGCGACAAGTGTAAACAAAAACACTCGAATCTCGTAAGATCGTGTGTACACAGCCTTTCGTGCACACAACAGTACGAAATCGCTCTTTACGTTTCGTTACATTGAATGTATATTATACGCGCACTGGCGGACACGAAAAATTGCCGTTATTTTATTGTTATCAGCTACGAAGACTGGATAAGATCACGCGAGACCGGCGGACTGTGCATAATAATGATAATAAATACACGACGACGACGACAACGACGTTTGTGTAAAAGATGAGTCGCGTTGTCGTATACAGTCGATGATCGAATGGAAAAAATGTGTTTCTTTTCTGCACAGTGTCTCTCGTCGCTATATCCACTCTAAACTCTCTGACATTTTTCCATCGCGGACTCGTTGTGTCATAATATATATACCGAGTATATACAGTTCGTAAAGTCTCCCCCGAAGGCTCGGCCGTTAACGTCTGGCCGTTTGTCTTTTCAAGCGTGTCAAGAGAGCAGTCGCAACTACTCCCTGTAGTCGAGGTCTCTCGCCTTTATATATATCTCATATATACCGGTCAAACGATCTTTCCGCGAAGAGAGGCAGAAGTTGACAGTCCATCTTACGCGCGGGTATACCTTGTATATCTATTCCACTATATATATACGCTCCTCGTCGCGATTCGCGCGAAATCTTACCTCCGCATCTTTCCGTGAATCTTGCAGATATATAGCGCACAAACACGTGTAGTAGTATATAAGTCGGGCTTTTGAGCGCAACGCGGCGGCGGCCTATTATACACATCGAGATTATATTTCTCGCGTTTATGCGTGTTTTTTAATACGCACGCAACAATAGCCTTGCACTTGCCTGTGCGTGCCTGTGTGTGTGTGCGTTTTTAATCGTTAACCGAAGGCTCGTAATTCGCATTAAAGTGCGCGCGAGAGACTGCAGGCGAGGTATAAAAGATGTATGTAATATTTTCAGAATGACGTTCGCTGGCGATTCCGATGATTGAAAACAAAAAAAAGAAAAAATAAATGAATGAACGAAATGTTTTTATCGCGTTTGTGTACTTACGACTGCTGCTGCTCTCTCTCTATCTCCCTGTCTCTCTTTTCAAAGATTATTATTATTGACGTTCGATCGTGCAAAACAATCGACGAACGCAAAACAACAACAGCAACAACGACAAAAAAAGCAAAATAAAAAGAGCACTCGACCGTGTTGCGCTGCTCGTCGCTGTAACGTGTTTATATACAGAAACAGCAAAAGTCTCCGACGTCGAGCGAGAAAAAAAAAGCGGGAACGACTGGAGCATAAAGTCGAAGTTCAAGAACGCGCTCGCGTTTAGCCAAAGACAGAGAGAGAGAGAGAGAGAGAGAGAGAGAGCTCGATGCAATCGCATGCACCAGCGGTGCACGAATGATGCGCACCGAGACGCGCGAGCGAACGAAGAAAAACGAGGCAGAAAAAAAAACTACAGAAAGAAGGGCCCCGCTTATACGTGTAGTGTATATACTGCAATGGTATATTTAAAGAGAGTACGAGAAACTACACCGAAGTCGAGGACACGCACAGGTTTGCCCTCCATATACACAGCCTGATGCACGCGCGCGCGTGTACATTATATGCTCCGCGGACTACATCCTCTCTGCTGCTGCTGCTGCCACATATAGGCTCTCGTGAGCTTTGGCTTTCTTGCTGCCGCTGCTGCTGCAGTCGTGTGCAGGCACACGCGAGAGACGAGGGGTTATATAAATCGGCAAAAAGTCGGCGTCGTCCGATTGGCCCCTCGCGCCCACTTCATTTCATTTTGTCGACGTCGTCGTCGTCGACTACACGTACTATATACGATATACAAGCAAAAAAACGAGTTCGCTCGTATTCGTGTGTACGTACATGTATCACACGTATATAAGGCACACGTATTTATAAATGCGTGTGCGGAGCGCATGAAGTAGCACACGCGGGTGTATGTTATATAGGCGGTGGGGCGCGCACCGCACGACACGAACGCCAACGACTCTTCCCGCGCGCGAAAGGGCGAGCTCCGCTCACTCGTTCGTTCGTTCGTTCTAAAGGTCGTCGTCGACTGTTTTCGCGCAGCAGCAGCAGCAGCAGCGGCGAATAAAACTGCCATAGCTGCGAGCGCGGCGCAGTCTGTAAATATAATTCGTGCGCTCAACATCTGCCCCTCCGTTCACTTTTTTCTCTCTCTCGCTCTATATTAAATACATGCATGAAAATCTTTTGTTTTTGCAACGAACGAAGTTGTGATATGTGTATGTGCCTGTAGTAAATGAGTAGTGTTGCTCTATCCTTATACACGAGTAAAGGGTCGACAGGCGTCAAACTCGATCCTGCGCAGCGAGAGAAAGAATACGAGTTTCGTGCGAGCCGTGTGCTGCTGCAGTGTGTGTGAGTGTGTGTTTCGTGAATGTCTCGCACCTGACCTTGGTACAGAGAGAGAGAGAGAGAGAGAGAGACCGGCAGGCGCAGTTCCTCTATTAATAAAGTTTATGTGTATGTGTGTGTGTTTGTGCAGTTCGCACCCGAAACCATTCCAAGTGCCTACACGTTCTCCGTGTGTGAAATTTCGCCTTTTAATACAAAGTGCGTTTTAATGTAAAAAGCCACTCCACGTACGAAATTTCTCCCGAGTGCGAGTCTCTCTCGGCGTGTTCTCGAAAAACTACGAGTCGACTTGGATTACGTGTATTTACGCGTGCGTTAATAAAGGGTGCAGCAGCAGCGGCAAGTATAAGCGGCTCGACTTTATATATACATGCTACAAGGGTGTCGTTGTGCAGCGCACGTGTAACAGTGTATATACGTGTGTACGTGTGAAAAGAGAGAATACAGTGCGTGCGCGTTTCCGAGTGAAAGGAGGAAACTTACCATTATATACCTCTAAGGCTCTCTTTGTTTCTCGTGCTGCGTCAAGTGTGTGTGTGTGTGTGCGCGCGGATGGCTTTATGAAATGCTTCGCTAAAAAGCCCACGAGAGGGAAGTCGTCGACGTCGCCTTTTTTTTGTGTCGTCGCTGTTACCGCGCGCCGCGCTGTAAGTATATGAAGTGTACCTACCTACCTATATCCAGAGTCGACGACTTTTACGGTATTAAATTTGTTTCCGGCCCCGGTCGCGGCCCTTTATACAATATCGCTTTGAAGTTCATCGAAACAAAAAATTAACAGAGTCTCGACTCGATGTTACGAAAAAGAAGTGTATCTCAGAACGTCGAGAAGTAAATTCGATTTTATTGCGATATATAGGCTATACAAGAAAGACGATCGCCTATAATAAAGTATATACATATAGCCGTGTGCATACATTTCAACTGGTATTACTTATCTTTATATATTTCTTTCTCTCGCGGCTCGAGGCAGTAGCAGCAGCAGCGTCTATAAGCCTTTGATCACATTATATCAGCGCAGAGAGAGAGACTTGCACCACAGAGCTCTTCGGTATCTTCTTACATCAATTCTAAAAATAAACAAACACTCGATTTTCTCGCGTATTACTTTTCCGTCGTTTCTACTCGTATTATACATATTACATTCATCGTGTAAA
The DNA here is from genome assembly GCF_000599845.2 of Trichogramma pretiosum. Lineage (NCBI taxonomy): Eukaryota > Metazoa > Arthropoda > Insecta > Hymenoptera > Trichogrammatidae > Trichogramma > Trichogramma pretiosum. Next base: position 29,447 of record NW_019641657.1, read on the forward strand.
AACAAAAAAAAGATCGAGCGCTTTCGAACCGTAAACTATATTCACGAAAAAAAAAAAAAAAAAAATAGAAATATAAAACGATATCAGTCATGAGCCAATTAACTTTATGTGCCTCGAAAACTCGTAGCCGGCCTGACTGCGCTGCAAGCTGCTGTATACTTACTTCTTCTTCTTTTTTTTTTTACTCGAGTCCTCTCGATCCAATCAACTTTATTATGCGAAACGTATATACATACGAGTATTGCGGCACAGACGACGACGCAGCTCGTGTGCTTATAATACGGTCCACGCCCAATTTTCGAAAATAATTAAAGCGAAGAAGTGTAGTGTGTAGCGAAACTTTATCTCGCTCTCGTGCGCTGCTCGCGATCACCTTCGTTAATATAGGTACGTGCAGCATGTGTATAGAGGTGTAATAATATTTTATACACACGCGTGTAGAGATAGGCGTGTTTGAAAGAAAATGTAGCGGCTCAGCGAGAAAAATGCAACTTGCGCACGCGCCAGAATCGAGATTAAAATTCGCTCTCTCGTCTTTTCCAATCTCGCGAAGCTCGAAAAAAAAAAAAAAAAACAAGAAAGACAGATAGAAAAAAAAATGAGTTGGCAGGGTCGTGTATCTCCATATGCACAACACAGCAATACACACATACACACAGAACTCTATCCATTAAATTCCAGAATGGAATGCGCGCGTACATTATAAGCTCGATGCTCTGTGTCGTGCTGAATATCTACAACTTCTATCCATATGTGTGTGTGTCTGTGTGTGTGAATATACCTACACACGAACGCGTGGCTGAATGTAATGTGGGAGTGCGGCGCGGCGTGATAATCTATGTTTAAACCGTGACATCATCGAAATGCCGCAGACGACGACGACGAACGGCAGTTAGCACTCTATGCTACAACAACTATACGCGACCAAGTTTTATATATCTCGGCCGTGCTAAAAGATATAGAAAAATTTGGTCTCGCCCGCGAATAATGTATCGTCTCTCTGTCGTGCGCGGTTACCACATAATATAATCGGCTTTAATACATCGGACATATCGTTGGCAACTTCCTTTTTTTGTTTCCTCGCTGCAGCAACGAACAAACGAACGAACGAGCGAACGAACGAACGAACGAGCGAACGAACGAATTCGTAATATTCACACACGCGCGAGACGCCCACCGCGTCTCGTGGTTGTTATAACACAGGCCCGCGAGTAAATAAAGGAAGCGAAAAATAAAAGAAGCATTAACAAAAAAAAAAGAGAACGACGCTGTATAGTATAGTAGGTATTATAAGCTTAATGAAGCAGGCCTTGGTATTCGTAGAATTCCCTCGACGCCATCGCGACGTAGCAGCAACAGCAGCAGCAACGAGTGGCGTGTAGTTTTTGATTCGTTTCATGACTCCGGAGTTGTTGTTATTCTCTCTCTCTCTTTAGCTGCCTCTGTTGTGTTGCATGTGGGGTCGGAGCTGCACACACCGGTGCAGCGGCGCAGCTCTCGACGCTTATTAATCAATGACGAGCAGAGCTACACACACACCAGAGAGGCCGAGGAGTACCACGCGATGATATATATTTACGGGCAAGCTGCAAATGTAATCTCTCTCGCTCTCTGCTGCTGCGAGTATTCTTCTTGGCGCGGGTATATCAACGGGCTCTATCAGCTCTTGCGTGTACTTCGTTTTTTCGGCGAAAACTACATCGACCGTAACTAGCTCCTTCTCGTTCATTTGTGTCATAGAAAATTTTTTTTACGCAACAGTTATATTATATCTGCACACACGACGCCGTCGTGCAGTGGCATTAATGAGAGAGAGAGAGAGAGAGTTTCGACATTGCGCTCTATGTCAACGCACACACGAGTAGTCGCCACCAACACCGCCATCGCAAAAATTAAATACGAGTAGGAAACCGGCCTCTGTGTGTGTATGCAATAACGAAAACACCTCCTCCTCACCTTTGGTGTGCAATGCATCTGTGTTATGTGCGTGTGCTGTGCGCTCGGTTATGTGTAACGCACTCAGGTTACGCAAAACTTCTCGTCCGCGATACACACACACATGTGTGTGGCATGTAGTACACTGACTGTTTATTCGCACGCGCTAAAACTCGCTCGAATTCAAACTTTATACAACTACCATCGCGCACGAGTCGACCCATTGTTCGGATCGCGAGAGACGAAGAAATAAAACGAAATAAAAATTTTATCTCTCTCGGGTTTTGAACGATCGTTCTCGTCGTCGAGAATAAATAATACTAAAAAAAAAACATATATATATGTAACTTCTGAGCGTTGCTCTTCGTGCATTATATACAGGATGATGTAAGCTCGATTATTCAATCTTTTGTTGCTTACCGACTGCTGCGTCGTTGTTGCTGCGTGTGTATACAATGTATACGAGGCAGAAGAGAGATACAAAGAGAAGAGCAGCAACACTTCACGTCCGCATTTGTATCTATTATCTCGAAATTAGTTTCGAGTCTATGCATCGCCTTTTGCGCATACACTACTGCTCTCGCCTCGTTACAATATCGCACGCGTAAAATATCATTTTCTTTGAGCTCTATTACGCCGAGGCGCGATAAATCATACGCGCGATGGACAACTTGGCGCGATTCATCAGATGTGAAAGAGAGAGAGAGAGAGAGAGGCTTGAAAACTTCCCTTACGTTTTATCGATCTTTTTCTCATGACGACGATGACGATGATGATGATGACTTATGTGATTAATGCCACTTACTCGAAACCTGTCGCGAGTGACCGATGTGTGCAGGCAACAGCGCTGCACGCTATTTTTATGAATACAACAGGTGCACTTTTCCTCGTACAATTTTTCTTGATTTTTTTTTTAACGAGCTTAATCGTAAGAATATCAACTCAACGAAAGGTTTCACACGGTGTTTCGTTGCTTCAAAATTGAGTCCAAAAAAATGAAATTTTTCTCCTCGTTTCGTCATTCGGCCGCTAGAAGCACGCCCGAGCCTCTAAATTTGCAAAGAACAAGAAGAAAAAAGAATCGCACGCAAAATCTATTACATTAGAAAATATGATTGGCTACACTCGTGTTGGTGCGCGCGCGCGCGATAATGTGTTCTCTTAAAATATCTTCAAACACGCGTCAAACGTTGTGATATTAAGTAGTACAGCACGCCGTAACCTAGTTAATAATTGTACATAAGTAAGTCGACGAGTCGGTCATTCATTACATGTGAAACGTGTTGTCAGTGTCCGCGTGTGTGTGTGTGTGACTGTACAAAGTCTTACTGCTCGCGCGCGAACGAGTAAATACGAACGATACAATGTGCCAAATAGTCGAGTGCAACACGTCTATACAGTCGTTCGCGCTGACTTCTTTCAAAGTTGCGCGTTGAGTATAGTAGCCATAACTATACCGAAACTACTTTTTGTAGCTCACCGAGCTAATTCTCAAAGTAAAATACCGTATATATTTTCGTACGCATTTTCGAGAATTCGCTTTATCGGTTATTTTTAACCGATGGAAAACCACGTGTTGGTTGCAAAATAACCCAAAACGCCTCGAATCTCGCGTCTTTTTTTTACATTCCGCCGTTGAGCTTGCGTTGCAGCAATACTTTGGTAAAAATGTCATGGTTGCTCTCTTTCTCCCTCTCCGCATCCGCGTGTAATATTCGATATCGATCGGTGCGAACTGGAATATCAGTTAGGATTAATTAGACAACTTTTCTCTCTGCCTACATGTGTATATTATAACCTCCCGCGGTGCGTGTGGGTGCGTCCGAGCGGCGTTTACGCTCCTATACCCTTTCGTAATTTATCGCTCGAAAGGGAGGTAATCGAGGATTAATGCTCGATGGATTTGCGAATGATTCATCCCTTTGAATGCTTACAAAAATTGATCAGACTGCTGAGAGCCTCGAGTCTTAAAGTAATTGTTTTTTGTTTTACATAAAAAAAAAAAGTACCGTCCGACCGAGCGCAATCGCGTAATTTTTTCTCGTGTCAAAGTGGGCCACACGCTGCATAATATTTTAATAAAATACTCCATGCCCCGCTGGTCGGTGTATTACACGTAATACGAACCTCCCACGTTCCAACAACCAACCTGCTTGTATATACATTTTGTACCATAGACTTATCTATGAAAGCTCTCGGCGTCGCTGCAAGTGCGAGTGTGTGTGTGTGTATATAAGCATCACAAGCAGCAGCGAAGCGAGAGAAGATCGAGGCGCTTGCGCAGAGCTTGTAACCGAAAAAATTAGGTCGTGCGCGCACGCGTTCTTCGCTCTCTCTCGGCGAGCTTTTCCATGTGTGCCTTTATACACCGTTCGCATACGTTTATTATAGCTTTCCGTAATAATAATTAGAATGTGTGTGTGTGTGGGAGGAGGGGCAGAAGAGAAGAAAACAAGAAGTAGCATCGATAAGAGTGCCGATAACTCGTCGCATTGGTGCCCATAAAGATGTGTTATCGAAAGGGCGTGTAAGTGTACGTGTGTACGTGTGTATAACAGCTCGCCCTTTACCATAGCAGCCACCGCATACATTATACGAGTGAGTAAGAGAGAGAGAAAGACAAACCCCTATATTTAATGGGGTTATGTACTTTGCGTGCGCGAGACTGAATCGATCGATAAAATACTCGTAGACAAAGTTCACATTTCTCGGCGTCGGCGGCGGCGGCGAGCCCGACGTCTAAAAGCTAATGAACTCCTCCCGTTCTATACATATCATCATACACATATAGCGAACTGTCGGCAGAAGAGGAGAAAAAAAAAGTCTCGCCGCGCGATTGGCTTCTTATCTGCGCACCGAATTCCTTGTGTGTGCCTCTCATTGATTCGCAATATCCGAAAATTCAAGTGGATTGTTATTTCTTTCTTTCTTTTTGCTCGCGTACTATATCGACTTCCACACACACACACACTTAGAGATTTGATTTCAATTTCTCGGAGACGCGTATACACGCGCCGTGTGGGTGTGCGTGACCCAGATTCCGCGAAAACGGCGGCGACGATACGCGAGAATATTGTATCGGAATTATTACACTCTCGTACTCGGAAGCTTTTTATTTCGGAGCGAGCTTTTGGGCGTATATATATACACGATGCCCCGAGCGTGCGTCATTTTATACCGTACGCGTTGAAAGAGTTTCTTTGAAGAAAGATAAAGCAAAAAGTCGATTAGATGTCGAACCAATGCTATGCGTCAACCGCAGTGTAGCGGACATGGGTTTAAAGTCGAGAAACTCTCGGACGAGCTTTTTGCTCCTCGGGGGATAATCTCCAACTCGCTCTGCCAAAGGGATAATCTCGAGTGAAAGTTTGTTTATCCTAATTGATTGCTTAGTAACAGACATAGCTCATTACTCGTACAATAAAGGCATCGTAATGTAGCGCCACGACGTAAGGGAATCGTTTTACGAGGCGTGTCGTCGGTCGTTGCAGCTTCACACACACACACACATGTGCTACGACGACGACGACGATGATCGAGAATCGAATTATCAATGACCCAAAGGCTAATTGATTTAATGGATATTCGATGCCGGATCATTAGTGCGTTAGCATCCCTAATTTTTTCATTAAACGCGTCTATTTTCGTCGACGAGGCACGAGCAATTGATTTATCCAAGCATACGGTCGGTTTTTGAGTATCTTATGTATACAGCAGTAGCGAAGAAGAATGCGATTAAGATCTGTAACTATGATTTATTAGACAAAACGAGCGCTCGATTGGATCGACAGACGTGACTATCTGCGTATCGAATGTACGTGTAATGGTTTTCGTTCAAGGCAAGAGAGTAACCTCGCGATCGGTATATATAGCGAGCAATTCGAGACGGTAATGTCATCTTCTTGCTGTAATAAAGAAAAAAAAAGAATAAATAGAGGCTAGCCAATACGACGTAAAAAAATCGTACTCGAACGTACAATGATATAAACAATTTTTTTCGAGATCCAAAGATTCGAGCAAACTCGCGAGCATATACATTCTCGTGTGCTGCTGGCGATCTTCGTGTAATACATGCACACGAGAGACACACGGACACGAGGCCCGCGCGTGCAAAAAAGTGGAGATCCCTGCGCACCGCGCCACCGCGGAGCACAGCTTCAGCCCCGGCTGTATACAGCTCGTGCTCGCGTCGCTGAATTTCGCGAAGGAAATAAATCAAAGTGCACATTCGCCCGGTGCGTGTGTGTGTTTCTCTGCGCGGAAGATCGCCACATGGTTTATATGTTATACGGTATAAAACGAGAAGAAACGTTTATAAACACACACATACCTATATGCATGCACACACACACACACACACACACACATGCAACGAACCCGCAGAAAAGTCACGCGTGGTGGTCGTGCGCGCGCTGCAGCAGCACACGGCCATCGCGCGGACAGAAGAAGAAAACGATGAGGGCTGCTGCTGCTGCTGCTCAACTCTCTTACTTACTTACCTTCTTCTGTTTTTTTTTTTTTTTTCAAAGACACGTATAGTTCTTCCAGAACGAGAGAGGTCAGTGCACGCGCGCTCTCCGACTGTACAACGTGTATTATATATATATAGTATAGTTTTGCCGTGAGGCAAAGAAGATACCGGCTGCACACTTTGCGTGTCCCTCATTCTTTCTTTCTTTCTTTTTTGCCTCTCTTTTTTTCTTCTTCGTATTTTTCTCTCTCTCGCTGGCTCGACTCCCGAACGTTTTAACTACACACGCGAGTACTCTATACACGTATGCGCTGCTGCTTGGCTCTCTCTCTCTCGCGCGATGTACCGAGAAAACAATCGTCTTGCGTAATAACTAAATTCGTTGCGAGGCGTAATTACTTAACTCACGGGCGCACAGCTCGCACCTATATTATTTTCCTCGTGCGCGCGTCTGTGCTGCAGCTGCGATCGCTCCGTTTTTTTTAATAAGTACATTCGTCGTTCGTCCGCGGAATTTCCAAATCGATCTCGTTTATCTCGGTGACCGAGAAGCCAAAATTTTTTTTAATAACCCGCCGCTGCGATTATATGCAACCGATATTATATACGTACGAGCGGAGATCGGTACGGAATCTCCCCAAAATGAACGAGTGAAAGAGAGAATACGCCATTTTACGGTATTATTATATTATGTATCGGCTGCTGCTGTGGCTGCTGCAACCTTTGCGTGCACTGTGTGCAGTTCCCGTTTGAAAATACAGTTGTTAAACACTGCGCGCGTGTGTGTATGTATGTACTTTGCCGAAGCTTCCGGTTTTTCTAAGAATCTGCCTCGCGCGACGGCCAATGTTAAAAGTCTCTCTGTGTGTCGCGGACAATGAATTCGGCTCGGCTAATAATAACGCGCGCCGCGACTACGCACGCACGTGCACATACACGTGCATTAACGCGCAACGCGCCGTGTTATGACCTTTTGTTCAAAAAAAAACGTATAATATACACGCGTCGGACAACACCCTGTTTCGACCGTGTGTATATTATTTGTATCATTATAACGTAAAATCCTACAAAGTGAATAATGAATACGCGCGCGTACGTATACGGGAAATTGTTTATTAAAAAGTCGCGAGCGGGCAAACCGCAAACGCGCCTCCGCGCCCCGTATTCAATTTATCCAACAGTATGTATCTTATACGTGTATACGATCTCTAATGAATTTTTTTTCTCTTTTGTGTTTTGCAGATCACCCGAGCAGAGCGAAAATCGTCTGCCAAGCAATAACTTCGCCATAGGTGAGTAACGAAACGAATAAAAAAAAAGTTAGAGATAGAGACACATCTCTTCCTCTCGTATTATAATACTACTTAACGTGCTGCTGCTGCTTCTTCTTCTTCTTCTTCGGCTTCGCAACGGAAGGAAAGGGAAACACGTATACATTCGCTGTACATTATACACCTATTAATAGCAGCGAGTCGAGCGGGTTCGGCTAAAAATACAAACACTTTGGGATTAGGATAAAACGCGCGCGTTAGGAATACACGAGAGATTAATTCTTATAAATATTGCGCAGATATATAATACGACTAGAGAAGCCCTCGAAAGAGCGCGCGCAAAAGCTCGCCTGTGTATTATAACGTATACGGCTGCTGCGAGAGACGCCGAAGACGACGACGACGACGACGATGTTTGTAACCCTCCTCCTCGTGCGTGGCATTTCGGGCATACCGATCCGGAAATAGATCCCAAGTCCAAACGTTATTATATAGTATAAACGACGTCGACGACGACTCGCACACGTTTCAGGACGTCGAGCGCAAGCGGGTCGATGCTCTCTCGCATGCATGTGCAATGCACGGCACAGACGACGACGACAAACAGAATCATATGATGATGTCTGCGGCAGCTAAACGCGTACAACCAGTGCGTGGTGCGTATAGTATATCAAGCACGATGACACCTTCAATTGATGGGATTGCTCGGATTTATGACGTTTTGTACTCTTTATCGCTCGTGTGTATATATAAGTACGCATAGACGTGTGCGAGGCGCGACAGTCTCCCACAAGATACGAAGCTGTATATATAGAGAGAGAGAGAAAAGCTCGTACACGCACATATAGGCGTCTGTCGCAGACGTCGTCTAGGCTTTTACCATTGAATGTTCGTTTCCGACTGTGCGCGCGCGCGCTCTGCTCGCGACGTTATTTTACGAGTTTTACTGTACACTACTGCGAAGAGCCTAATTTTAGAAAAACTGAGACGCGCGCGCGTGACACGACACGACCGACTGCGACGACGACGATGATGGACGAATGATTTTTTCAATCATGTACGGACATTATCGTTCGACAGATTTTTGACTGATCGATCCGCAGCTTGGATTTTTTTTTCCTTTTCGTAAGCTGCAGCGACGATTGGTTCAAGTTGTATTGCGAAAAAAAAAATGATATGCAAGGTTAAATTTATACCGATCTCAGCTATCTAGTGCGCACGAGCTTCGCGTACACTCGTGTTTTTTTTTTGTTTTTGAGAGCAGCGCTCGACTCATTTGTACTCCTACGTGCATATCATCGTGTGCACATGTTCGATTGTTTTCGTCCGAAAAACGCCGACGCTCGTGTTTTTTTTTCTCTCTCTGTCTTTCTGATGATGGTGCGGGATTACGTACTATATGTCGACGAGCAACTCGGGTGTCTACTATATACATGCATATATTTCGACGAAATATTCTCTCCTCTATATTTTTTAGTTTCTTTCTTTTCATCGAGAGCTGGCTCGTATCAGCGGATAGCTTATCCGAGAAGATCGATGAGTCCGTTTCGGTGTAAAACGATTACGCGAAAAGTTGAGCGTCGCAACACGTGTGTCCGTTGTGTATTATCGCGCTATTTTACATCGTCCTTGGAGATCTGACAGGTAGTCTCGTTTCTCTGTAGCTCTGATGGTATTTTAAAAATAAATACCAGTCGATTCATCGGACGGGTGAATGAAATCGGCTTTGTTGCGCGCGTCGGTGCATCGGTTGCGAACGAATAACAATCAATGAATCTATTCGAGACCTAATGCAGTATACGCGTCGTGCTGCAGAAGAGCACACTTTGTTCGTCGTTAGATAAAACATTCAGGGACAAAAAAAAATCGTATTTACTTTGTCCTTGATGACGACGGCAGGCAGACGAGACGCGTAACTGCGCGGTCTGCGTAAGCTTTCGACGTCTCGCAATTTCGTAAAATTAGTTTTTTGCTCTTTGTTTTATTATTCAAAAGAGAAGAAAAATGTAAAGCTGTCACCAATGACATTTTGACGTTTACAAAAAAAAGAACGAGCTCCATTAAGTTTTACGTAATTTACCGTTGAAACTTTTCTCAAATTCGCTTACAAAAAAATTTCATCTTCTACGAGAAACAACGACGTCGTTCCACTTTTAATTTCTTTCTATTAAAAACGTCATCCACACGAATTTGTAAAAATCCTCGCGCTGCACAGTCGAATATAGCAATGCTCGCGCGAGGCGCAACGGCAGTAAGCGCAGAGCAGTCGTGTGCCGCCGTCGCCGCAGCAGCAGCAGCAAAGCACCTAGAAAATCCCCAGTTTTGGTATTGATCGAATTTCCTCAGGAGGCAGGACGTTGTGGCGCCCTGATGTATATACATATATACGTGCACGCGCCGCCGTCGCCGTTGTACAGTAGTTATATCGCCTCGTATACAGTATAAAACGTACCCTGCGCTCTGCTGCCCTCCCATTGGCGGACCCCCTATATAAGTCCGTGGTATAGAATCTTTCGTGTATTTCAACTCTCTCTCTCTCTCTCTCTCTCGCTCTCTTTACCCCGAGTAGCGACTGCCGTACATAAACGTGTAATTTTGTTACTTAAAAAAAAAAGCGTTGCGTCACTTTTTTACACCTGCGGGCACGCGATGCACATGGTGCCTCTCACCAAGTCTTCAGGCCACTGTTTCTATCTTTTTTTTGTACGCAACTAAAAATAAACCTTATTCCGAAGAAACCGTTGACGTTTATCACGTATTAATTTTAATAATATTACCGAGCAAGGAGCATGGATAATATAACAGCAGCAACAAAAAAAACAATTTCAGTTAATGGCGAACTGCATTGAGGTCAGCATCGTCGCTCATACACACACGCGTTCGTTTATAACGTTTAACGCGGGCGCGCGCGCGAGAGCAAATACGGCGCGATTGAAAAATACTCGGAAACTTTCAAATCGTCGATCCGCCAATTAAAATCCGCGTTGTTTTACGACCGAGTCTTCGATAGAAATTTATGTAAAGCTTCTGCGTACAACTGCTCCACGCTAATGTCTATATGATGTTATTTCTTCGCTCGAAACATCTCTCGAAGCTCGACCTGCAATGTTCAATTCTTCGCGGTAATTGTATGGATAAATAAACCACACATGTCTTTGCCCGTTTGTGCATATCGTATTATGCGTGCACACACTCTACTATGCGTATGTGTGCGTGCAACCGATGCCTCTCCGCAGCCACCGCCGCCGACAGCATCGAACGCGCGCAACTGCCCGTGCGACCCGGAAGCCGCGTATTCGGGTTAAGTGCGAGCTTCCGGCCCGCGCCAGCGCGCATGTGTAACGCACAAATACACGGCGGCGATACAAACTATATTATATACATAAACGCCAAGCCATCGCAGCGTTCGGTAGTACACGCGTATTTAAGCTCGATCACCGAGGCGAAAGCTCTCGTGCGAATCATCGACTGTGTGTTATTTATTAACAGCCCCGTTGAGATTTTTTTTCTTTCTATTATATACTCGCACATCGTCATCGCGTTCTCGGGACACATCGATGATCGATTCAATTTCGCGCGCGTGTCTCGCGAATAGCATGGGATGTTTTATACACGATGATACATTCATGCGCAGCCATCGTACACGAGGGTTTATAGTTGGTGTTGCGAGCAATGACGTGGCACGAGGATGGTTGCCATAGCTCACGGTATTAAATGTACCCGCGCGGCGCAGAGTCACACGGCAACGCAGCGAAAAAAAAAGAAATTGTCAGATAGAGGGTGCACACGCACGCACACACACATTTATTGCTTGTATATATACGCACAACGAGAGACCCTTGGAAATATTATCGGATGTAGAGAGAGAGAGAGAGAGAGAACCGAATGTGCGTGCATTACGCTCGTACACGATTGTATCGCTCGCCGTTCATTTTACCGCCGCGCATGGCAGCGGCGGTAGCTTTTTTTTTTCACTTGTTTCGGAGGGCTCTCTCTCTTAAACTTCACGCGCGCGTCCCTTACATGTAGCAGCATAAATTGCTTGCTTCGCATAGTACTTACCTCTCCCGTACCCCCACGAGCACGCGCGATTCGATATCAAGTTCGCGCCGATGAGAGAGAGAGAGAAAAAGTAACGAGAGGAAGAAGAAACTTTAAAATCATTACCATCTCGATACGAGCTACGACTTTCGTACAAAAACACGTGTAAAAAGTATACGCGATGTTTCGGTTTCTTATACACGATGCACTTCGTACGTCGACTACCGCTGTGTACATATATAACTCGTGCGCACTCGGCGTTGAAGAATGAAATACTTCGGTTTCTCAAAATGTCGCCGCACACACACGCAGACGGTGCATATTAGTGCACGCACACACAATAAACACATTGTGCGCGACTCGACGTTGACACGCTGCAGTACAGAGAGAGCCCACGCGACGTACTCTTCTTCTTCGTAGTCGCCTTGTCGCGTGCAGTTTCCATTGTTTTCTCGGGAAAACTACGCATTATAATATAATACACGTATCTTGACAAGAAAAAAAAGGGCGTCGGTATTACAACGAAATATAACAATGTAACGTGCCGAAGCGCCACGCTTATTACAACGCACTTGTTGTTTATACGGAACCACGTGAATTGTAAAACGTCGCGCTCCGACTTTTGGCCGCGAGATTTTCAATAATACGAAGAGAAAAGAGAAGGCGAACGAGAGCGCGTATATATAATAATAAACGTTCGCTTCGATTCTCTTATTTTTAAACGGGGCTATATATGTATATATAATATATATCGGTCGTGTCGATCGCACGACGATGCGTTCGCGCGAGACGAGTAAATGCCATTATAAGGAACAATAATATGCACTTGAACTGCGCGCGGCGGCGATCCGGTGATATATACTATATACGATAATAATACACGCACGCCGCGGCAGGCTCGGGTGCTCGCGGGATTTCCATCGATTTTTACGATTGCTATAAACTTTTCTCGCGTCTCGAGTTAAACTTTTTAATTAAATCTGATAAGTTAACGAGAGTGAGAGGGAGGTTTTATTATATTCGCGAACCTTGAAATTAACAAGCCCATTTTCGCGGGCTTATTACTTAAAGGTCCTTCGCTTTTTGCTCGTTTATATACACTCGTCTCGAGCTTCTCTCTGCGTAGGTCGTTGTTTTGCGCGCGAGGAGATGCAACGAGAGAGATTTAATTCCGATGCGCTGGTTATTCTCGACTGGAGCGAAGCGCGCGTTAATGTACAACGATTGATATTTCATCAATTTTTTTTTCCTACTCATAACGACGATGTGCCATCGTCGTCGTTTAGTGTCAGCCCACGCGAAATTGTTCGAGTGCTCGATTTCGAGCACACGAGGACCTCGACTTTACTCGTCTCTCTCTTTGAAATACAGCTTAAATGTACGGTACGAGTTTTTTGTCCTACTAAGCTATTAACGAGCAAAACCTTACGTACGGTACAGCTCACGCCCTTTTGTTATTAAAACAAAGCTCGTCGAGTCTCATTATTGATACCTCCGACGAACTATAACTAGCCTGTACCGTAGTATACCGTTAAGCGACTCGACATTTTTTTTTCTCCACGGCACACAGACGATTCTCGCGCGCATGACGCGCGTATTACATTTATTAAAATTTATACGTTGTATTATTGTGCTTGAAGATTCCTATGATTACTTATATATTATAATTATACATCAAGCACGAAATTGATGATGGTTACTTCTCGCGTCGGAGCGAGCGACTCTTGTGTTTATGTACTGGCGGCTGGTATATGTCATGCAACGTATATACAGTCAGTCATCGCCCCTTCTCTCGTGCGCTTATATAAAACGACGTCTCTCCGTTTCGCGCGACAGAGAAAAGAAGTAAAAAAAAAGTAGTAAAAGGAAGAGATTAAACAAACGCGTTTTAATGTATACGTGCCGAATGATAGCGCGCGCGTCTTAATACGCGTATATATTTAGCTCACTCTCTCGGGTGTGTGTATCGATTGATTTAGTATTGGCAGACACATCGAACTCGTCGATGGTATACGCGTTATACATGTATCAAAGCGAAGATGGATAGGAGCAGCTTCGAAGAGAGGCGCAGAGAAAAGAGACTGCGACGACGATACGATGTGTATCGAGTCGGCCAACTTCTTTATTTTTCTTCTATCGATCGGTCTACAGCCCGGCGGGATCTTTATGTGTACATAGGGCAGAGACAGACGGAGACAGACAGAGAGTTAAAGAGATTTGAATTACGGCTCTTTGGCTCGGTGCAGTTCGCTCCTTAATTGGCGCGCGATTCGTCTACGAGAGCGACCAATCGTTGTATTTTCCTTTTGTTTGTTCTTCTTTCTCTCGCTTCTCTTTATCTTCTGTACCTATATATAATACATACACGCCCCAATCGAGAGAGATTTTTTTGCGACACCGCCGGCGTGCACTGCGATTCTCTCTCGCTGCTCTTTTTCTCTTGCACCAGCTGCGATCGACGGAAAATAAATAAACAAGACGAGCCAGGAAGAAGTGTATAGAGAAACGAACGTCAATGATAGAAATTGATCGGTCGATTATGGATCGATATGAGTTTGTGACATTAATACGATACGGTCGATCGGCCGATTTAAACTGCGAATCGTTTGTGTGTGTGCGCGTATGTGTCCGTGTCTGTGTTTACGTCGTGTATACAGTGAGTTACTGCCTGCGCGACCGGCCTATCCCGTGGCGTGTGTGTTTTTTGCCATACTCTTGCGAACAATTAATTAGTGTCTTCGTATCTCTCTCCGATACATAGGGGCACGTGTTCTTTTTTTCTCTCGTGATTTACAATCTGTATTACGAACTGCGAATGAAGGGTCTACATTATACGCAGCGCGGTTGAAAATTTATCTTTGAGGTAATATTCTTGAATTTTATGATTGAGCAGCGTAATTCATCGAAGCGCTTTTTTATCGTCGTATTTATGAAAAAAAAAAATGACGAAATGCCTAGTTTGTTTGGCAAATCGGAGCATAAATATTCAATGTATATTATTATGTATTATTATAAAAAGCCACGAAGATTAATTCCTCCGCAGCGGCGCGCGCGCATAATGATATAATGTACAGCGCGCGTACGTGGATGCATGAATTATTCAAACTGCCCGTGATTATTTTTCATAAATCATAAATAACAACAATAATAATAATAATAATATGTAAACGCTCGCGCAGTACTATGGACAATTTATTCGGAATATAACGTGCTCTGCATTGTGCTATCGGATTAAGTCGTGTGTGTGTGTGTGTAAAGTTGTGCGAAAAGCAGCCCATCGTCTCGAAACGAAGGTGAAATTATGCGACGCGTGCAACAATGAGAAAGAGACGTTTCGAGCCACGCAGAAGAGTCGAAGACACGCGATGAATCACCGAATTTGCACTTGAAATTTATAATATATAATAATGTGAAGAGTCTCTCGCGAGTTGCGTGGGTCAGTTGACAAACTCAAGTTATTCGAGTGACATATTGTCCAATGTCGAGATATGAAAAAAAAAAAAAAACAGAAGAAGAAATGTTTTATTATTTCCTTAACATTGACCTTGCGGACGGCAAAACTCGCCTTTATTTACAAATATAATCATTTAATACGTGAGAGGCACCAATAAAACACAACATCTGCGCGCAATAATACATTTTTAATCGTCTTATACGAACACGATCGACCTTGAAAGTCGGAGATTACGATTTTTTTTGGAGCGAAAAAGAGAGAGAGAGATCGAGTGCGTTTATAGGATTTATTATCGAACAACCGTATATCAATCAGGTTCGCGTTATAAAAGTGAATCGGAAACTCGGTGTATCGTTTGTATGTGCAACGATTTAATCCAGCTTATGTGTATAGCAACGGTAGTTGCATTTGACAAGAGACGACAACTTTATGACGCATTATTACACTTTCCAAGCTTCGCTGGACTGACAATATCACAATATCACTCGATCTGTGCTATAGTACTTGATAGTCGTGTAAAACGTTTCATACCGGTGTTTCGAGTTTTCTTTTCAATGCGTTATTATTATATATCGACCCCGTGTCGAATTGACCAATTTTTCGATCCCTTTCGTAAGGTATACGTTTAGATGGCAGAACTGCAGCACACTGTTTAAATGACGAATTCGTTATAGGTGTATAATAATGAAGCGAGAGAGCGAGGCAATGCATTTCGCAACGGGATTTCGCCTTTTTTTCCCGTCTGCCTCTCTTTCTCCCTTTTTTTCTTTCTCTCTCTTACAAATCGGCCTTTCGCGCCGCTGCTGCTGCTGTTGCTGCTGCTCCTTCACAATATGCGTCTCGTCGATCGAGCGGTAAACCCCGAAAGCCACTTTCTCAGCCTCTCTCTCTCTCTCTCTCTCACTCGATCAAAAAAAAATTTTTAACGATGACTAATGCCCGCATACACACACACGGCCGGTTTGTGTGTCTGTGTATACGTGTATATTCATTACGTCATGTCTCGTACGGTCAGTAATACACACTTACACACACGCCCGAGCTTTTTTTGCTTCTGCTGTCAATTGCAAATTCAGGATATACATTATAATAAAAGTATAAAAATAATACACGAGGAGTCACCGCGCGCGCGTCAGACTGGACAGCGACAAGAAACATATAATAAGAAATGATAATTCTCATTCGTGTCGAGCATCGACTCATTATAACCGACAAGATTTGCGAAATTACACGTTTAATCGTATTTAAACGTTTGATTAAGTGACTCTCTCGCGCGAGCGGCCACGCGCGCGTATACGTAGAGTGTCATTTAAACTTCTTCTTTTCGTACACATTATTATTATTATTTGTATTTAAAAAAGTCATGTTTCTCGTCATTTTTTTGACGAGCTCCACGAGTGTGTTTACGGTTATATAGTATAGTAGTATACGCACACGCAGAGATAAAGCGATATTGTTCTTGCAACGGCCTTTTGGCTGCTTCTTTTTCCTTCGGTAATAATCATTCTCTCTCTCGCGCGCACCTACACGTTAATTTCAATGGCGTATGCGATCGCACGTAACGGTAAACGCACACGACCGGCGAATGAGAAAAATGAAAAAGAAGACGCTAAAAAGGAAGAGAAGGAAAGAAATGGGTCACGTACACACACACGCATGCATGCAGAAGAAGCATATGTTGTACGGTATACAACAACTCGGCAAAATTATTACAGCTCTCGTTACGGACACCTCTCTCGCGTGTGTGCGTGTAGATAGTAGGGTATATCGCGCGCGATACATAATACGCATAACTCGGCGAGCTTCGCTGCACCGAGCTCTGTATATATTTATAATAATACGGTGTCTCTAATCGACTTGGGTGATTCGCGTCTTATTAACTTTGTTTTCTTCCTCTCCCTCCTTTTTTCTCTCTCGAATACCCTCTCACGTGCGGGGTGCGTACCTATATACATACTGCGATCGTGCACCGATGTACGAGTATATCGGCACTCGGTATACGGGGGGGAAAAACAACAACGTCGACGACGACGACACGGACGACGACGCGTTAGCAGAAAAAAAAAGGTAAAACAAAAAGGAAAAAGTAAAGAAGAGCCCGGTATAGTGGCATAGGTAGTAGCAGCAGCAACAGCAGCAGCTGCCGAGAGAGAGAGAGACATTGAAACGAAGCCACACGAGCTTGGCGGCGTGTGCGGGGTTAGCGACCCCGCGAGGCACGCCGCCGCCGCTTCTGCTGCTGCTGCTGCCGATGTATTTCCGCGCTCACGTTGCACTTTCGTGTGTTCTCGCCTTGGTTCCGCGCCACGAGTGAGAGAGAGAGACGAGAGCTTGTGTTGTGTGTTGCCTTTCCCTTCGAGTTTCACGCTCCGGCTGCGACGAGCTCTGCTGCTGCTGCCTATACCTCTGCCTTATATAGCACCTACATAATACACTTTTGCACCTTATACAGCTCTCGAGTTTGCGCGCAGAGAGAGAGAAAGAGAGAGGATGTATAGGATTAGTCGCGCCCTCGAACATCGATAGCCATCCTTATACACGTCTCGAGCGTCGAAAAATACAGCGAGGGGGAAAAAGAGAAGAATCGTTGTGCGCGCATTACATTGTACAACGCAGCCCAGACAGATCTTCTCTTTTCTTGTATATAAATACGGTGTATCAAATGCACAACGGTCGTATTATTATTACGAGTATACGATACTTTTGGTTTGGACGGTGCAGATCGATTTTTCCCCTCATGAGATTGTACCTGCTACGATAATGCACCTGTGCGTATAGAGGGGAAAAATGTGCATTTTCTCTAGTACACCTGATGCTTTCGATTTTTCTATCGTCTATTGTACATAATATTGTACACGGCGGCCGATCGGCACGATCTCACCCGGTTATAAGCTGCATCGTAACGTTAATCATCTTTTATAAAACGATTATCGTTTGCAACGCGTTCCCTCGAGACGATAGTAGCAAAGAGAGGGCACAAAAAACGCGACGCACAGTTATTAATCAGGTGACCTTGTTCTCGCCGTCTCTCGCTCTAGTGGCAGCGGTGGCGGCTTTTGCATATTGCGCGTGTTATACGCGTTATTATATACATGATGTACGGCAGCATCTCGAGACTAACGATCTTCGTACACACACACGTGCACCCGCGTATACGAGACATTAAAAATTTTTTTCTCTCGCGCGAGCGTGTGCGTGTACGAGATCTAACATCAACCGCGTGCAAGAGCAAAAAACATAATCCTATGTAACTATCGGCATCTGGCAGCAGCAGCAGCAGCAGACGTGTGTACACTCGCGTAATGTAACGTAATGACACGCACGGGTATTAGGATACATTTAATTAAAGAGAATTTACAGTCTGTTTGATTAATATACCGTACCGAAGCGCGGCGTGTAATTCTACCTGTAATCTCTCTCTCTCTCTTACTCTTGACTCCGCAGACGCGGTTATTATTTAGCGCGATCGCCGATCATGGACGTGTGTGCATGCGCGCAGTGCAGACCTCACGTGTTAAAATGTACATACAGAAACGATCTCTATATATCCATCTCCTCGTTCGCTATATATACGAGTTATACGAGTATAGATACGCAGGCAGAAAATGGAGTGCACATTACGAAGCTCTCGCAGTTTTATGTATACGATAGTTTGCAACGCTATCATCGTTCTCTCTCTCGCTCGCAGACACGTTTCGTTTACGCTTTTTTCACGCGCACACACACACACACATACACACAAAGCGTGCGGCATGTGGCGCGTATATGCATATATCTAACGGGAAAATTATCCGTCCGAAGCTAATGGTGTAAAAGCGACGATTCGCCACGCCTTGTATATTTTGCACGTAAATAGAGGCGGCAGCAGCGTTGTGCTGTGCAGAAGCTCGTCTCGTATTAAAGTCGACGACGACGCGATGATGCTATCGTTTATAACTTAATTCCTGCGCGTGTGAATGTACTAAAGCGCGTATATACATTGAGCAATTCGATCGTATAGTGTACCTACTTGAAACAGCGTTGTTTACCTGCCATATATACAGAAACGAGCCGCGTGTGTGCAAAAACGCGATATTCGCCGGTACGATATTTTTCCATCGCGGCTCGTGTATACCGGTATACCGGCAGCACACTGCACATACACACACACACACACACACACACACACACACACACACGAAATTCTCGCTCAGCTCGCTCGGTAATAATAACACAAAAATATCTATCGAGAATCATTCGCGGCCGCGCCGCAAGATATACTCGTCGCGGAGGCATCTAGGCCTCGCTAGACGAACTACAAAACTTCTTAGTATACACTATACGAGAGTATCAATCGATCGGAAGGAAAAGACGCGACGAAGGCGAAAAAGTCTGTTATAATCGGAGCAGCAGCGTCGCCTCGACGTCGCTGTTGTTGTTGTTGTTGCATTGCCACATCGAATGTAGTATATCGTACATCGTTATCGCGCTCGCTGACCACGGAGAATATACGCTCGTCTCTCTCTCTCTCTCTCTCTCTCGAAGCCGTTCCTCAAAGAGCTTTTATCAACGAGGAGATGGATTAATTTTTTCGCTCCGCATATATTTCGCTGTATATTATTCTATATATCGCGTAACCGGCCACCACCACCACCACCACATACCGATATTGCGTTATCTCTCAAAGATATTAGATATTATTATTATGTACTTCAGCGCGCGTTCAAGAGTGCTGACCTATCGGCACTCGGCGTTATAATATTAATACATGTATGTACGAAATCGCTGCGGCAAACAATTTTCGAATACACAATCCGAATCGGCTCATTTCGAGAGAGCGCGATGAGATGAGATCATCGGACGCGCCGCACGTGCGCCGTGGTATTGGCTCGTATATATCGATCATATAAATATTCCGAGGAGAACGAGATTCATTCAGTTTTGCGGAGGTGCGTGATTTTATTCGTTGCGCTCGATTATGTATGGATACTCTGTAATACGCCGCTGAAGTAGTGCACAACTAGACGCACGCCGAGAGAGTATAAGAGAGCGAGTTTAATAATAATCCGCACTAACTGCTGCGCAGCCTTACTCCGTCGGTCAGGTCATCATCTCTCTTTGCCCCCTTCCTCTTATAGGCCATATAGATCCGCGCGCGAGGGGTCAAGAGTCGTGTCGCTTAGAGTCGCCTCCGTCTCCGTCGTCGTCCTTTATATAGAATAATACTTGACTTTGTGCCAAAAAATATCCCGCTGCGAGCGCGGAGACGTTCAAATATATATACGTATTTATCTTTCGGTTCAAGTGCAATGGCACTGGGTAGCGACCACGACCGATCGACCTCTAATGCATTATTATACGGACGCATTGGTTGTAATCGATTACATTATATATGGGCAAACGCAATAATACGATTTTCGTATCCGCAGTCGAGTACTATTTTTTTGTATCCGATGTACGATCAACACGCTCACGGAAGAGACGACGGAGGACTGGACTCGATCGCACGCGCATGTATGTGGTATGACGTAACGAAGCACTGAAATACCCCCTCGGTCGTTCAGCCGATTTATTCTTTTTTTCTTTGCCCCTCTTCTCTTTCTCTCTCTCTCTCTAAATCAAACCGGCTAATTTTAATCAATTCAAGCTTGCCATTATTATCATTGTGGCGCATTGCATTTTGTATTATTACCGAGCGCAACAAACAATTTAAATGCCATTGTCGACGAGAGTCAATATAAACCGATGAATGAAATCGGCAACGATCGTCGTCGATCCTTCCCGCTGATAATATTATAGTTCTCTACTGTACTACCGCCGCCAACTACTATACCGCGAATCGTTATAGCGTATAGCGTCATAATTTTTTTTTTCCTTTTTTGTATTTCCTCGCCGTCGCTCTTCCTATAACATAATAGTAATTAGAACCTGCGGTCTCTCTCGCAATCAACACGTTCGCACGCACACAGTGAGCAGCGGCTCCAACTCCGGAAGTGGAAAGCCGGACACGGGCATTACATTATAGTTTTTTTTATTTTTATTTTCTGTCCATTTACTGTATCTTTATATTTTCGAGCTCGCTCGAAACCGACGTGTTTCATGTACGTTTAACGACGTAAGTTCGCATCCACGAGAGCCGAGTAAATTAAGTTTTGCAGTCGTACGTAAAAGCATCAAGATAAAAAGACACACGCGTGGTGCGTAATACACAACCGAAAGAAGGCAAAAACTAATTTGAAAGTCAAAATTGGCGAGCCGCGAATCGGGGGCACGCACGCGGCATTTCGGCACACTTACTTACACGCGCGCACGATGAAAAGTCGTGTCGCGATGATGTAAGCACACGCAGCGCATCGGATAACGACGACGACGACGATGATAATAACAAAAATGTGTGGTTCTACCTTATCGGGCCTCAATGAGAATAGGTGCGTACGTGCGCAGCGATATACGTATTCGCACGCTTACACACAGTTTACAGTAGTTTTCGATATTTTGCACGCGGCTAGAATGAGTGCGCCAAAAATAGTCGAGCGCCGTCGTCGGTCGTCGGTCGTCCATACGCGCCTATATACAACAGTTCGAAGCCGGGCAAAAGACGAGAAAAGAAAGATAGCAAAGAAGCGTTCGAAGCCGTCGATTTATATTTATAATCATTATTATACGCGCAGTAGCGTTCGGCCGCGCGATCGGTTTATCAAGCTTTTTTTTCAACGTCGCGCGAGCCCTGCACCCGCATAAAAACGCAGCATATAAATGCTTCGCGTATATACATAACGTGTGTGTGTGTATAGCACAGTGCAACGCCTTGCCCTTCTAACCTACTAGTTCAGAGCACTGGAAGATAGAGAGCCGAGAGAGCAGCGACACTTGCTCGGGCGCGCGTCTATATCTACATGTAGAAGCGTGTATATATATGTCTCTATACGTGTACTGCGGCATAATACAAGTGGTGAACTAGATCACACATCTTCTTTATATACATTATTTGCTGCGCGCGAGCCGAGAGAGTCTTTTTATTTACGAGACTTGATAATAACACGCGGGCCGCGTGTGTACTACGCGCCGTTTTACCTCTCCCCACGGTCAGCTTCGTCTTGTGTGTTTATGTATTGTATTATAATGCTCTCTAGTCGTGCTCCGCTACGTAGCGTAGTTATTACGATGAAAAACAACTAAATATAATTGGGCCACGCCGCGCGGACTTGAAAACGGCTCGAGGAAAAATATAGCAGAGAGAGAAAAAAAATATCGACTCCGTAGAGCCGCAGCTGGAAAACTTAAAAGTCTCATCGGCTTTATTTTTTTTGCAATTCTTTTACGTAAGCACAGCAGCACACCTTGTGTGTTGGTGTGTGGGTCTCGCTAAGAGACATCCGTCCGTGCCGCGCTCACTTTGCGGAGTCATAAAGCCGGAGCGGTGCGCGGCGCGGCGCTCGATGTAAAAATTTGCTTCGACTCCGACTCTGTCTGCCTCTATCTCTCTATCTCTGTCTCAAAACTAGTGCGAGCTCGCGTATAGTAGTAAGCAGCAAATGGAACTCAGGTGCTGCTCGTGCCATTTCTGACTCTCTCGGGCGCGCGAGCCATCTCCGACCGGCTATGTTCGTACTGCTGCTACTCTCGTTACTGCTGCCTACGGACGCGCGCCGGCCGTGCTCCGCGAGGTCCATCGTCGTCCGAGACTGACTCTGTGCCCGACGACGATATGTGTGGGGATATCGAGTGTCGATCGTTATAAATAAAAAATCATTGTTTTCTTTGGGTTCTTTTTGAGTTCGAAAGTGTTGTTATCGTTTCTCATCGATCTTTTTTCTTTCTTTCGATTAGTAATCGCGCGCGCGCGCGTAATCTTTTCGATACCTAATAATGGCTATGTTACATCTGATGATCGTCGCGAACGCGTTCAACAAGGCGCTCATGAAATCGATGTCGAGCCGACTTGACCTGGTAAGTTTTTTTTTTTTCCTTTCTGCTTTCGAGTCGCCCATTTATTCGCGCCGCGTGTGCTCTCTTTGCGTATATATATAAATTTCTTGCCTTGAAAATCGCTTATAGGTAGTAGGTAAGCCTATGCACACAGCTGTAATAACTGGTCGTTGGCCGTATTCTCTTAATCGATGTTTATTGAATATATATACGTGCACCTCGAGAGCTCGTGCCAAGTTTTGCATTTTATAGTTTCTCGCAAAAATTATTCACCACTTCGTAATGTTATGGAGACCCCATCGAGGCTCTTGTTTATGTGAGTTTGGTTTTTAGGCCATAATTTAGAGTCGTAACTGGATGTCAAAATAGAATTTTGAACGATCGTTACGAGCGCGAAAGCGAATGTGTTTTGTATTCATCCGTACAAAAAATATCTACAACGATCGAGTGTCAATTGTCATTGACAAGAGTGCCCGTAATACGAGTCGAAAAAAGGCGCTAATTGCGCCACTCGTAATTATACACTTTATTATAAAAAATTGCGCCTCTCAACCACACGAGAGCACCTTCAACGATGCGCTTTACATTCCTTAGATATAACAAATGCGTAGAGTTATTAAGATAAGGAGAAGAAGAAGCGGCACTTGGCATTATCATTTACTCTCTTTTCATATTGGCACTTACGAAACGAGATACTAACCGTATTTTTCTCGCCCGTTTCTCTGTTTACAGACGGATTTACTAGACGATAAAATGGCTGATTCGAATCAACAAGAGGAGATACACGAGGTCCAGACCAATGGGGCCGTCGACGGCCTTACCGAGGAAGAGAAGGCCAAAATGAGACCCGCCGACATCGAAGCTGTAAGTGTACATCTTTTTTTTTTTGCAATTTCGACATACGATCGTGCGCTGCATTGTCATCGACGGAATTGACTCTTCTCTCGCGCGCGCGATTACGTGTATAATTACGATTCTTGTTCACCTCGCGCGCTCTCGCACGTGTTCCGCGCTGCATAGAGACGATATTATGATTTATGAGTCGAAGATGATGAAAAAAAATTGTAAAGATAAATGTCAATTTCGTACGCGAGCGTCAAGTTCGAGTGTGTACGGGAGAAGAGCTTTGAAAATTGCGTGACGCAAGTGCGCAGCTTATTCGTTCGCGGTGAAAATTGTCACCTGGAAGGGTGCCAGAAAATTTCGAGACTCATGGTATTCCAATATATCAGCGAAGAAGAGTCACTAATTTTTGCGCAAAATTTATCGAGTTTTCAAAAGCTCTCGAAGTTTTTTGCTGTATAGAACTGAAAAAAAAAAAAAAAAAAGAAATGTCGATAACACGAAATGAAAATACATCATTGTTGTTTTTTGCAGGACGTGAGAGACATGGAGAGAAGAAAGCGCGTCGAGGCGATGATGAGCTCGCGCTTGTTCAGAGAAGAGCTAGAGCGAATCATCGAGACGCAGATGAAGGACGGCTCGGCTCCGTCGGGAATTCTGCAACAGATCTCCGAGATGATGGGCATCCAAGGATCGCGCTTCAATTCCAACGGATTCAAAAGTGAGTGATTTTTCGATCCTAATTCCATACACTGGTATTGCAATAAAAAAAAGAGAGCTCGACTCGATTGACGTTTTCATTTCTCCCTCTCGATCCAGATTCGAATTGCGTGCTGCCCATCAACGACATCCGCGGCGTCGAGAGCATGGGCTACGCCAAGGGCGAGAAGAACGCGCGCTGCAAGCTCGCCGCCGTCTATCGGCTCATCGACCTCTACGGCTGGACGCAGGGCGTCAACGGCATGATAACGGCCCGCCTGAGCCAGGACAAGGAGCACTTCCTCGTGAATCCCTACGGGCTGCTCTATCACGAGATCACCGCCTCGAGCCTGATCAAGGTCGACATGCAGGGCGGAGTCGTCGAGCAGGGCACGACGAACTTCGCCATCCACATGGCCAGCTACCAGCTGCACTCGACCGTACACGCGGCCCGGCCCGACATCAAGTGCGTCGTGCACATCGCCACGCCCTCTGTGACCGCCGTGTCGTCGACCAAGGCGGGCGTGCTGCCGCTCAGCCAGGAGAGCATCGTCATCGGCGAGGTGAGCAGCCACCACTACATCGGCGGCGGCGCCAGCCTGCTGGATCCCGACGAGCGCGACAGGCTCGCGCGCAATCTCGGCCCCGTCAACAAGGTCATACTGCTGGCCAACCGGGGCGCCCTGTGCTGCGGCGAGACCATCGAGGAGGCCTTCTACAACGTCTACAACACGGTGATCGCCTGCGAGACCCAGGCCAAGCTCATGACCCTCGGCATCGACAATCTCACCCTCATACCGGAGGAGGCGCGCAAGGCCATCTTCGAGGCGTCGCGCAAGGCCCCGGTGCCGCCCCAGGGCAGCGTGTCCGAGTCGGCCGCCCTCGCCGAGAAGCTTGAAAAGCGCTGGCGCATCGGCGGCACCGAGTTCGAGGCGCTCATGCGCATGCTCGACAATGCAGTGAGTACACACGCGCACATTTATTACGTGTATTATTTAATATGACTAATCGAGGCTCGCCTCGGTCGCACTCGTCTTCTCCGTTGCGCATGAATTCAAATTAAGGTAACGGAGATTACGAACACGATGAGAATTATTTAAGAATACATTGCGTCATTGCGATCGTGATCTCACGACTTGTTGCGCTCTATTCGAGGATATTCTTATTCATTTTTTTTCTATTTTTCGCAGGGTTTTCGTACTGGTTATCTCTATAGAAATCCATTGATTAAGTCCGAGCCTCCCAGGCCGAAGAACGACGTGGAAGTACCACCAGCAGTTTCATCTCTTGGCTTTTTACTCGAAGAGGAAGAGCTTTTCAAGCAAGGGTAAGAGCCATCATCTTGAAACGTAGCCGACTTGAGTGGCGAGCATGGAAACTTGACTAAAATCTAATTTATTTCAAACAGATTATGGAAGGGTGGACGAAAAGTAGGGCAGAGAACGCGTTGGCTGAACTCACCACACTCCTACCAGAAGGTAGAAATTTTAGAAACCGGTACACCAGATCCAAAGAAGATTACCAAGGTAGAAGTCATAACTTTTGAGGATAAAAATTGAATCATTTAAAAAAATTTAACATTTTAAGTGAAATCGAATATTAATGAGATGCTTCAATGCTTAACTATGAAATTTTAAAAGTCTCTTTAACAAAAAAAAATGGAAATTTAACATCGTATTTATATTCAAATAACATTATTCGCGTTACTAAAGTATATAGATACAGAATTAATGAATGAACTCATTTCATTGCACAATGAAATCGCCAAGACCGTTTTATAGAAATTTTTCTAGCATTCCATATGCATTCCATATATTAATGTTTGTGATAATTGTCGCCATGTTTATTATATTATGATACTATACACTTTTACATACCTAAGTGTATACATTGCTTTAACTTATTGGCTTTTCGATGTTTTTTTTCGTATTGTGCAATTTGACTTTGCCACTTACTAAGGTGTGGCAATTCTTGCAATATTATATTATTTAATAATTTCTCAGCGAATCGCTGTACGCAAGTCATACATGTTTCTTTTAATGAAATATATTTAAAATTATTAATACTATTATGATTAATATTATTACTGTGTAACCTTCAGTAATAAAAAATAAAACTGATAATGCTCAAAAACAACTAAGGAACTCTCCTTGAACACCCTATGAACAATCACTTGTAGAAACTTAGCGTCCTAGATACTAGTTTTAAAGCATGAGTCTTTTTTTGTAATTTTGTGAAAACTTTTTGAATTATTTTGTGTGCCTGTTGGTCATCATGTAAGCTTTTGGGTGGCCTCGGCATCAAACATCCACTGCAACCACAAAACCAGAGTCATTACTGAGAAAACAGTAATGTACAACGGCTTTTCAATTTTCGAAGTCATTGCGAGGTAATAAAACTGTAATTCTGATAGTTACGACTCCGCAAGCTTTATTTGAGACTAGCAGGCACACATTTCGGGTTGTTTTAGAGTGTCCGAAATTATTACTTGTGATTGTTTTTCGGTGATGTTCAAAGAGACGCTGTTCCTTTGATTGAAGCAAAACATTGAATATTTTGAAAAACTAACTAATTGACCGCGGGGTCGGGCTCTAAATTAATGCTCTGGTTTTGTACGCAGTGGGTATCTGATGGCTCACCGACGCACAGTAGCACACCAGTCAAAATCGACGGCGCTCTGCAGTTTGTTCCCAAAAATACCAATCCAAAAGAATTTAAGCAGCTCCAACAACAGGTAGGCTTGAATCACACGCGCAAGTTACTTCAAAATCATTCGTGATAATTCTAAATTCAAATTTTTCATTTGTAGATCAAAGATTACCGAAGAGCAGACAAAATTTCAGCCGGTCCACAATCACACATTCTTGAAGGTGTAACGTGGGAAGAAGCAAAAAAAATGCAGGTTGGTACTCGTTAAAATGTAATATTTCTTAAAAACAATTTCACTACTTATTAGTCTCATTTTGCGAATTATTCTTATCAGGATGCAACAATTAGTGGAACCGGAGAACAAGTAGTGCTCGTTGGAGCCGCCAGTAAAGGTATTATTCAAAGAGGTTTCCAACATAATGCTATGGTTTACAAAGCACCTTATGCGAAGAATCCTTTCGATGCCGTCACTGATCAGGAACTTGACCAGTACAAAAAAGAAGTTGAGCGAAAAACTAAAGGAGATCCCTGTACGTGTAAATAATAGATAATTTTTGAACTAAAAGTTAAAATGGTTTCAAAGCTATAATTATATATTTTAATTTATAGATGACGAATCACAATCAGAATCTGAAGCTCTATCATCGTTTAATATTACTAGCACAGCTAAAAGCCCAGTCCAGTCTCCAGTTTCAGTTACGTCAGAAACAGAAGAAGAAAGTAGAGATGGTAAGAATCTCGTAAAAAACTTTTATAACGACTTAATTTCAATACTTTTAATGAATTATTTTCTTTCACAGAGCCAAAAGTATTATACATAGGAACCAAACAAGTGCCTGCACCAAGTCAACCAGAAGTTGTTCTTAGTGATGGTGAGATTTGATTTTCAAAAGTAGCATGATTTTCTTTTACAATTTTAAAAATCTTTCTACTTTTCTGATTTTCGATCAGTTTGATAACGCTTTATTTTTTTTATTTTTTTTTCTTGCAAAAATTGTTAACTTTAAAATGCATGATGCATGAATTTTAAATGCATGAACATGATACGCAGACAAAAACGTAAATACGGTGACAGCTAACCCAGTAGAACTTCAAGAGATAATAAAATCTGAACCTTCAAAAGTTCAGACTGGATCTAATATTAAATCAGGTGAGATCTAAATTTCTACTCGCGCTGACCGTTTTTGTTGACTTTTTTTTCTTCGGCATTACTTCTAATATAACCTGAGGGTTTTTAGAATACTTTGCTTTTGTATTTTTTAGTTAATCAGTTTGATAGTGGTAATTTGAATAACATTTGCTTTTTGTTGATTTTTTTTCTCCAACTCTAAATTAATCAACTTAACCCTGGTATTAATACAATTCTTTAACTTTAAAATTAATGCGGGTAAAAATAATAAAATTCTACAGTGAAAATATCGATACTCATGTAAAAACTATATTTTTAAAACTTTGAATTCGATTCGTATCACAGTGAACGCTGCTTTTATCAACGAACTACGTCGCTCCGAAATGATGAACCGTAGCAATGCAAATGGACGAGGTAAGTTCTGTAGAACTTCATTCTGCAGAACTAAAAACATTACACTTGCTTCTCACTAATATCCTCTTGTACAGGTTTATGTTTTGCATGTTCCACTGCTTTAGCTGATACTCTTGTTTATGTTCATTGTTTTTGTAGTTTATCCTATGCTATACTCGCACGTCTTACCCACATATCACCAATCTCATAGCACCTTTTTGATTTCAACTGCACTTTTAAATAATCCGAACTTTTCATCATAATAGTTTCAGCTTTTTTTGAATAAGCTTTTTTTTTCATTGAATAAGCTGAGGCTTGATTTTTATTTTATTTCAATTAATTCTTTCCTAATATCCTAGTATTAATATTTAATTTTCGAGTTCTTTCGCTATAATTTTTTTTTGATACTCTAACATTATGTAAGAATTCATAATATCATATGCATAATTCATAAGTCATTTTAAGTACGATGTCAGTCACATTTAAATTTTCTTAATTTAGTAGGATAATCATAATTCGCGATAAAATTAATTCATGCAGGATATAGGGATCTAATTAATCGTTATAGGATTGATGAAATGTAGGTGGGTCATGCGAGTGTTGCTCACTCGCGCTCTGCGCAATCTCCAATATATTTATAATGGGAAAATCAACTGTATCTCAAGGCTTTTGTAAATTCAATGTCGTAGTCTCGTAGGGGCTGAAAGAGAAGGCTCAAGTGTTTAAGTAGCATAGTAAGCACCTAAACTCTTCTTCTTCATTCCTCCCGATACAACCACATTTAATTTATAAAGGCGCTGAGCATAGTTGAGTTTCCTGATAAATAAACAACTCTTCTGAAGCATAATATACTAACGCTTTTTTGGATATCGCGTATTTCTCTTCAGGATTATCCGGAGTTTCAAGTCTCAGCAGCAGAAGCGACGTCAGTTGTACCACAGAAGATAATCGTTTGACTTCCTTGAACAGACCACAGTATCCTCCTTGTTATCTCGAAACAGCCCGAACTCGAGAGCTTCCACGTCCTGAACACTACTATAAGTTATTTAGTCCTCCACTTCAGAGAATTCATGCCGCAAGGGTTAAGTTTCTGAAAGAAGCTTTTTGTGGTATCAAGACAGAAGAAGAAGAAGCGGAAAAAAATGTTCAAGAAGGCTCGAGTACGGAAATCAAGACAGAATTGAATGACGTTGAATGCAAGTCAAACAGTAGCATGAACTTTGCTGAAAAAGTCTATATACCAGTTGAAAATGCCGTTGTTAATGAGCCAATTAGCAACGAAAGGAGCAGTACAGAGAACAGTGATTTAGAAATCACTGAAAAGATGGGTGAATCAAATTCAAATTCTTCAGACAGTTTGGAAGAAAAGACATTTGTTTCTGAGTTATTCATAGATATAAAGGACGATAATGAGAAGACTTACTGTTCTGCAATAAACATTCCACTTGATGATTACAGAAGAGAAGAATTTGCGAATGAAGTCGAGACAAAACATCCAGAAGAATCACACGATTCAGACTCATTACCAGAAACGGAAACAAATAATTCCTTGTCTCCAAATCAGCTCGACTATAGTAATCGTACAAGAAGAGTTTATTATGCCAAAGGCCGTAAATCTTCAACTGCAGAAGAATCCTTCGATTCAGAACAACAAGAGCTTCAACGTAATTCTACGTTATGCGAGAGCGATAACAATAGTAATGAAAATTATATTAGCGAATATAATGTAGAATTTCCAGGCAGTTACGTTTTATGCAAAGAATCAAAGGGTAGTGATATTGATACACAAAATGACCTTGAAACAGAAAAAGTAGATAATGAAATTATTGATAAAGATGAATATGAATATGACTACCTCTGCGAAGGCTTTTTTGATACTCAAAGTATCAAAGATTTACCAATCAATGAAGCTATCGAAGAATGCTCCTACAGTAGTAATGCACTGGCAGATAAACAAGTTGGCTCTCAAAATTCCTCAAGACATGGTTCAATTGCATCTTTGAATGATTTGGATGGATCAAAAACTGACAACAAAGAATCTGAAGTAGTTGAAATTGATTTGAAAGACGAAGTAAAAAGTAACATGGGCGAATGTGACGAACAATGCGATAATATCGATTATGCATGGGAGCCAGAATGCAATGAGATGTATGATCTCACCCATTTTAGCTTCGGAAATGAAAGTTTCTCAAACCAGAGTTTCGGTCTTCAAAGAACTGGCCCTGCATGCGAAGATCTTACTCGCATCGACGAATTGGATTCCGTTCGACGCGACAGCTTAGTAAATGTTATTATTAGTATGAATGGTAATATAACTCCAAGCAAATTTAATTTAGATCCTATTCCTCGAACCGAAAATTCAACACAGTATAATTTGAGCCCTGAAAACATGAAAGAGATTTACAGTATTACGCCACAATGTGATGATACATTAGCCACCGATTCAACTTCCTCTACTTCTGGCAGTAGTAATGACATCGATCAATGTCGCATCAAAGAAAGTTACGATCAAAAAATGCATGATGTCATTAAAGAAGAAACAACAGAAGAAGTAGCAGAAGAAATAGCGGAAGAAATAGCAGAAGATGAATCTGCGATTTTAGAGCTACTCAACCCAGTGGACGACGAACTTTTTCATAAACAAATGTCTACATCATTCGAGGAAATTCACCAAGAATTATCAACAGCAAATGTAAAGAAGGAAGCTATAAAGTTTATTAAAGAAATATTGGATGAAGTTTCCAAAATGAATCTACTCAGAGGCCATTATAAATCAAAACAAGAAATTCAAAGAGAAGTACGTGAAAGGATGGAATCTATTAAAATGGAGAGGAAAATTACTAATGATATCATTCAAAAGTCATCAATAAAAAATGAACTTCTTTCTGAAACAGCACAAGTTTATAGTACTTTTAAAGTCAATGAACCAACAGAACCGGTAGATGGTGTCTATGTAGTTCATGAACTCATTCATCATATAGTTAATAAAAATGACAATGAAGATAACATCGATAGGAGTGACAGTCATATTTGTCAAAAGGTTGCTGATAAAGAATATAAGGAAACTACAAATACTAAATTGAAAGAGCTCAGAATTGAATATGAAATAAAAGATGAAAGGAGTCTCATGTCAACTGCACCGACAACCACAGCTATAGAGTTGCCTCCCAATTCAATCAATTCATCAAACCAAACTTTAGATGTTGCTTCAGAACCTGAATACGATGACGTTTATCCTTTTGACAATGAAAAAATTATAGAATCTACAGCTCCTGATTGTGATTCCAATAACAATGATACTAAGAACAATGTTTCTAATAATAGTTCCGTCAATTCTACTGAAGAAGAAGTACATTTGCAGAGTACTAACTTGCCATTTGTATCGACGAATTATATTTTTTGTACAGAAAGTTACGATTTTGGTGATCAAGAGGCTGTAGAATCCACTGATAGTGATACTAAATCTGATGACAGCAAAGAAAAGCCAAAGGATATTGAATTTGGTTCAAATGATTTACGATACAGTTTTCGTCCTCACTATGAACCAAAAAGTGGAGATATCTATATCAATTGTAATGAAGCGTCCTTCAATGAAGCACTGAAAGAAAAAAGTTGGATTGTAAATCATCCGCATTTAATTACATCTGTAAAAAGCGATAACGATAGTGATCGCGATGAGCTTTCAGTGATAAATAAAATACATTCTACAGAAGAACTCAATATTCCTGTCATTTCGACGGAATCGCATCATTTGGACGAGCAAGAAACTTCAGGATCTATAGATAACGACATTAAATCGGACTACAGCATAGAAAAAGAAGAAGAAGATGTTGAAATTTCTCACTATCATGCTCAGTATGATGATCGCCCAAAATTGAAACGCAGGCGTGGAATAAGTGATAACATTGATTGTGATGAAACAGCCCATCCTTCTGAATCGAGTAAGAAAAGTAAATGGTCTCTGAGTAAATTGATTCAAGTTGGCTGTGTTAAAGGCGAGCGTGACGATGATTTTTACGAGAGTGCAGTGAAAGATGACGTCAAAAAACCGGATTCTCCTGACGTTACGATAAATGTTCATGCGGCTGAAACTTCGGGCTCTCCGAAAGAATGGTGTTATTCTATCAAGCAAGAGGTTACTGATGATGAAATTGAAACTGAAGATAACATTGAAAAACAAGAAGTTATTATTGAAGTTTCTCCTGAAAAACAAAAAATGGCTCAGAATAGATTGGCACTGGCTGATTGTGTAAAAAGTGGTAGCGACGGAGACCTCGAGCTTGCAACTAATGATGACGTTCAGACTATCAAAGGCCAACATAATTTTGGCAATTTGTTAGATTCTCAAAATAATCAAGTGTTTGCATCGTTGAGTTCCATTGCTTCAGCAGACTTTTGTCATAATTTTAAGGAAGAAGTGGACTCCGAATTAGTGAGAATTAGTAAGGGATCTGACTACAGTGAAGATGACGAAGAGAATGACGATAATGTTGATGACCGTCCCCAGCATAAGAAAAAAAACAAAAAAGTTACTTTTTTCATTGAAGATGAAAAGAAATCCATTTCCATTGATCAAAAAAAGAAATGGTCTCTAAGTAAATTTATTGCACCGAATTGTATAAAGGGTGAATATGACAGTGATCAATACGAAATTAAAGATAAATATGACATTCAGAATGCTGACGATGAAATAAGTATTAGCAGCACAGTTTCGTGTGCATCGACGCAATCACTGCCTTCGACAGAATATTTGTATAATAATGAGCAAGATGATGAGCAGGTAGAAGTGACGGATAATGATGGTGAACCTAATCAAAGCATAGAAAAACTAGAGAATAGTGATAATGAAGCATCTAAGGACTATTTAACTTGTTCTGCCCGTTCGGAAAAAGAAGGAAAAGTTTACGTCTTAAGATCTGATAAGCCCACTTTTAGTATAATAGAATGTGATAAGACAATGGAAAATAATAAAAATGAGAATCTACAAAGAGCAATTCTGATTGACTCTATAAAAAGTGAAAATGATACTGTTCACGACACAAATATAGTCAAGTTAGAAGATCCCAGCTTTAGTGATAGTCCTGATAATGCTTGTTATGTAAAAAAAGAAAGTGATTCTGAAGAAAGTCTAAATGAGATAGAAGAAACAGAAAGTATTCAAAATGAAGTTGAAAAATTGTGGCAACTGAACGAGGAAAAAATGGACACCTACTGCAGGGAAGCAAGGATTTGTGACGAAAGTACTTTGGAACTGGAAGAAGGAATTGCAAACTGCGAAAAGAATCTCGCCATATTGAACGAAAAAACTAAACAGCTTTACGAAGAAATGATGGCTGTGAGTGCAGAAGGTATTGATTTCGATTTTGAAATAAATGAAGATGAACTAAATCCAACAAGTGAGACTCATCATCAGTTCCAACGAGTAGATGACTTACATGAACAGCCTTTGAATTTAATCGACGCTAGGCCAGACGTTCTGACAAACGCATCGTTGTTGTCAACAATTATGGAAGATCCCGAACTCGAAAAGATTTTAACGGATTCTTCATCTTCATTCATTTTAAAGAATGCCTTTCCGAACACAGTATCAGATAATCTGTCGGCTGTTGTAGAAGACACAGATTGTATTAATGAAGTAGAAGATCCGAAAATTTCTGAACATTCTTCACGTTCGAGTACAGCATCCCCAAAATCCGAAGAGGAGCAATTTCCATGTCGCACGTACGATTTGGAAGAAATCACCGATTCCGAAATGGCTTACAGCGCCGATGTGTCGCGCAATGACGGGCGCCTTCAAAATACGGTTTGCCGGAACGATTCGACCATCTCTGAAACCCGAATGAGTGCCGTAAGTATGACGGAAAATTTCGGTGACATCTCAAGCAGTAGTTTAGACGAGGCATCGGCTGTTCCTGGTGTCCCAACAGAATCAATGATGTACTCCTACGACACGACAGAATTCATAAAACTCGAAAAGGCATGCTCCAGCGAGGAATCGAGTTTCAAATCGTCAAATCACGACGATTCTAAATAGAAATAATCATCGGATCAACTTCCTTGCCATATCGTACGACTCATTTCATTGATTACGAGATTCTAGATTTAAAAAAAAGAAAAATTAAGCATTGCTGATAATTACCCGTGATCAAGAAGATAATGTGATTATCAAGATTTACTCGTCCTAATAGATATAGGATTTAACTAATTTTAACGTATAGACATTCAATCAAAGAAACTTGTGCTGTGACCTAGTCATAAGTAAATCATATAGAAGTATAGGGGCGCTTTATGTTACTTCACATATCACGCGAGAATGAATACTCGAACTAATTATCATTAAAAAAATTTAGGTATCGCATGTCATTGTTTTAGCTATAATCCATTTGTTGATGTTAATTTCCATAAGTTTATTTCATTGAATGACGAATGATTTTTGTATGTTGTATGATTGTAATATTTCCCCCATATAACATGTGTTGGTTACTATTAATAAAGAAAATATTATTTTCATGACGCATTAAACATTATTTTCATTTATACACATTATAAACATATTGATAACAAACTTACTCAAAAACACAGTATTCAAATCAATAATTATTTTTCCTACATTTATTATATTCAATTTAAAATAAGTTTGTATATAAAATTATGCATTAGTCTCTTTTACATTTATTTTTAGATTATAAAATGCTTTTACGTAAACATACAGCAAGCTTACAACTATTTTCTATTTGGTCTTATATGCTGTTTATTCGCTTGAAGTTTTTTCCTACCTTGGTTTTGTATAAGAGAAAAAACTGCCATTATATCTTCATTCTTGGTGTCAAAATTTCACTAAGCATGTCTAACACAAATTATCTCGAGTAACCATTTAAACCATACCGAAGAATCCTGCACTAATAGGTAAGCCTGGTTTCATTAATCTATCCAAAAATACTCATCGACACGAAATCCCAGCGCATTACAAAATCCAGCATTATACACAACATCTAATTCTCGCACACGTACGTATTGTGAAGATAGCCGATGAGTTTTTCTAACAATGCCGATATCGTGTTTCAGGGGAAGCGACGCATAATGGCGATCACTCGGATGCGCATCATAGCACCTTTTCGCAAAGCAGTAAAGAGGTATACCAAGATTACGATGATAATAATTATTTTGAGTCAAATATATACTTGAAAATTTATGCATACATTGCTTTATATTATTCGATGCAAAATTTAGTCCAGCTCGTTGAAATTAATCTTTGTTTTTTTTTAAGTTGAATGAATCAAAAATTTTTAAATGAACAAGTATCAAAAGATTAAATTTAATTTAATTATTATATAATGATTTAATTTGATCGAATTCGAATGTATAAAATGCTTATGAGCTTTGATGCTGGTATGCTTGCATGAAATATCAAAATTATTCTTTAAAACGGCATGAATCAGCAAACAAAGATAAAATGACGAATTCGCATCTTTGTAAGCCTTGAATGCAATGTTTGTTGATCCAAGTCAAAATGAAAGAGAAAGCAGCGCAAAAATTGTGCATGTGCATGAAAAAAGAGGCTCATGGAATTTCTTTGCATCCTTCCATCTTAAGGGCGGCTCGATGTCCCAAGACGTCAGCGTAAGCGAGGAGTCACCCAAAAAAGAGAAGAAGAAGAAGAAGGGTTTACGAACACCGTCGTTCCTGAAAAAGAAGAAGGAGAAGAAGAAGCCAGTCGAGGCGTAGGTAGTTTACCTATAAGGTGCGTATATCATGCAAATCTTTTGAATTTTTTTAAGACGAACTCGAAAAAGGGACACGTATACACACACACGAGTCAAAGATGAGTGGTGGACAGACCGATCAATTTTGTATCAATATTCTACTTTTATAAAAATTTGCTTCATAAACACAGATTAGTTTGATTACATAGATAGAGGCTGAGTACAGAGTAGTGCAGAGTGGACCGACATTTATTGTTAAAAAAAAATCATTATAATTGATTCATCTCAGTCCGCTCTTGATAGATTTCACTTTGATATTTAACTTTTAAATACATTTATTTAGAATAGAAAAAAACATAATATGCTACATGCTGTAACTAAATCGCAGAAATATATACTATAATAGTGCGCTTATAGAAATTTTCAAAAGATAAATTTGCAGTATATATTTATCATGAATTACATTTTTCAACGAACTTATTGAAAAAAATGTCAACACGAAAATCATTTCATACAAACTCATGAATTATTATGTTCAAACTTACAGTGAAATAATTATAATACTTGAAATGAACTTGAATCGAAAATGAAGATGCTAATTACTGTATTTCTGTAATTTCAGACACTGCCATTAAGAAGGAGAGTTTATTATAAGTAAAGAAGAAAAATAATCATCAGCAGCTGGAAAGCCAAACGTTAATCTTGAAAAAATCTGAGGGAAAAAATTATACACAACTTTTCAAGGAGCCTCCCACAAATGAAACACTTACATTAAGGCGTGTGCATTGCGTGACAATTTTTATTTCCGAAACTCAAGACTGCCACACTTCACAGCCATTGCGATTTCTAAACATTTTCATCGTCTTTTTAAAATATCGCTTTGCCCTCCGTAAATAGATTATATAAAAAAAAGTGCATTGAAAGTAACTGCATTATTTGCTCCATTACAAGCATAATCGCATCAATAATGTAGTTGACTTTAAAGTTAAACACGAACTGCATGTTGTTGTAGTTTTTAGAGATGGGAAAGATCGTTTCCCTCCCGTAAGGTTCGTCGCGGCTCTTTTTTCTCTTAAAAACAAAAAAAACTAAAACGGCCTACGAGAATGGATGAAAATAAATAAGTTCCAGCAGATGCTCAGATTTGCCGTTCGGCATCTTACTATAAAAAGAAAATTCTATACATGTAATGTTGTCGATCCCGCGTGCGACGATTACTCTGCGGCCAGTTCCCACGAACGAAACGACTTTTTTTAAAATAGCAGATTATAATATATGAATTGTGAAAGAAAGAAAAAAATGAAATAACTGAAAGATATGAGAATATTTGAAACATTGACAGATATTATAAAAAGAAAATAAAAATTTTAAGAATTGCATGGGACAAAGTAAAGTTACGCTATATGTGTTATGTCGGATAAACTGCACTGTCGTAGATTGACTGTAAGTTTTATTCGGCTTATTCGACTTTTTGAATGCTTATATTATATATGCTTGCATATTGATAGTGTGAAGCGCTTTTAATGCGAATTTGATCTTCGGTAAACAAAAATAAAATGTAACTCAACGTCTACTGTCTTTGATCACTTGAGCTCTTCCTTGTCTTGTCGCGAGAGTGAAGCAGAGAATATAGAGATATTTATGATTAAAAAGAGTCCGACAGATTGATCGCAGCGAATTTTATTTTAATTATACAAGGCGAAGAGATGATGTTTGAGTGAGAGTATATAGTGAGAGAAAAACAAAGGTGGAAATGCCGAGGATATAGCGCCCTCGATAATTTTTCAATGTTCGTTTGTTAATGGTATATTTTTATTCTTTATTGTCCTGTCGATTGGCTTTTATTGATATATCAATGATATAGTAGCGTAAGAAAAGACTTGAAAATAGTCAAAAAAAGTGTGAATGAACGATGTAAACGTTTCTTTGTACAGAGAAAATAATAATGAAGTAAATGATTTTTATAGAGTATAAGTGCGCGGGTGGGAGTACTGCTCTTCCTTCTTTTGAAAAATAAACGAAGGTAGATATATATATGGGTTAATTTGCTGCGAGTGCCTTTTCGTTTTACTTTTTTAACGTGATTTATATATTGACAAATGTATTCGATTTTAATTGTTTTTTTTCCTTGTTTTATTGATGGTTCTCACCAATTGTATTATACGAAAATGAATTATGTACGGTCGTTGATAATTGTGTTTTATATGAGTCATTTACGAATAATAATTTTTGTCAATCTTTTATTTGTATAATTGCTCATGTAGAAGGCACATACTTTGTTGGTGGAAAGGCACTTGGTATGCAGTCAATTTTTTCTACATTTGCAAGCAAAAGTTGCATGAAAATAAAAACAAAAAACAAATTAACGACGTGTGTATAAAAAGATCGTAATGAAAGTTGACGTATAAAAAAAGAAAAGTAAATTAATGAATCTATGCATATTTGCGAAGAAAGATGCATAAAAAAATTAAATATGTAAAATCGTCAACACTGAAAAAAAAAGAAAGATTATATAATTGTTCGCGGAACACGAAGAGAAATGAAATAAATCCCAATTGAGGAAACTATCATATTAACGATAATGATTGTATAATTGAGCGATATGATAATTGCAGTTTTATCATTGTAATAGTTAATATATAGAAATATATTATAATAATGAAATTAATATTATATAAAATATAAGGATAAAGTACTTTATTCGACGATCCTACTCGTTATATCACTTTTCACATTTTAACTATATGAAGAATAAAAAAAACGTAATTATATCGCTTCGTGTAAAACCGAAAGATACCGAAGATTCAGCAAAAAAGAAAAATACTTGCGTAAGGAAGAAAAAAATTATTACAATAAATTGTTAGTAAAGTACTTTATTGAATAAAAATATAATGAATTTGCTTTTACTACTCGTCTCAATTTATTCTTTCGCTTTCTGCCCCCTTTTTTGAATGTTTTTGTTTTTCCTACTTGCGAACTTCATGGGCAGCACGTGGTTCTTGGGCCTCAGATTGAATACCGGCTGGAAGTCCGCGCCGAACGGCACACAGCTGTAGGGGGCGTTGTCCTTCTGGGAACTGAATCGCTCAGGATCGAATTTGATGGGGTCGGGGCTGATGTCGGGGTCGCGGTGCAACTGCGCGATCTCGACGCTGACGCGCACGCCCCGCGGGATCTCGTGGCCGTTGATCACGACGTCCTCCTTGAGCTACCGGTCGATGGTTGTGTTGCAACCACCGCAGGAACGAGGCGTAGGTCGCCACGATCCAATCGTGCAAGTTATAAAAGAAATTGAACATCTTCGCTGCTGTTCTGATCAATTACGACTGACGGACTGGACTCGAGAGAGCCTCTGTACTGTACTATTGTTTACAAAAAGAAAGGTGATGGGAAAATGTAAGTGGGATGAATATTGACAGGCAGACACACACGAGAATAGAAAAGAAACAAATAGACTTTTATTCACAAGAGGCAGGTGTAAGTTATACATAATATAATCCACGTTGTTTACAATCATCGGCCAACTTGCTATTACATGAGCGTGTATACAGTTTATTAATATTATCGAGCGTTCGTTCGCAGCATCCTTTTCTTTATTTTTCTTTACCCGTACATAATGTAATCGTCGCACGAATACCACAAAAATCGGTTTCTCGCTTCATTTTATCTCGCTCCCTTATCCTTTTCTTTCAGCGCATCGCTCGTTAAAACGTGCCTGCTTTTGTTTTCATCCTTTTTTATATTCATTTTAACAGCGATGAGTAATAATAATATCTTTATTCGGTTACAATAGCCTCTACACGGTCGGTATTGTGGAAAAAAAACAATCGTTCGATATCTTTTAGTCATCGAGTAGCGTAATAATAATAATTAATATCGAAGCGCCCCACCGTAAATTTTGCCTCTGTGTGGTTCGTCTATGTTTTTTCTTCTTTTTTTTTTGCCACTATTTTTGCAAAGCACAGAGTCTCGTTATTACGTTACTTTTTTCAATGTGATATTTATCTTCTATTTTTTAATCAACGATCAACCAAAGAAACATTCGTATACAAAATCGATCGTAAATTTTAAAAGATATGGACAGTTCGTCGTCGCTCGTTTTTTTTTGTTATTGTATATTATTCAAAGATTACACTTTGTTTTTGTATTTCAAGCATTCAACGTTTTTTGTGCAGAACAATTGTTTTTTTTTTGTTGCTATTGTTTATCAGCTTTGTTTTATACATTTTTGTATCATCATTTTTTTTCAGATAGATTACGTTTACAATTATCATGTCACATTGAATATCAGTAGTTGACTATTAATAAGCTACATTTTTAGTGTTTTCAAGGCTCATTCCCTTTTATTTTTCATCTGAGACGATTATTATATTGTATGATTTTAATGGACGCTGAAGAAAACACTTTTATCATTATTATTTTTTTTTCTTTTAAATTCTATCTATGCACTTACGAGCCTGTAGAAAATTTGTTTCCGGTGATTGAATTAACACAGGTAATGTTTTTATTTTTTACTTTTAAATAAAACGTAGATTTGTATAGAATAGTGTGTGTTTTGTTTTGTATGGTGCGTTTTTCACTGCAATTTTTGCATTTAATATATACGTCTTATCTCCATCCTTAAAATTATTCGCGCGAAAAATCACACGTGCGACCGATCAAAGACGAATGACTTTTTTTTACAAATTAAAATTTCGGTCGATCTACGTTTATTTTCAGTTTTTCGTTTCAGTTTTTCCCTCTTCGTCAGTTTATGTTTTTTATAAAAATCCTTTTTTACGCAGTTATCGTCGTATCGATCGTTTCTCAAAGGAGCTGAATTGCAAGTTTCGTATAAAATTAACATAAAAAATGTTTGTACTTACGACTTTAATGTTTTTTGTTTGCTTTTCTTTCTTTTTTTGCAATGAAAATTTTAACGATATAACATTTGTAATGACGTAATTATTATATATATAATTTTTTTAGAGCGCTTACATTAAATTTTCACTCGTCAGCCGAGCAATAATTCATATATATTTTTAATATATAATTCTCCGCAGCTATTTGAAGCAGCCATTGAAACGATAAATTATTTTATTTTATTTTTTTTTTATTCTCTCGCCCGCAAATATTGTACTCGAGGTATCCTTAAAGACATAAGCTTGCACTATTGCAAATGGGTTTGTGAGTGTGTATAGAGGAATGAAATTCTGTATAATCCGTTGCGACAAATGCACGTGGCGCATTGCATATTACATATATTTTTTTCGTATAATATTTATATTCATATAATCATCAGAAGCTCACATTGACAACGCGTATTTATAGGTTTAACACGATTTATAGTGTTGCGTGTATTATGTCGAGTAAACGTGTATGTGCTTGAATATACAAAGTGTCGGTGTGTGAGTCGATGCGTCTAAGTTTTTTTTCGCATGATCGAGTCAAGTGCAGTACGCAGAATGGTAACGTCACTTTGC
The DNA here is from genome assembly GCF_000599845.2 of Trichogramma pretiosum. Taxonomy (NCBI): domain Eukaryota; kingdom Metazoa; phylum Arthropoda; class Insecta; order Hymenoptera; family Trichogrammatidae; genus Trichogramma; species Trichogramma pretiosum. The sequence continues at coordinate 71,405 of NW_019641657.1, forward strand.
CTTCTTTCTATTTTTAATGTACTACTTATCGCATCGTTTTTGAAAATTCATTCTTTTTTTTTTGCTTGCTGCTGAGAACAGTAACCAAACGAGTTCTATAATTTCGTACGCATTTTAATTTTTATATAGAAGCTTGCGGTATACACGGGGCTGTTTATTTACAAAAATCGGAGAGTAGTCGCGGAGGGAGGAAAGCACAATTGTTTCGCAGTTTTTCATTTTTACAATCGCCAAGTCAATTTTCTCTCTTTAAAGCAACTCTTTTTTATTTAGAATTTACTTATACGGACACGTGTGACTGATTTTTGCATTGAATCGCATTGAGTTTTAACTACATAGATTGAAATTCTTATCGCAAATCATTTTCTATATTATTAGCCAAACATCGTGTAACGCATTCGTTCGAGTGTAAAATCAAAAATCGCTTCATCTATCACAGGTAATTCAGGATTCGATCATTCCAGCCAGGCAGTAAACTTGAAACTATCACGTTTCTCACTCGTTTCTTTCTTTCTTGTTTTTGTTTTCTCATACACCCACACACATACGCTCGCTACTGCATAATCAATCTTATCGTATATTATACTGCACATACAAATGTTTTTTTGGTGTGACTTTGGACTTGTCGACAAAGTGTGTGCTGCAGATAGAGATAGATACATCAATAGTAGCATTACAGACTCAGAATGAAAAACTCAACTTAACGTCGTGAATCAAGCATCGTTACGTATAATAGGTACAAAGGGAATAAAACGAATAAACACATTGATTAGCACACGTAAATTACGATAATTCATTTTCTACTGCAACATTTTTTTTCTTTCTTTCCATGATCCACTCATACTTTTAATCCGCATAAAAAATAAACTCCCTTCCCTCGAAATCAGCTAACTTCCCTTTGCTATAATCCATCTATTATAATATATTTTATTACCTACAGTGCATCAATCTTTTTCATCATTATCATTACTTTTTTTTCGCTAAAAATTTTGCATCTATTCTTTTTGTCGTCGTCGTAGCGTGTTTGTTACATAGACAATAATATAATTATAATATAATATTTTTATATATCTCACATTAATGCGCGCGCTCGCTTGGGTGTACACGTCAAAGATTCGTCTAAATTATGTACAGAAATATTTTCTCTCACTTTTGTCGCCTTTGCGTACAAGCCTTTTTTGTTTGTTTTTTTTTTATTTTTTTCTCTTTCGATTACCACAAATATCTATCGCGAATCCTCGCGAGGAGTAAAAACGCACACACGCTCTCTTTTTCACGCTCACTCGTTCGAGGATTTTTAATTCACCCGAAAAAAAACGCAATTGTAACATTTTCCTATTTTTTTCATTAACACTTAAAGTCTAGCTTTTTAAAATTCACTCGCTCCACTGTAAAAAGTCAGGGAGGAGACACGCGCACACGGATCGAGAGGCAGAGCACGGCCAACAGAGAGACAGCAGTGTATATCCCTATACAGCAGTTTACATAATTGAATGCGTCTAGAAAAAAAATAAAAAAACAGAAGGACTTAGATCTTTGAAAATTGTCTCTTGCTCCGTTTCTCTCTCTCTCTCTCTCTCTTTCTCTCCCTCTGTGCCGTGTCTCCACTTCACATTATAATATATCGCACGGATGCTAGCAGCAAAAAGACCAGTTTGGTATATGTATATTGTAACTGCGTGTCTCCGTGTCCGTCTGTAAAAGTGTGTGTATGTGTTGTCGTCTTCTCTCTTGCGAAATGCAAAACGTGCACGTCGTAACTATTTTCCTTTTTTTTTCTTCTTATTTTCTCTCTCTCTCTCTCTCTTTTATTTTATTTATTCTTTTTCCTAAGAACGACTGCTCTCCCAGCGGGCCGCCACGAGTTGCAGGCGCCTCGTCGTCGTGTCGAGGGTGGGCGAGAGTAGCGATTTCAGCGAGGCACTCGGTGGTGACGCTGCTCCGCCTTCTCCTCCTCCACCGATGTATTTTACGGTCATGGGTGACTGCAAATGCCTGTGGCGTATGACCTCGCGCTCGGCAGTTACCAGCGGCCAAAGTTCCTGCGTGAATAATGCACGAAAATTAGTCGCGTTTCACTCGACAGCGTGACAATCGTATTTTTTCTTTTTGTTAAGATTCATAAAGAAAAAGTAATTCATTTATCATTGAACTTGAAATTCGACCGAGCTCCTATTGCTACTTATGAATGTTATACTTGCTGATAAATGCGTTTATGACGTATGATTCATAAAATGAAAAATAACAAAAGCTCGAAGATACCCGCGCTCGCATGATATTTTATTTAAAAGTGAAAAGAAAAAAAAACCAAATGGACGATTTTTTCGATGGCGTGGATGTGATGTGTGTGTCTAACCTATCGTAAGCTCGCAACGATCCGTCTGCCAGTTCTCATGGATGGCGCGGTCTCGACGCCGTGGTTCATCATCATGGACAACGAGGAGGAGCGCCGCTGGATCAAGCGCTCCGCCGCGCAGGCGAAAGAAGTAGCACAAGTAGTAGCAGCAGCAGCAGCAGTAGTGGTAGAAGTAGCAGTGGTAGCGGTGGTAGCGGTAGAAGAAGAAGAAGCGGCACGAGCGGCGGCGGCGGCGACGCAGCTCTTTAAAGTCATCAAAGCTTGCTTTGTTCTACACACCTGCAGCGTTAGAGCTTCGTCTCAGGACTCGTTGCTCGCCGACAGCTTCTCGTTCGTCGTCGTCGTAGTCGTGGTCGTGCTGTTGCTGTTTTTACGCCCGGTCAGATTGCCGACGAGCGACTTGAGGGTGGCCAGGCTCAAGCCGCGCGCCGTCTGGGGCGTGCTGCCGGCGCTCGCGCTCTGACTGCGAAAGCCCGCCGGGTGGGCGTCCAGGCATTTCTGGTACCTCAGCTGGTCGAGGCAACACGGCGTTAGAGAGAGAGATTTTTTAAACTTTAATATATGATAACTTTTATAAAGTGTACCTTGCAAGCAGCCTCGATCGTTTTGCAGAGGCTGCCGCTGCTCGGCTCGCAGTTGAACACGTGCGCGATGAACAGATCCTGGGCCGTGTGCATGATGAAGGCGCACTGCTTGGCGTTCTGGCCGATGCCCAGAAACGACAGGTATCTCACTCGGCACTCGGCTATGAGCTTGTCGCCGCCGCTGCCGCTGCCGTCGCTCGCCGCCGCCGGCGCCAGTATGGATATCATGCTCGGCGCCACGGCGACGTTGACGTCGCGCCACTGCGACTGGGGCTGGCTCTGGACCAGCTGGTCGATGGCGTCGTTGAGCACGTCCATGCCCGTCGCCTGGGCCACCTGCATCGAGCCGAGATACTGGGCGCGCAGGATCTTCTTCGGCTCCTCCATGGGCGTCGGGAAGGATTGCACTGCGTAGGCGCGCGGCAGAGAGAGAAAAATTGTCGAGAGTCAGTGATTGTATGCGGAATGAAACGATCCCTTGGTGGAAATGCTCAAATAAATGTTTTTTGGACGTAAGAGGGTCAAGACATTTTATTGTCATGGAACTGTCCAAGTTTTTTCTATTCAATAACTATTTTTGAACTTTGCCCAGAATATGATCGTGAAACCTCAGTAAACTCGTGCTTTGACTTATAAGAATATTTTTACTTCGTCACTTGCAGATTTACAGATATAAAGGTACTCGCCATCTAGTGGCGGAGATTCGAATCATTTTTCGTTCGTCAGGCCACGATCATTAATCAGCATTTCTACCAGGGGAGCATAGCACAATATGTATTACCAAGTGGCGCCGGTCCGTTGCGATGATGGAAGCGCCTGTGCTCGGTGGGCAGATTCGTGGGCCTCGCCGCCAGACCGGCGCGGCCGTGCACGTCCACGGGCCTGGCCAGATTCTGATGGAGCGAGCGCTCGATCATGATCTTCTTGCAGATGTCGCGCAGCGTGTTGGCTATCGTGCGCGCCGGTATGTCGCAGCGGAACACGTGGCACATGTGCTTGCGCGTCGTGCGGTCGCGCGCCACGTAAGCGAAGTCCCTATATTCAAAAAAAGGGAAGGAAAATTGGATTAATGTTTTATCTTTGTAGAAAAATTAGATTCATTTTTCGTTCGAAGATGATACACTCGAATGAATTATATTATAGATACGACGCAGGGTTTAGCTCAAATTACCTTTCGCTGTGGATGTTCATGTGTGTTTGTGTGTGATGCGGTGGAATGAACGAGAGAGAGATAGAGAGAGATTCACACAGCAGCCATTCGGTGAGATCGAGATAAAAGCGGAGGCGAGGCGAGAGATGAAAAGAAAGGATTATACATCGATTAATATAGAAGTGACTCGAGTGAACTCATTTTCCATACCATATGATATTCGCAAAAGTGACAATTAAAAAAAAGAAGAGTATCCATTAGGCCATTGTTCGAGAGAGATCTGGCTAATAATTTCGTTAAATTAAAGGCCCAGACGACCGACCGGACGCGCTTATTTATATCAATGGCACTCTTCGTTTTATTAAATGGCTTATTAAATTAAACGTGCGCATTAAATTAATAGAAGCTCGATCATAAATTTACCGTCCGTGATCTCGTCCGACGCCCCAGACGCGCAGCGTGTGAATCGGCTGCGTGTTCAGCACCGTCAGATTCTCCGGATCGATGAGCTTCAGCGCGCCCTCGTCCAAGTCCATGAACAAGTCCTTACCCTGCGCAACGTGCGTAACGTTTGATATTGTTATTATTATTATTATTATTATTATTATTTTTTGTAAAAAGAAGAAGATGAGATAACTCACGTCGCCCCATCGTCCCACGACGTCGAGCAGATCGTTCCTGCCCAGCGACAGATCGACGATGCACTTGTTGACGGCCTTGCTGCTGCGCTCCGGGGTGAGGTCCTCCTCGGCGATCTCCGTCCAGCCGAGCGAGCGCACCGCGAATCTGATCGGCTTGTTTCTGTCCTCGGAGTCGGCGCGCGCCGGATAGCTTCTTCGTCTGAAAACGCGAGATGCGTAAAACGACGAGGTTTATTTTCGAATTTTATACGAAGATATATAGTGAAAGAGGAAAAAGTGGAAAGGTATAAGGGATGCATCAAGGAGAGGCGAGAGAAATACATTATACGTGTGTGCGATATAAAAACGTCGTTGAATAATGCACTCACTTTAGGGCGAGCTCCTCCTTGCGCTTGTTCTCGAGCTCCTGGTCCAGAGCCGAGCTCGTGTTGCTGCGCGTCACCGTGCCAAAGTGGCTCCCAGACAGCGCGTTAAAGTTGCATATCTGCGCGAACGAGAGATTGTTATTCATTTTTTTTTACCTTTTCTTTCTCCGACAATTTATTCTTCGGGTCATAAATTCCAGATTACGCGTTCAAGTACTGTTACACTTACGCTGTCGGAATCCTTGATGAAGCTTCGGCGCACCTCGATCTTCGAGAAGTGCACGTCCGGCGCCTCGCGCTGAATCGTGCCGCTCTTGATGTGCCAATAGTACGGGCCCTCTTTGTCTGCATCGAACGATACGTTGTTTTTTTTTTTTTTTTGTACACTCCTCCGCGTTTAATTTTATTTTCTCTATACTCACCCTCGTGCTTCTCCCATCCCAGGGGCAGATTCACCTCCTTGTTCTCCGAGTCGGCGTTGTTGCCCTCGTCGTTCTCCTTGTCCAGCTGCTTGTCGTTGTTCTGGCGCTGGCTTATCTGCAGCTTGTCTTTGGGGTGTCGCCGCTTCACCGGCACGCCCGCGTAAATGTCGTTGTTGACGCCTTCCACGTGCGGCATACCGCCCATGTCTGTCGTCGCGATTATGCTGTCGGCCTTCTCGCAGTAACTGCAACGAGACAAGGGGTTTAATTTAATTTTGGATAGCAGCTCCTATGTATAGGGGTAGTAAATAGCTAGCTGACAAAGATAAAAAAAAAAAGAAGAAACTATAGTACGCTTTTAAAATTCACACAGCGCGACACTCGCACACAAGTATTACACCTATATGTACGAGGCTTTTTTTGCCTCGAAACTTTATTAATATCGTTGTACGTTCGAAGTGCCCAGCGCGAGTTTCGACACGAAAGAATCGAGTTAATGTCATGTACCGCGAGGGACGGCGTATATAAAGTACGCGCGTTAAATTTCCAGTAGTCAAGTTCAACCTCTGGTCCGACACATTCACTCCTCGGTATACCTGCATTTATATACGTAGTATATATAATAACAAGGACTACGCCGAATGGTAATATCGCAAGAATTACATCGAAAGCTCGATAAAATAGAAATAAACATGAAATACACGAGTATATAATGTACGACGTATATAGCGCGTATATTAATTACACGTCATTGAAATCTCAGCTTCCCCCTACACGCCAGTCATTGTAATGTAAACGAATCGACGAATTTATACGTATACACGAGTGTGTGTGTGTTTGTGAGATCTGTGCGAGCTTTCGCGAGCTTTACATTATACATATTGCCACGCGTCGTCGCGCTGATTCGAAAACGAGTCTGTATAGAAATTTTGTCCGTGATTCTCGTTCGCTGATTGCACAATGTGTGTGTGTGTGTATGAATAGCGAAAACGACGCGCAGTCGAGTCAACATACGGATCGAGGCCGTCTCATCCGTGTGCGCCCTGCAGCTCGATCTGCGCGTATTATACATACACACTAGATTATCTCTTACGGTCGAAAGGGCGCAGAGTCAACAGAGTGGAGTCGCCGATCGAGTTTTGTTTATGCCCGTCTTCGTTGCGTTTGCCTTCGATTAATTCGGAGCGTGAATCGCCAAATTTATTCATCGCCACGAGTAAATCTACCCTCCTTACTTTATTATATATTTATTACCAGTATACAAAGCAACAAAGAAGCGCAACGAAATTACGATACGGCACATGTAAGTATCGACGAAGATAGCAAACAAAGAGAAAAAAAATAACAACAAAAAAAGCTCAAATGATCGATTTTTAATGATGATGACGATGATGATGATGATGATGGAAAACTCATGCGTACTTAGTGTCGCGAGAAGCGGCTTCCTGAACTCGCTTGGATCCTGAGGAGGAGGACGACGACGAGGACGAGTTACTACTAAGACTGCTCCGAGGATTCCCGTTGAGGGTATCGTCGCTCAAGCTCGACTCGGCGAAGCTTTTGGCCCGATCGGCTCTGGCGTACCTGCGTATCATTCATATGTATCCACGCGATATTTATTTGTATGGAAATTGAAACCAAAAAAATTATTAAAAAAAAAAAGCAGTATAGTCTGTAGTCGGCAGTCTTGTCGTAAAAAAAGTAACCGTGAGTATATCGTCCTCGGGATTCAAGCACACACACGCGTATACTAGTTAAATCGCTTACGTTTACCGAGGCGACCGGCACGATATCGTATACAGCCGCTGGGGGCGGAGGAAGAGTCGCTCGAGGTGCGATCTATGTAATACGATGTAACGCGCGAACTTCGAGAGTTGACAAGTTCGCGCGCGCCCGGCTGCTTTATATATAAATGTGATTAAGGGATTAGGGTGGCGGGCCTTCGAGACACGCCGTCCTGGGCGCTTGCTAAACTCGATCCGTGCACTGTATACAGTGTGTGTAGCTTGTACAAACTGTCGCACCTCGACAAGCACTGAGATCTTCGCTTACATAATATATAGAACGTGTAATCGATACCTTGCATTGTAACGAAGCAGAAATGACTCGCGTTGACCTCTACGTTTTAATATTATGCGAGCGTGAAAAAAAAAATTTCGCATAAAGCTATTTTCGATTTGATAGCGTTATCTGAAAGTACTCAAGCACGTATAAATATCGGTAGAGAGATAGATGCGATTGGATTTCTTTTTTTTTCATACAACGAACGTCGCGTACTTGTTGCATTAGAATTTATTAATATTCAACAGGTTCGAATGCGTATACGTATACACGCACGCGCGTGTCTATAAATGCATAGATGTTTTCGCGCGACGTTGTATGGAAATGGACCAACAGGTGTAATATATGCTGGCAGGCCCCGCGCGCGCGCGACGATGTATCGCTTGTACACAATATGCGTAAACCGACTAGCCGGTTACACCGACGTTAATTATGCCGAGCGTAGCCAAGTCGTATTACCTGATGTTTAAACGGAAATTTAGAATGTAAAAAAGTGCTCGAAAACCCATATGGGTTTTAGCATATGCTTGCGCTTGATAATAAATCTGTATACGACGAGAACAAATAGTAGTAGCGTTGAAATTGAAAATTCATTGAAATTTTTATGAAAACTTGTTTAGACTTATACAACTAATTTTACATTGCCACTTGCGGATTTACAAATAAAGGTACTCGCCATCTAGTGGAGGAGATTTGAAGTGGTATTGTTGTATAAAGTGGTTGAAAATTCGTCTACACAATTTGAAATAGATAATTCAACATTTTCAGATCCTTTGAAATTCGCTTCATATAATCGCAACAGAGAATTCCCTAAAATCAAGGTAACTAACTTTAGGTAATGCGTTATGAAATAATTTTTTTGGACGATACATATCATGGATACGCATTCAACTATGCTACAAAATTTCTTCTTTGTCGACATTGACGACTTAAATCAGTCAAATTTCAGTGATAGTTCAAGAATAAAATTAATTATAATTTAGAAAACTTGGGCTGTGATGTATTATATGTTAGTATAAGAACAATTATAACTTTGTTTTGTGTATAGCTAATGCTCCAAGAGCTCTTCGAAGTCTTTTTGTTATACAAACAAAATAAATAAAAAAATTTCATTTGTTAACTTACTTTGATTTAGATTTTTCTTTGTTTGAATTGCCTACTAAGAATGTTTTAATACTCAAAGCAGGTTTTGGTAAATTAATCATAAAAAATAATGTAATCTAGTTCAATTAAAAAAATTATTTTAAATGACAATCTAAATTCGAAATGTAGAAAATTAAATTGAAGTGGAAGTAGTTTTTTCCTTCGCGTATATAAATCTACTTTCGCATAAAAGAATTTAAATGAATGTGATTTTGAAGCAAGTTCGAAAATTTCACGTTCTTTCAAAACGAATCATAAAAAAATCATTAAATTTAATTCAAATTCGATGCTTCTAAATGATGATTTAGTTAAGTTTAGTTTAGTAGATTGGTGTAGTTCAACGTTCTACCGCTAGATGTTTTTAATTATGCTAAAGGAAAACCAAAAGTGGTTGAATGAACAGATGCGTATTATAGTGAGTAGGTTGTATTACTTGTCAGCAATGTAACGGTGGATTTGTTGCAAAATGATTCGTTCATATTCAATTTGATGTTTTTTGATCTTTCAAGCAAAATTTCTCCTCGTACACTTGAACAAGGTGCGACAAATCACGTTTCACGTTTCCTACATAATGCTATCTGCCTCTTTTTTTTTGTTAAAACAAACGAAGCTTTATATCCGATAATCGTGATCAGTCAATCGATTACAAAAGTTTAGTCACGTATCGTATTGAATCGCTTTTACACACACGGACACGACTGTTCTTCTTTTCGGGAGGACTTTTAATTGCACCCGAGCTTTTATTTCATTGTGTTAAACATTATTAAACTCACCGAAGCTTCGTTCTTTAGCTCTTCGCTGTTCGATCGAAATTGCGGAAGTGAAAAGGCCCGAAGACAAATTGTTTTTTAAGTACCCTGCCCTGTATAATGGGCTATAAGAGAGAGAGGGAGAGAGGTTTAAACTATATAACGACTCGGGGGACACACAATTTTGAGACAAGTTTAATCCTGGGCGCAAGCTCGAGAGCTAATTATTAGGTGCGAGCCCGTGAAAACGTCGTCGATCCGAGTAAGTGACTTTCTTGTCCTATACATACTTAATGGTGTAATTATTGTTTCTTCATAATGTCTCAGATATTGTTCAAAAGAAACGCATCGGTTATTTTTATAGCGTCAAAGCAACTAAAGGATTTTCCCGCGCAAATTAGATAAGAATCTTCCTCGACTCATCGATTTCGCATTCGCGCAGCCGAGCGCCCGCATATTCGATTCACTAAATGGCTCTCATAATTCACTCGTCGAATCGTGCAAATGCACCCATCCAATAACAATTTGCATCCGATCTAATTATCATTGGTCTTATCGCGTATACGTATATTATAAAATAAATAGCCTTGCAAACGTGGCGCCTCCCATGCATTACATATTATTCACAGCCTCGTGCCGCGTGTGTACATTCTATACACACACAGTTTTGCGCGCAATAACCTAATGGCTCGCGCGATCTTTATTGCCTCGAAATATCGAGATGGGGCGCAAAAAAAGGTATAAGAGCTCTGCCGAACGATCGCTCATATACGCGGGAAGTTGCCTGGAAACGAGATATCGTCTTGCTACAGGAACAATTATGACTTTTTCGCTTTGCTCTGCTCTGCTACGGAGGATAGAAAAAAAAAAGCGCGTGATTAACTCTCGGTACGACGGGCGTGAGTCGATGCACGAAAAACGCGAAAACCGAGAGAAACGAAGAGAGACGCACAGAAACAAAATAAAAATGGAACGAAGCGTACATATACGAATCGAAGATTCAGTTCCGATGCATCGCATGTGCGAGCAGTGAAATATAACTCTATAACGTGTGTATGTAAAAACTCGAAGGTGTGTGTGTGTGTGTAAGCTCGCGCATGCAGTACACAGTGCAGCAGCAGTAACAGCAGCAGCAGTAGTACAGCACGAGCAGGAGAGAAAGTTGGCAGCTGATCGATATACAACGGAGCGCGCGCAGTACTCGCCTCTCGCTTCTCTCTCTCTCTCTCTCTCTCGCTCTTATTCTCTCTTTCTCTCGATGCGCGAGCTCGAGTCCACACCATGTATATATATGTGTGTAGCTTTCGTTTTATAATGTCACCCTCTCGTCCCTCCCACCCCCTCTTTTTTTCAAAGCTTTTCTTTGTATTGTATTACAGGCAAACAATGCCGTGTAAAGACCTATCGAGTCTCGTACGCCTCTGCCCATGCCTATGTGACTCCTATATTATTGCTCGCGGAGCTCGTATGTGCGGATATTTGCCATATACCCATTTTTCTCTCGGTGTAACGCGGTGCACGTTTTTTTTCGTTGTAATTTAGGATGGCTCGAGTCTTTGACGGCGGGAAAAAGTTTTCTGAATTTTTTGGGGATGAATTTGGTCGATTTTTAGTGTTGAATGTAATCGAAACTTTTTTCTAAAGTTATCTAAGGCTGTAATACACAGCATCGAAAATGATGGAAAGGCAAAATTATGGTAAAATACTAACTTGCAAGCAAGCGGTGTGACTTAGTTATATCATTGTACTCGACCAACCAATGCAATTGTTGCATCATGACAGCCATTAATTTTATGTTCAATATACTGCCCTTTTATCCAAAGCTCCACACGAACAATGGCTTGATGGCTAATGAAAATTTCAAATAAAGGGTCATTTAAAATGACCATTATTGTAATTAATTGGCTTGCTTTTGGCCATTTTTCTGTTGCAATAATGGTAGTATGGCGCGCTTAAAATGACCTTAAAATCGCAATTCAACTGTTTAAAAAATATATACAAGTTTTTACCCGTGATAAATACGAAAATTCCACTTTCAGTTTCTGCCACTAGATGGCGAGTACCTTTATATCTATAAATCTGCGAGTGGGAAAGTAAAAATAATTATATAAGTCTAAGCACAGTTTCACGCAAAATTTAACATCCACAATTTTTTTAATTCAAAGTAACTCTTTCAATATAATGTAGAAAATTAATATTAAAAATTGAAAGTGTTTAAATGGTTATCTGCGCAATTCAAATTTTATTAGTTTCAAAAAGATCATTAAATAGCAAATAACAACGTGATGCGTTACACGACCATAAATTGTTGGAAGATTTTATGCCAAAGAAACTTTTCCATTGGTCAAAAACTATCTTGAAAATGTTGGGCATTTCTACCAGGATATTCGATGAAAAAATTGTATTTATTGCATCATGGAAACTTTGTTATATTTAACTATTACATGATAAAAAAATGTGTGAAAGGAGAAATTTTTTTCCAAAATATTCAATTATCTGTACTTTCAGGTCATCATATTAAAGTAAGACTTTAATCTTGACCGCGAAAAAACAAAATATTTTTAAATGTTCATGAAATATTTTATGAGTCGTTTATTACTTCATGTGGTTGTTTTTAATGTTGCACGATTTTGAATTTGACATGATTGCATTATACAAGTATAAGTAAAAAAATGATTTTAGTTCGAAAAACAGTATGAATAATAGTTTTTAAATTAAAAATGTTCGCTCCATTTTTTATCGTGTTATTAGTAGTCCATTCATCATTGGCAAGCTATTTCAGTAGGTAACATTTTTCCCATAAAAAATAACATCATCTTGAAATTCGTGGTTGTGTAAGTACTTGAAATTTCGCAGGTTGTTACACCGAAGTAAGAAAAGGTTCAAGCAAAGATGGTACTGTTAAACACGGAATAAATTTAGAAGTTACCTACGCGAGAGATAATTTATTAATCTATCCTCACCCACTCACCAAATATGTCAATGTGCTTAATGATCAGTTAAAAATAACGGTCAAAGGTTAGCAATTTAAATTCCGAATAATGATTATTATATTGTCAAAATAACTTTTACAATTTTTATTTAGGTGATGAAGCTTCCGAAACTCCGAGTAAATCACAGTTCTCAGCAGTCATCGAAGGTTACGCTACCCTTAATGTATACGCATGAAAGAATTTTTCATTGATTTTTTTGAATAGATAACTATAATGCTAATTTTTAACGTTTATTTTAGCCGGATAAAACTCTCAGAGATTGTCACTTGAATATAAAAACTCTAGCGATGCTCGATGTTCTAGATGATAAATCATTTAAAATGTTAAAACCCTGTATAGAAATGACATTTTGTGAACAGCAGGACAAAGTCACTGATGAAGATTACCTACGGGCTAGTTTACAAAAACATAATTTTGGAGGCGATGCCGCTACAATTATTGAAATTTTGAAAAGAAATAGGGACGCTGCTGCCAGTTTTGAAAATAGAAATGATACTCAGGTATATTATCGAATGTTACATTTACTTTTTAGTAATATATACCTAGTGATTTTTTGCAGAGCACGTTGAATTTAATATTTGACCAAACGCTAACTGCCATTATTCATGGTCTAACGGCAAAAAGAAATGGGATATTAACTTTACCGGATGTATCTATAAATAAAAATGGTGTAATGCAACAGAAATTTGAACTAACCAATGGTACTCTAGAGTAAGACAACTCATCATTATATTTCTGTTTAACTCTAAAAAATACTATCTCGGGCAGTGAAAAAAAAAAAATGTCGTAGCTCACATGTAAAGTAAGTGGACTTAGACATCTTTTTTTACTTCCAGAGCTACATGTCGAATTTTTCCTGCTACCCCAGCCTAAAATCAATTTCATTTGTTAAAGAGTAATACGTTTTCAGAGGTTTAAAAGATATTCATCGATTGAATGAGGTGTCTATATCACACAATGGAGTTCTTTTTACTGTCAATTTTAAAATCATAATACCCTACATCCACTTGAAATATGGAAAACTTTTGGTAATAATCACCTTTTTTTCTTTAATAACTAATTATTTTCGGTACTTAAATGATTTAAACAATTTTTTTTCTAGTACAAAGCTGGAATGATTCCCGTAGTCTCAAATTCGCTTCACGCCGATGCCAAAAATATAGTCGTAGGAATAAAAATGGCCCTCGATTATTCCAAGAGCCCTTGTGAAGCAGCGCTAAATCTCACGGAATTCAACGTCGAATTTATCAAGCTCAAAAGTTCCGAGAACATCGACAGCTATATCAGAACGACGATTATCAATTTTGTCTTGGAAAACTTCAAAGACAATTTTTTGGGTATCATAAGAGCTCAAATCGAGTCATTGTTCACGTCGGTCAGTCAGTTGGTGGTTTGCGATATCAAAATGGACGTGGACATGAAACCACTCATAATCAACGAGAATGTTGATTCGACCACGCCGTCGGCAGATTAGTTGGCAACATTCGTACTATTTATATTAAAACAATCGATTCAACTTTAATATCTTAAACAGTAATAACTTGTATGTACGTGCACATCTTCTTTTTTTTTTTATTCCAGTAAAATATAATTCGATTCGACAAATTTTTGGCTCTACTAGCAGATTGTGCAGTCTGCCAGACACCGACACGATTATGAAAAAAAAAAAAAAAAAAAATGATAAAAACTGCGTTTAATCTGCAGCGCAATCGCGCGAAAAAACTTGCTCCTTAAAAACAGACAAAAAAAAAGGGAAAGAGAAAACGGGAGAAGAAAAAGCTCCGCAGGTAAAAACGAGTACAGGAGCTTTATGAATTACACACGCACGGACACACACACATACGCTCGCGAAAAAATTTGCTCGACTCTCGTGAGCGCACCCCTTTCCGAATGAACTTGGCCGATTTTATGCTACGAGTCTCGCGAGCTTGCAAGCGGGTATGCGAGGTAGTTTTGTTCCTAGCCCTCCCCCGCCCGAAACCTTTTTTTGCCCGACAGGGCTCGCGTTCTTTTCTTTCTTTTAGTTCTTTTCGTTCATACACAGCACACTTTTTACGGTATATGTATTTTTTTATATACGTATACGTATGTATGCCGAGACTTCTGTCGTATTCCTTTTGTTTCCGGCAAATAGTGGAAAATTTCATCCGTGCGAGCTCGAGCAAAGGCGCGTGTAAAAAGCAACGACCGACTGCCGAGAAGTAGTAGTTTAACGTCACGTGATAATCGTCGTATAGGTTTGCTGAAAAAAAAAATCGATCGACATTTATTATACATCGAGATGATAATTTATAGGCCTGCAGAAAAAAAACGTGGACTCGATTATTCTTCGATAGCACAAACACACAGAAAAACACGTGTCACGCTGTTTTTCCATCGCAATTTTTTATCGAGTTCGATCGACGTTTCAATCACACGTGCAAATTATAATCTAAATGTATGCACGTCGACCTGCTCACGAGTCGCGGCAACGAAACAAAAACGGGGAAAAAAAAAAAAAGAAAGGCGCACGGGGGCGAATATAACGAAGGGAAAAAGAAGAAGTAACAGCAGCGGCGCTCCTGCGGGGAGAGCGAAGCATGGAAATGGAGTGCCGCGCGCGTCCAGTTTATAATGGAAAACTGAGAGCGAGCCAACAAAAAAAAAAAAAAAAAAAAGAACGAAAAGAGAATAGAAAAGAGGATGGAGATAGATCTGCGCGACGCCGACAAAAAGCTATAAAGGAATTTCCAATAGCGTGAAATTTATCGATTGCGCTGCTTCTGCCGTGCTGTACGCGGCGCTACCACTGCTGCTGCTGCATTACGTGCTGTGCTTGCGTCGCTGTCGTTGTCTGCTAAAAAAAAAAAAAAGCTCGACGCGCGTAATTTCTCACGAGCTCGTGTGTGAGTTTTCTCTCTCTTTCTCTCTCTCTCTTCGTGGCGCGCGAGGCGAAATAATGTGGCACGTGTCAGGCTGCATTACCGAAACCCCTACACATTCGCACACATTTACGTGATATGTGACTTTCGTGTGTAGCTGCCGCCGCCGCCGCCGCCGCGTCTGAAAAATAGACCTGTCGAGTCGCGTCCCGTACGAATGGCCCTAAAACCTTCATTCTAATTCGGCTAATCGGTTCGTTTTTTTCTCTCTCTCTCCGGCTTTTCGTTAACTGTCGTGTAGATCGTCGTCGTTGGGGTCGCAGCCGCTGATAAATTTCATTCGAGAGTCGGCGCAGAAAAGAGATCGGCGTATATACGTACATAACGACGTGAGATCCGGTTAATTTTTACATTTATCGCTCGCACGAACTCGATAAATGAGAAATCGAACGCGGGCGAAAAAAAAGACTCTCGAGGAAAGTCTGGAATAAAAAAGGAACGTCTCGATCGAGGTAATCTTAGGTTTTGGGGATTGAATTCTCATTTATGATAAGCCTCTATTCGACGATGATGCGAAGTATAGTGGGGGAGCGGCACGCTCTCATTCTAATCTGAATATTCCAATGCGTATTATACTCGATTGAACTTTTGAAGCTCGTTCGAGATCCTCGCGCGCGCAACTGCTTTCCATGCAAACGAGTTTGATTAGTTGGTTATGCATATATAAAGGATTAAAGGCCGGTCTGCGAAGAGCTGCGGCAGCGCAGCTGTATACACGCGATCGGCGCTTGGAAAACTCTCGAATCATTGCTGCGCCGAGAGAAAAATAGTTTTCGTACAAACTTTGCTCCGCACGAATTAATTTCAACGTATTAATTTGAAATTTTCTTCGTTTCCCGAGAATTCCTATGCGGAGTTGGACGAAAGTTCGTGTAGGGTCGAGATTTTTGATTATTGTAACTTAACCGAGCTTTCGGCCGTGCACCAAAAACAATTCGATTTAATTTCGTTTTTTTAAACGAGCGTCGTTCGGTATTATAATAGCGTATCGTTCACATTGACTGCGCGTTTATGATATATCGTCGACGGCGCCTCGTATCGGCTACATCGCTAACCACTTATCCCATTCATTACTATACCCGAGTTATATACGGATCGCTATTTCACGAGACGGCACCGCCGCATTTTCATGCCGAGCATATCGAAGAATCGTCGTAATACTCGTTTCTCTATAAACCGCAAGCTCAAAAAAAAAAGCACAAGCATAAAAATGCTTCCGCCACTCGTACGTATAAATACTCGAAAAAAAAAAGACGCGAGATAGACAGAAGAATAGGCTCGTCGTCGTCGTCACAATAATAATACGCGCGTATATACACGGTCTGGTGAGTCGATCTCGCAATCCCCGCATCCGCGCGTGTGCACACGTGCGCCTCGTGCCACTACGTCTCTCGCACACGCATATACAGCATATATAATATATATAATACTATACAGGCATCGAACGAAAGCCGGCGTCGGGGCTCGAGCTTCTTCTTCTTCTCTCTCTCTCTTCGCGTCGCGCGCGTTTATCGATCTCCTCGCTTGGCACGGCTCGCCGCGCGGAGCTATATACTATATGCTACTTCTGCTTCTGCTGACTTTCTTGCCTAGCTCCGCGCGCTATATACTCCGCCACCTTCCATAACGATCCTCGTCGTCGTCGTCGTCGTCGTCGTCGTCGGCGCACACACATCAGCACTGCTGTACAGTATTGGGGCGCAATCACCGCGCGAGTGTCGTACGTACACACGAACATATACATAGCTGCACCCGTGCACATATAGGTGTTGTACTTCAACGCGGCCAATAGGAGCCGACACACCTGTGCACTCGCGTGTGTACGTGCGCATGCACACACGATATAACGTATGTGTAACCTCGATTTCGGTTCCGCTGTGTGCTATTACAGCGTGTGCAGCGTGTTAAAAACTCGTGCATAGGCCGCGCGGAGCTTTTAGCCAGAAGTAGCCTCGTTCGACGTTCAGGTTCTATTCGGGGCTATCGCACATATATGTACACGCGAGCACAATATTCGATTCGTCGATTCAATTTTCCTTGTAAATAAATCATCGTACGCTCGTGCGTATCGATATCGCGTTGACGTAAATAGGCCCGCGTATATATACGCATCGAGTATACGACGATACGTATACACAAACAAAAAGTTAGGGAAGGAACGCGCTCGTGCATTCGAGCTAATTAATTTATATGTATCACAGTTCAGAGCGAGAGAGAGACGTTGAAAACGAAGCTTTACGATAATGAAGCCGTGAATTAATAACTCTCTCGCGGTGCCATAACAACAACACGCGTGCGAAGTACACGAAGCATGCCCAAACTGCGGCGAGAGAGTTTTTTTTTTGGTACTCTTTTTTGCGCCCCGAAAGTAAAAAAAAAACGAAGTAAAACGAGCTGCTCGCGAGCTTTTTCGTACGATTATATAGTTATAACGCACGTTCGCGTTGATGTCGAGTACACATAACGTATACTCGTGTGTACGTTGTCATAATTATAAGCAGAGCTTGCGGCTCGTTAAGTGCTCGGACGCGTCGTTTCTCTCTTTTTTTTTGTCGTTGCACGTAAATATCACAATATGAAATCAGAAAAATATTTTATCACCGATCCGAGTGTTTTTTACTTTATAAAAATGAAAAAAAAATCTCTTCGTGCCTTCGTAAACGGCTTGTCTGCGTCGCTTCTGAATTTTTATCTATATAACATACATAAGTAAAAAGAGACGACGACGACGGCGAATGAAAAATAAAAATAAAAAAAAATACCACGAGAGAAAAAGCGCATCGAAGCCCGGTGCAGAATGAAATTCCCGTGGGTAAGTAACGATCGATCATGCCGCGAGGGGTTGTTGTCAGACTCTCTCTGTGCAATGTGTGTGCGTGTCTGTGTGTACGCGTCGGTGTGCGTGACTGCCTGTATAGATATGTGGCGGAATACTACTACGGAATATACGTGTAGGCAAGTGTATAGAGCCGAGCGAGGGAGAGATAGAGAGCTTATATGCAGCACTAGCCACGGCGCATCGTATTTCATTTCGCAAAATCGCTCCCCCTTGTTCGCGTACACACGCATACACACGAACACTCTTTCTCCCTCTCTCACACGCAGCAGACGCTCGTCGAATGCAGCCCCCCCGCGGGCTATATAAGCTCTTCGTTCGAAGAAGAAGAGGAAGAAAAAATAAATAAAGTCACGATGTAAGTAGTGTGCGCAAAAAATTAGTGCGTGTCGTGGTCGTTGTCGTCGCGTCGCGTCGTAATTATGACAAAAAATCTTGGATACGAATTATATTACGAACGAAAATTGCCTCGAGACTCACAGTCAGCTGGCAGCGGCTGGTTTGAGGGCGGCTCTCATTTGCGCCGGCCGCTGGATAGTAGGCGGATTAGGCCGAGGAGGACAACGTGCCACCAGCTCGACTTCGACGACCTGCAGTTGTGTGTTGTTGTTCATCGACTCGACTTGACCACACACACACACACACTACGCGCGAGCGAGCTTACAGCAGTCACATACACCAAGACGTTGTTACGTTGTCGTCGCTGCTGCTGCTGCACCCCTTATATTTCGACCTTCTTTCGCGAATTATACAGATATACCTGTGCCCCGATATTTTTTTCTCGTTATATACTATTCGTACTCTGGCTCGGTAGGCTGCAATAAGTGGCGCGTCACGTCGGTGTCATCGCTCACACACTGCACGACGCGCACTGCATCATCATTATTATTGTATTATATTGCGATATAATATTTATGTATACGTGACACACATGCTAATCATTTGGACACACACACACACAAACGCGCGAGCGGGGACGAAAGAGAACTAGAGGACGTTTTAATGGACGGACTTTTTTCCTTTTTATTCTTGTACTCGAGTTTCAAGTTCTCTGGACAGAATAACGAACCGAGTTCGCGGATATTAGAATAATCGTGTGTGTGTGTGTATATGCTTGCAGCCTAAACACGATCGTATATTTATTTTTCATATGTACACGCACACACGAGGCGATATATACAACACCACCCTGGCACTTACACTTACACTTGTACACACGCACCGATGTATATATATAATGGAATATTCTCGTGCGACTGCTGCAGGGCCGTGCACGGAACTGCCGGCCGCGCGCAACTACGATACACACACGACTCTCCGTATACACATCCAAGTAGGATATAACCCTGTATATGTATGTACGTATATATAGCGCGTCGTCGGGGGCGCAAAGCTCGCCCGTCGCCGTCGCACGACGTAGCTCGGCTGGATTCGGCAAGTTTCGCCCCTTGCGGCGCTCGATCGCCCGTCGTGTGTACGTATATATGTACGAGTGGGTGTGCGCGCGGCGCTTGCGTCATCGTTGTATACACATCTACAGCAGCAGCAGTGGTGGTGGTGGTGGTGGTGGTGGTGGTAGCGGCGGTGGAGGAGCGACTAGCCTCGGCCCTCGGGGAGCGATCGAGCGCTACGTTACACTGGGCATATGTATATGTACCGAATGTATGCGCGTGAGTCTTCGTTGGCAATGTATGCAGCAGCTCTCGAGGTGCACACATACCTACGATCATATTTATACATGCTCCCGCACCTTCGAGACGCTCGAGCCGTTGATCGTTGCAGACGTTGTCCTTGCCAAAAAAAAAAATGAAAAAAAAAGAAAAAAAACGTAATATTACGTCTGCATCCGCGTGGGACGACGTCGCGATGTAATATTCTTCTCTCGTTTCTCTGTACTTTTCCCCCTTTTTTTTTCTCTCTCTCTCTCTCGTCGCGCAACGACTTTTTCGACCCGGCCGCGTACGTGAATGCGCTTTCGGGCAAGGGCGATCGCGTCTTGGCATCCCCGCACACACACACACACACATAAATGTGTACGTACCGTTGCATTATATACTATATACATAGTGGACGAGGCATTTTACGAGCTTTCGAGGCTTGGCGTAGACTCGATCGATTGCCTCTATACATACGGCAGTTCGCCGAAGGTTATTTCAACCGTTAGTTATATCGCGCACACATACACGCGCACCGTTGCGATTCGATGACTCATGCGCGCGGCATTTCGGATCTTCCGTGCGAATAAAAACAATCGCTTCTTGCGCTGCTGCATCGCACTCGCACCGCACACCCACACGACTCGGTATGTAAATTCAAATTTCAATGATTCAGAAAGCTCGACCGTGTATAACATGGTGGATTTATCTCGTTTTACGCGAAATTTCTCAAAAAGCTCTCGCAAGCTCGAGGGAGTTGGGGCCAAAATAGCAGCAACAACAACAACAACAACAACAACAACAATTGCTGGAAGCGAACAATATCTTGGCTGCACAACTATAATACACGTAGACCCATAGTTTTACATTATTAAAGCTCGAGCTTTTGCAGTATATACATACACGAGGATGAGTTCGCTGTGCTGCACATAGCGCGATAAGGCGCGCGATGCATTTCTACGTAGTGTATAGTGTATATACCTGCACTATAGAGCGCTCAACAGACGAAGCAAACGCGATTATACGTCGAGCTTGCGGCGCACGGCATTATAATAGAATATATAGGCTTTGTGATATATTTTATGCACGTTATTGTATCACAGGAGTTGCACGGGCTGTATATAGGATAGCGTATAAGAAATTCGGCGGCGGTGCGAGCGCCTCCGTAAGATAGACATAGTCTCGTATATGTACGCTGCGCGCGGAGGGGCATTATAAAGTACGCATGTAACGATGTGTATAACGTAGCATATATATCGTAACGCGCGCGCGGAGACTTTTTGCATTTATATATAGAGCTGGGGGCGCAAAAGAGAGGGCGAGGAAGGGTCGAATTAGCTCGCGCTGGCGCAGCCGTGCGAAATTTCCGAAATCTTCATTTTACTCTCGTACAAGGCGCGTATTATAATATATAATGTGCAGCGGCACTGTGCGCGAGCCTCGAGCTTTCTATATACGTACGAAGCTACCTCGAGACTGGCAACAAAGAGAATTAATGCGCTCCGAGGCTGCTGCGTTATAACGTATAGACTTTGTTTCGTGAATACGGTACAGGGTTGTACCGAGGGTTAGCGTATACCAATTCGCTCGTGGAGCTTGTGTGTACGGGTGTGTACACTTAGCGTCCGCCCGAATCCGCTCCCGAGAAATAAACATTCGAGCATGTGAAAATTCGACTTCTCTTAGAAGCGGAGGGTCGAGAGAGAGCTTGAGTTATGGTCTAGAAAGGGTTGAGCCAAGTAAACGTGTCAATTATAAACCGTTGCTCGCTGCGTATCGTCCGTATGAATTATTTTCTATCTTCAAGACGACGTGCAATTTAATTTCACCCTCGTTCAAAGTCACGAAAAAGTGACTTTCCGCGGTATCTAATACCGCGTACAGTTGCGCGTGACGTCAAGCACGTTATATCATAACTCGCTGCATTTAGGCATAACGATCCGACGTACAGGATATGCCCGCGAGTCATGCCACACAAAAGCTTCGAGACGACGATTTTCAAAACGAAATTTCAACAAAAAAAAAAAAAAAAAAATCGGTAAACGTCGCGCACTCGTATTGTAAGTTTTTTTTTCGTTCGCTGCGAGATGCACAAAAGACGGGCGAGGGAGTCTACTACACTAGACGCTCACTTTCCCGCAATATATATATAATAATAATACATAAGAGTTCACGCGTGTGTATGTGTGTGTCGAAAAAGAAGGAGAAAAAAAAACGATCCACGAAAGAAGCTCGTCGTGCTCGGTTGCCGGAGGTATAATAACGCGCGGAAGGAGAAGAAATAAGAGGACGAAGAAGACGAAGTAAGTGCGGCTCGTGTAGCTATATACATGGAACAAAAAAGGATTCGACGTCATTTGTAGCGACGACGACGAGGAGGATGAGCGCGTCACGCGTTACAGACACACACACAGACGCGAGATACCGCGAAGAGAAGAAAAGACGATGGATATAATACATAAAAGCGTCGAGAGATGAGATTTTTCCAGTCTGATACGTGCGCGTGTGTGTGTGTGTGACGTTTATGAAAGCTTCGGAGAGAAAAATTGTCAACGGCGTCGAGTAAAAGGTATTTGAAAAATTTGTAAAAAAAAAGAAAAAATACAAGAGATACGATGCCCCGCGTAATTCTTCGTTTCCAGAGCGCGAGACCATACCAAACAAACGTAACGAACGAATGGATATAGTTCGCGTATACGCGCGTATACATACAGGATTTATTCCATTGCGTATTGTTTACGCGCGAATATGTATCCGCGCGTTCTCGCTATATCCCCCTCCCCTCGAGACTTTATATTTACTAAACATTACGCAATTAACGCGAATGAATGCGAGCGTGATTGAAATTTATGGCACGATGGATTCGGATATTTCCGCCGGCTCGGTGTGTTTGTATATATTGTATGGAATCGATCGTACCTACGGCGCCGTGTATATATAATAATAATGATATACGTATAGCACAGGTTGGAAATTAATTTATGACTGTGGGTCGCGCACTCGAGTATAATTTCTTTATCGTGGCGCGCGAGACAATTTTCATACTCCAAAGTGAGTTCGGTCGATCGCAATTTTTTTTTTTCTTTCGCACTGGGCTTGATTGATTTGGTTTGATTACGAGGGGATGATTTTTAAGCAGAGAACAATGCAATCAAATTCATTTTACTAATGTCGAGAGCTTATTTTATAAAAAAAAATTTTAATTACGAGATTTCATCAATTTTATCTTACTATCCGTTTGAAAAAAAAGCTCACCACGTTAACTCGTACAAGGGAGTTTAATTTCAAACTCGATAAGCCGCCCGTCCTATAGCCTCGACCAGTATAACACGGTATACGTATACGCGAGCTCGACAATTTATACAAACTAACTGTGCCGGCGTACGCTCAATTTTTATAGTTACATAAGGCCAGTCCGTACAACATTTTTTCATCCATATTTTTTTCTGCCTTCCTATTCAGCGAAACGCGTGGACTTTTGCGCCGCGTTATCTCCGGCAGGATATCTAAAGTATACGTGTATATAGAGATATATAGACCGCTTGCGACACGCAAAGGCAAGCCGAGCAGGGAATGACCCATATTTTCGCTCGAGGCTCGATATAACGAAGTCTTACATTATATACACCGCGCGGATAAGCCCTCGGCGTGCAAAAAAAATTCATCTTCCCCTTTTCCCAGGATTACGCGCAGAGTACGGCGTATACGCTGCGATCGACCAAGTATTATTATGACTTGCATCGCGAGCGCGAACGAAAAATCAACGGGCAGTTTTCGCTCGTAGGTTTCGTACGATGTGTAAAGGAAAAAAAGTTCAACAAACTCTTGAAATACAATAAGCGATTGTAGTATATAGAAGCAATTTTTTGAAAGCAAATACTTAGAATTCGAGACTACACTTCAGTTATGTTAAGTAGGTACATAAGCGCCTCGAAGTTAAGCAATTATTTTATTAATTACTTTAGTAATTGCTTACGCGAACGATAAGAATTGTCAAAAATTTATTTCCGGAAGTAGCAATTGCTATTCCTACCTCACAAGAAATAACTTTCGAAAAAGCTAGACTAAATCAACAGTCCGACGTTAGCGTTGAACGATTGAAGTCTTGCTTCTAGTTCCCGTAAGTCTTGAAACATTTTAATAGCAATTTTGTAGAATTATTTTCAAAAAAATGCCTAGAAATTTTCACTGGAACACGAGCTTATAGAGATGTATATCTGTATTGGCAAGCAATAACATCGATCGCTCAAAGCTCTGTACACTTGCACACACACTCTCACACAGATATACGTTTGATACACAGCGATCACACCGGCCAAATGCGCTGAAGCGGACGAACAAATAGTTCACGTATATATGTGTAGAGGTGGAAGCAGCTCAAGCGCTCTTTCTGCAGCGAGACCCAAAAAACAAAGAAGAAGCTGCCGAAAGCTTCATCGATGCCCCTCTCCCCTTCCTGCGTTGCTGCTACACACACGCGCACACAGACACACAATGCACTTTATAGCTTTACCAAAGACAAGTCGCGCAGAGCTGGTGTACAGAGAGAAGAAAGAGAGAGAGAGAGAAAGTAGAGATAGCTTCATTTCGGTTCGATCTGCGAACTCAAGAACCCGAAAACATTCAACCAGTTTCTTTACTAATACGATTGGTTTGGAGACAAAATTTTGAAAAAAAAGGGTTTTTTTTATTAAAAAATATTTAGTTTAAAAATGGTTCTTTATTATGAAAATAATGCCCTAGAGAAGAAAGTAAAAAAATGGTCCTTTTGTTAAAATGAAAAATGTTACACATCAGAAGGCATACGCCAATAAATGGCATTCGTTGTGAATTTATGAGTCATTTTTTTATGATCATAGCAAAGTACCATCGGAGGCGGTAAAAATAGTCTTGACATACATGTTCGCGGTACTACCAATCACGAAATCGTTTTTAAGCTTTAAAACGACATATCAAAGTTTAGAAAATCAAGCATATCCAAATGCTGACTATGCAGATCACCTGTATGAGCGGAAGTCTACGATTGGATGAGTGTTTGGTATGATTGAGACTGACTGATCATATGGTTTTTAAATCGGCAATATGCTGCGGACGTAAGTACGTCGAAACATTGTTGTAAGCCTTACTACACAGGATATTTTGAAATTATCTTACGAAAGCTCGGGTATCCTCGAGATCAGACAATTTGGCCCATAGATATTTAATCAAAAATGTTGTTATAAATTGAATTGCTAAATATATCAAAATTATTAATCTGACAAAAAGAACGTTAAAATTATGTTTTGGTATATTTATTCTTCTGGCGATGTTTATTTATTAAGGTGTGTGAGCGAAGAAACGCAATGTTGATCTGGAGCAAAGCGTAAATTTGTGTGACTGTTAGTATTGACAGAAAAGCGATTATTCTCGAACGTCTTACACTTCAGATTGTAGCATTAATTAATCTATTCAAAATTAAATATCTATAATAACCATCCAACGTCCAATAGTTTTAAATATAAAGTTTCATCAGTATCAGAGCATTTGACAAAAGAAAAAAAATGCCGCATAGATTAATGACGGAAGAGTATTTTCGTCAAAAAAGTACTGCAGTTTATATTATACATTTAGTAGATTATTTGAATAAAAATAAAATTACACAAGAAAATTTAGATAATAAAGATATTTTGAAGGATATAATATGCAAAGGAATGGGAAAGAAAATACCCCTTACGACAAAAGATATTAATGCCTTGAAAGAAACTCTTTGTTTTTTTAAAATTGATGAATTGAAGAAAACTAATCTATATCGAATAAATCGTGGTATATTGGCCGTCGCTTGTGTTGAACATGTCTTATACCCTGATAAAGATCATAAAAAATATAAACAAATATATGACTGCAGCAATAATCAGGCAGCCAAACTGTATAAAAAACTGCGTGAACATTGTGGTTTCACAACAGAAGAAGAACTCGACCTTGTTATAGTTAAATCAACTAGATCTTTTTTTAAAATCGGCTTGTTTTTTAATAAAAAGACATCTCTAGAAACAGTTCGATCTTATTTGAAAACTGTTGACCTTAATGTAGAAGAAAAGCACTACATAATGAATGCGTCGATTCAATTTATGTAAGTCAATATTTTGAAAATGCCTACCACAATTATATACATAACATTTAATTTAATTTCCAGAAATAATAATAAAACTTTTAAAACTGTTAACAATGTTCCATTGCAAATAAATATTATGAATCGAGAATATTTTCAAAAAAAACCTATGGCAGATGCTATTATTAATTTGGTGAATTATTTAGAGAACAAAGAAGTAAAAGAAGAAGATTTAGAGAACGAAAAAATTTTAATAGATATACTACGCGAGGGAATGAAAAAATTCCCCAACAGACGACCTTTAAAATTACAATTAGAAGAGTTTAAAAAAGCGATTCTTAATTTTACAATTGAATACTTGACAGTAACTAATCTTTATCGAATAAATCGTGGGATATTAACTGTCGTATGCGTTGAATATGTTCTTTTTCCTGGACAAGATTATGAAGAGTATGGAAAGATTTATGTAGGCAATTGCTTTAAGATCACCGCATTATATAAAAAACTCTGTGGTATTCCTATAGAAGAGAAAGTCAATGAAGCCTTAGTTAAATCGGCTAGATCTTTTTTTCAGTGTAAAAAAAGAAATCTGGAAACGATTCGTTTATATTTACAAAATATCGATATTGATTCTGAGGAGATCGAATATATAAAAAATGCGTCGATTCAATTGATGTAAGTAAATATGTTAAAAATAATATACAATTATGTACTTAAAAACTGCATTTAATTTTCTGTAGAGGTAATAAAGCTATTGAAGCTAATCAACTGATGGATAATAAAGATGAACTATCAATCAACATGATCGATCTTATCGAAGATCATCCAATAAATGTGATCACTGACGACGAGGAGACCCTTCCACCTATGCCAGATATGCCATTGGAACATGTTGACCCTTCTTCAGTTGTACCAATACGAGTAGACCAGGGATTTCTTTCCCGTTACTCTCCCAATGAGGTGGTGTTGGCGAAAAGGTTTAATTCGTATTTCTGGCCAGCAAAAATTATTGAAGTCTATAGTGATAAAATGTATGTTACATTTTTTCCTTTATCAGAAGAAATGGAGAAAGAGGAAGTCTCATCGAAAGAAGATGTCAAAGCTTTTACGGACGAAGAAATCGAAGCCGCTGGTGCCTCTCTATGTCTAGGTTTATCACAAGTTGCCTTTGAAAACGCAGTGAAATTTGCTTCAGCAGAATTGAATTGAATACATTCTCGTTAATTTATGCATGCAATTAATCATTTTATGATAATTGACATCCAGACGGTCAGAATTTTCGATTTGCTAAAGTGATACTTTTACGGAATTTTCATTTTTATGTCTGAAAAAGATCAATAATTTTTTTTTTACATTCAATCGGGTACAAAACGGAGAATCGATTAACAAAATACTCATTAAAATGTATACTTTAAATAACCACGGCATTTTCTTATGCAACAGCTAGAAACGTATGACAGAGTAACGAATTTGAATCGGAGCTGCAACAAAGTTAGGACGATCATAAATAAAAGCATTTAAAAAATAGAACAAAATTGTATACGATTGATATCCTAACAATTATCGAAAGCATCGTTTCTTATGTTCATGTGATATAACTTGAAATCGATCATCACCAGCGATTTTGTTCAGTTAATATTTTTCGATTTGATCCTGTACGACGATCGATCGATTTGATACTGTACACACACGGTTAATACAAAATAAAACATTACTAAGGCAATTAATTAATATTTAAAAAAGCGTTATAAAAACGGCGAAAAAATATGGCATTTCTTCTAAGACTCACGGGGACTCGAGTACGATCTAGTTGTGGCGCGCCTCGCAACGAGTACGAGGAACAAGAGTCATAAATAGCAGGACAAACCGCGAAATACCACCGAGATAGCTCCCGAAAGTCCTTTTTGAACGCAGTTACCGCTACAGTGCGGCTCATTTTCCG
Source organism: Trichogramma pretiosum (assembly GCF_000599845.2). NCBI lineage: Eukaryota > Metazoa > Arthropoda > Insecta > Hymenoptera > Trichogrammatidae > Trichogramma > Trichogramma pretiosum. Next base: position 99,311 of record NW_019641657.1, read on the forward strand.
TCTCTTGCATTATGTGCGTGGATACATAGCATTTCACATGCATGTACCAGTCTCGTAAAATCGAAATTCTCTTCTCTGCATGTGACATTGTTGCTGCTGCTGCTGCGACAGAGATAACGACTTTATTTACGATTAGATGACACCGTATTATGTTGTTCACAATTTTCGTCTTGTACTTTTCACGATTGCGACGTCGTGGATGTTTATTCTCGTTTCGCGTCGCTACATTGTATAAACGGTTTGTTTTTCGGCTGGATTGGCGGCCAATAGCCCACGAGCAAATCATCCTTTCTCAATGTCCGCGTGGAGTATGAATTTGCGCGTGGGCGTAAAAGAATACGCTTCTTTTTTTTTATCATATATTCAGCGAGTGATGCACGCGATCATCGATGTTCGTAAAAAATCCTCTTTTAAAACAGTGATGGGGGGTTTATCGATAGCTACTTTTCGCAAATATTGCAGAAAATTACTTCAATCTCACGAAAAAGACCATTCGCGAATGATCGTATTATCGAAAGTCGAGTTAGCACCTTACCAGCAAACTCATGGGATCACGTAAAAAATGCGTTCGATGTAGTGTCAAACTCGTTATTGATGTAAAAAAAAGAAGAAAATAGGTTTCGCGAGTATGTTCGCTCAAATATTTTAATCCTGCTTTCCTCTGCCAATTAAGTATGTATTTTACCATCAGTCTACTTGACCTCTTAACTTTTTCAATTTAATTATTATCAGTAACTTCACCTATCCGATGAGCAGTCCTCGACAAGTAATTTTCAAAACAAACTTCGCTTCTTTAATCCAAGCAATAAGCGCAATCTGTGGATACGGTTACCACGCACAGAGATATGCGAGCCGCTAATATTTTTTTTTCAAAAATACCGAAACAAAAGGATGCGTGCACACGTTATTACTTCATAATTGTGCAGCCTCGAAGCTTAATCGAATAACGGCATATATTTCACAGGGCGTTTAGCCCGGCCAAACGCGAAGAGGTGTAATATATCTGTAACGCCGCGGCTCCACGTCGCCTGGATTAATCTCTCTGCCAACTTTGTTAATCACTATTACCCAACTCTCTCGCTCTGCGTCTATCCCTTCGAACAACCTTGGCTCGGCGCGTACACTTACGCGGACGCGCGCAGGGCTCTGCGGGCGTCCCCGGATGAATCAACGCGGCAGCGCGCGGCGACCGAGATCCGTTTCCCAAAGTAGCTGGATTTCGCGCGCTGAGAACGACACGAATCGGATGTAAGCGATGTAATATGTATCTCGCGCGAACGCTTTTGTCTCTCTTGCTGTCGCGTGTGTTGTACGAGTGGACGAAAAATTTAACACAGCTGAGCTTCTAATATGCGAATCGCTCGAATACGAGTTCAAAAACGAAAAGAGGTGCGTAAGAAAGTGTCGTTTGGAGCGCGCCAACTCCACGAGAACTCGACTTACATATTTGCGTGCACATATTCAACTTTCGCTGCAGCTCTAATTCGTTAAAATATAGTTTATATATCTATATTCCTATGGGAGCTCAGCTCGAGTGATTCATTAGATATTTAGAGTAAGTAATGAAGGCGACGACTCGAGCTTGTCAGTGATTTATATTTATGGTGGGAATGACGTTCGCGTTGCTCGCCCAACGATTACATACTACATATTATATACTGCATGAGCGAATTCCATTAGCTCTAATTTGCATCATTACACTTGGCACGCGCAGAGCTCATGATTTTAAACCCCCCAAGTGTCACGCACGTATGTGTGAAGATCCGTGCTCTATAGTCATAAATTGTTTCGAAAATGTTACAAAAAAACGTTCGCATATACACGTCACAGACATACCATACTACTATATTCGTCTAAAACGTCATCAGTTGTTTCACTCGTCGAAAAAAAAAAAGTTAACCCATCCTATACGTTCTATACGCACTACTCACCCAAGATTGTGATTCTCGCTGTTGTCCGCCGCGTCGAGACTCGCCGGGTCGTCCTTGACGATGATCGGGCCCTGGGTCACGTCCACGCCCATGCCGCCGATGTCCAGGCTGGCGTAGGCGCGCCTGGCCTGGACGCCCCGGGCACTGCCGCCGCTCTGATCGCCGCCGCTGTTGCGATGCACGCCGCAGAGCTCGCGATAGAGCTCGTCGTAGAGCGAGCTGCTGCCGCTGCTGCTCTCGTTGCTGTTGAGGGCGTCGTCGAGGCGCGCCGGGTCCAGGTGGTAGTTCGGATTCTCGAAGGAGAGCAGGCCGTTCTCTGCCAAAATTTAAGGTTGCCGGTTAGTCGATGCGTGCGTAAATAATCATGACATCAATTTGAATTCGAGTTTATGTATGTATATAACGTAAATCTTGGGAAAACTCGATTGGAAAGTATAAAAGATATGTATCTTAATTGCAGGATATATATTACAAGACTCGAGCCGCGGCTCTCGAGTTTTACTCTCGCTGCTACTTCTGCTGCTGCTGTATACGAGTTGGTAATTTTATACCGGATTTTAAAGCGAGTAAGAAAGTTCAGTCGAAAAGCTCAAACAATCGTTTCACATGAAGAAGAAAATTAGTTACCAGTGCGCGCGGCCGACGGGGGGGAAAAAACTTTTCCTCTCCCGGCGTGCTGCACTTGCCTCTGCGCGAGGCAGCTTAAAATGTAAATTGAAAGGTCAAATTATTAAAGTACTTTTGATATATAAACCACTGCCTCGAATCGCTAATGCCCGTGAGCTCACCGAGGCGCGAGAATCGACTTCAACGCGGAAGCCGGCGTATCGCTTCCATAAAGCGTATAATGCATGGTCCGAAGGGAGAAAGAAAGTGAGAGAGAGAGAAACTTTGCATTGACTCGGGTGCGAGTCGCGCGAGACGAGCAATTTTCCAAAAAAAAAAAAAAAAATGTAAAAAATAAAGCCAGGTTGCCAAGCGACGACGAAGAAAAAAAAAGACGAGACTACCGTGTCTAGCTGGAGTCTAGATTCGAATTTTGTAAAAAAAAAGAAACGAGGAAGAAGAAGCTCGGAGTTTCAAAGTTCGGACACGCTTTCGGCGTTACAGCGTCGAGGGCTTTTTTCGCCCGGAGATACCGGGAACGCCGGTGGCGAGAACAAAAAGTAAGTGTATATAGTTGCGAGCTGCGAAGAAGTGAACCACATTTCGCGTGTGCATAAGTGCTTGTAGCCAAACCTTATTTTTTTTATCCGCTTCGAAAGGTCTGGTATTTATTTCGAGTAAAAAAAAAGTGGAAACTCTTCCCGTGCTGTAGAAAGGGTAACCGAGTTGAACTTCAATCGATCGTTTTACGATATTTTTAAAAGCTCTTAGTCGAAAAAAAAAACTGTTCAATATTCTCGATAAAGTGAATTTCAATTGATCGAATTAAAATACACACACGAACCGCTCTATAATGCAAATTAAATGAAATTCAAAGTTCAGTACCGGCAAAAACAACGCGCGACCTGTCGCCTGATAAATATAAAAGCTCTCTATCTCTCTCTCTCATTTTCTCTCGGAGGTACACGTGTCGAGCGCGCTCGGCGTTAACCAAGCTATAGATCTATTCTATAATTTACCAGAAAAATAAACGTCGAGGAAAAAAAAAAAAAGAAAATAGTCGTGGACAGGCGTGGAGAAAAAAAGTTTTCTATACACTACTGCCCGACGACGGCGTCGATGAGTCAGCCGCCGCTCGGCGATATCGATTCGCGTTTTTGCGCTACGCGCCTGTATTCGCCGCACTGCTCTGCGATATAGCGAGCGAGCTGCTTCTATAAGCACGGGTATGTAGAAGCGCGAGATACGTATAGAGCTCGTTCAAAGGTAAAAAGGAATACCAATTTTTTTGTACCTGGAGCTCGGGTTTTACATGAGTTCATACGTCGCGTGAGTTTCATTATTTAAAAGTTAAGAACTAAATAGTCAAAAAATGAACAGAGAGTAGTAATCAGTAGTACGTAAGATTTGGTTCAAAAATAAAACACCGTAATGTCAATGAACAAAATTGTAATGATATTTGATAATAAGTATTGAGAACTGAACGATACCTCAGCGTCTCTCAGTATTCAATGTGAGTGTCCCATAAGAACTAGAGTAATAGGGTAAAATACGCCATGCCCTATTCCTCTAGTTCTTATGTAAATTAACATTGAATGCGTATAGAGGCGCTGCCGTATCGTTCAGTCCTCAATAAGGCTCAATCTTTCGGATCAGTGTGTCGAAGAACGATATATACAGTTAAGGTACCGATTTATCTGTTCGTATGTTGTTCTAAAACTAAATACTTTTAAAAAAACTTTCAATAAATAACATCAAGTTCACATAAAAAATACCGAGTAAATATATCCTTATACACATTTATAATAAACAATTTTATCATTCGTTCCAAAATTTGCCGCCTCCGTGCCGTGGCGGGCTCCATAAATCGTCACTGGTTATATGTTTTGCCCATAAGGGACAAGTAAAGCTTCTTTCTATTATGGGTAACAAATTACAACGATTCGTGTAAAATCCGGCGAAGTAATTGTCCCGATAATACAGCTCCCTAACTCTGTTACACAGATCGTTTCATTAACAATAATTTATGCATTTTACAACAATGACTTATACAATAATTTTGACTTTGCCTCTTGCAGATTTAAGAATCGAGGTACTCGCCACCTAGTGGTAAAGATGGACACTAATTGCCATTTAATTTTCGTGAATTTTTTGGGCTAAGTGAGACAAAAACTGAACTAATATTAAACCATAAATTTTCAATCAAAATGTTTAAATTATTATATTTCAAAATATTTAAATTATTTTAGTTTAACGATAGAAATAAATGTTTGCCTTTAAATAATCATTTTCGCATGTATCCGGTCCGGTCGTCCTGTTTAGGTGAAACAAATCGGAAATCACGAAAAAAATTGAAATCAATGTACTTCCGGGAATGCGAACTCACATTCCAGAAACGTATGAAAATCGCGATAATCCGATTTCCACGTCGCTATAATCGTGCGCGTACACGATTATTATCGATGCTATATGTGTAAACACGCAATGGCGGATTTTAAGCTCTCGTCGCGGACACGTATTTTGCTTCACTCCGTCGAAGCCGAAGATATACAGTAATTGAGGCTCGCGGGGCCTGAATAATGAACGGCGTAATTGCTCGAGCAACGACGTATACGCTCAACGCTGGAAATTCGATCGGACGAGAAAAGAAGGAAAACTCGTTAGCTTACCCGCGGGTTTGGCTCGAGCAATTTGATGTTGAAAAAAAGAGAGAGAGAGAGAAGAAGGTAATAACAATAATAATAATAATAACGAAATTACTGTTTCCCCGGCGCATACGTATACATGCATATAAGCTAAACGAAAGCCACTATACGTAATAAACTTCTTTTGCGAATTACAACCGAGCAGCGCGCAGCCGAGAAATAATCCCAGATTATAATGTAGCTTTCGAGCTTTCTATACCCGCGCGCACAAAGAGATCGATATATAGTAGTAGTAGTAGTAGCGTATACAAGCTCAGCTGGCAGCGGAGTACGAAGAGGGGCTGAGAGTCTTTATTAATCACGCGTCACTGGTCATATAGCATGATGCACTGCTGCCGCCACTGCCACACTACCACGACTGCGCGCCAGCTTATTTAGAAGCCGATGAACTCGCGATCGTGTGTACGCCTCGCCCGAGAACCGTTATAAACTACGTTACAACTATCGAGCCGCGAGGGATGAATTATGTACACATACGGACGAGCTTTTTGACCGTGCATATATATACGTTTTACGGTGTATGTATTTTGTGGAGCTGCCGAAGGCGTGGGGAGGCGGGAGAGCGAGGGTTTATTATAACGCGTGTAACACATAGTTGCATTCGAGCGCGAGCACGCGACGACGTTTATACACTGTATACACTCGTGGAAGCGGCAAATTTCGTGCCGATCGGCCGTTTTCTCGCGTTCGAGCGTCGGTTATAGGGCTTTTGTCCGTACTTTTTCCATCATTTTTATTGTACGAGTTAAAAAAAATCAATTCACGTCGGAGTGCGAGAAAATATGAATGTGAAAGTTCCAAAGGTGACATGTACTGCTTATCTTCAGTCGTCGTTGTTAGTTGACCGCATTTTGCTATTTTTCGAGATAGCTTCGTGAGGTTTTCGTAGCTTTGTTTTAGCCGTATCGCTAATTTCAGTCTAAGCGTTATTCCTCTTAACAGTATCGAATTACATTTATTGGACATGGAAAATTGATCTCTCGGTTTCATGTACGGTTCATTGACTCAACGCCAGATGGCAGGCGTGCAATGATACCGCAGACTCGCAAGACGCGACTGACATTTTTGTCCATAAGAGGAATGCGTTGAGGCTCGATGCTTAACTATCTCCATTTCTTCTTCATACGAAATTAGAATTTATATGTACAAGACCTCGGAATTCTTTTCAACCGAACGTAATATCGTTTACATTTTTTTTTCAGCAGACTGACTCAGTGGAGCCCCAGCAATGTTAAAATACAATCTTACGACTTTTTATCTTCTGATGTATGTGTAAGTTAAGGCGCCGGTACGCGTCGACGATTGATCAATTTGTAAACAAACGCGTGCGAAAATAAGAGAAAGAGATGTAACGGTTTTAGTTTGTAAGCACAATTGAAATAAATTTATAGCAGAGCTTCTCGAGACTTCGACTCGAGAGCAGAGGAATTTAACCGTCTCTCTCTATATTATTTCCGAGACCCGTCCGTCTTTCCCCAGGCAACATCATCTCCGAAGACCGAACCGACTCTCAAGCTAGCTCTCATCACTTCATTTTGGAAAAACCTGTAGTGGTAATTTTTTCTGTTATATATGTGGGGATACTCCCCTCTCCTCGCTCTGCAGCGCGCCGCGAGACGGCGCAGAGAGAGCGGGAGCGTACTGTAGGACTCACTCTTGTTCAGGCCGAGCTACTGTAGACATCTCGCCAATAAAGAATAACCTCGTTAAAGCAATTTAGTGAGCGGTCATCCTCGCGACCTCCTCGAGACCCCGAGATCTCACTTATTCCCGCATATACTCCACAAGTGTATAGAGAGCATTGATCTGATACTGAGACTGAGCTGTAACTTATACGATTTCTTTTATTTTTCCACTTGCAGGTTTACGGAAAAGGTACTCGCCACCTGGTGGCGGAGATGCAAAGTGCTATTTCATCGTACTTACAGTTGCTGAAAACTCATCTACATTTTTTTAAAACAATTCAATGATCACTTTTAGGTCTTTTAAAATGCGCTTAATAGTTATAAATGAAACGTCGCCGAAGAATCGGTATCTCCTTAGCTAAAAAGCACATCCGTGCGTAAGTTCGAAGCGATAGTTTTGATTGTATCATGTTTGTAAACTAGATTAAATTCACGACAATATTTATCAACCGCATGCATTAACCAAATAAAATACTCGTGTAATAACTCAAGAGAGAGACACCGTCGTTCGTTCATTTTGCATACAAGGTTACAATTCTTTTTTTTTCTAATCGACATGATAACTACATACAGGGCCTCGATAGTTACAAGCATGTATTGCTTTTTTTTTATGCTCTCTCGTGTAATCGAAGCTTGGCACTGCGACGGCCAATCGATAGTTCAAGGATGTCGGATTTTCTTTTTTGCTTCGCGTAGATACGTATTATATAGGTATCGAGTCTATAGGGCAACGTTGTGACACACGCGTGCGCCGCGCAACATTGAATCTCATCGATTGTAATACGGCAGCAGATGAAAGACTACATACCCCGTACGTATGTATACGTTTCATTTGCATCAATCGACAGTGTGTGTCTGTGTGTTGTTTCACGCGCCAGATGGCGGATACACAGTACTCGCAACATATAATAATTGCCATTTTTGCGAATAAAAGGGATGCCTGGCGCTCGTGAGCACTCGAGTTTATCGTTTTTCTCCGCTCTTATGATGAGGACTTATACGGCTTATTAGGACGTGCCGACTTTGTTTATTCGCGTCACTGTAAATGAATTTTTCGACTCAACCTCTGAGCGACGATTTTCAGCTCTCACTCGTAAATTCGGCAAGTATGAGTTCGCGTCGAGGCCACCGACGCGGCGTATATCCGTAAACTACGCGACATTATACAAGTTATAGCAAAAAGCTCGTGTGATGTGCTCACGTAATCCCCCAAGGGACGCGTCGCTTGCAAAATTGTACACTTATCAAACGATACTGCCCTCGTTAGTGCATACACGCACCTCGAAGCGCTTCATGAACTTGTATGTCTCGCGCGAGCGGGAGCGACTTTAATGGGGGCATCTTACTTATAGGCGGCTTTTCGGGCTCGTTAAGCTTGCAAGCTCGGAAGACGCATAACGCAGCTACTCCTGTTTCTTTCTTGTTTAATAAATATCAAGCTTTTTTTTCTCTTTGACGTTTATAAGATACTGTGCTTTTTAAGTAGGCAAGTGGTCGCTAATTTACTTGTTCGGACAAATATTTCAAAGACTTTTAAGGGGTATAGTTAAGCGAATTTATAAAGAAGCTCCACTATAGAGTTTCAGCCCTTCTGATCGATTGAATATTGCACACATGGACGCAAAATGAAAAGAAAAATCCGACGAACCACAAACATATTGTTCGATTTCTCATGTGTGGCGATTGCGAACTTATCTAATATCCGCATTGAATGATCGATTCGCCCAATAAAAAGTGCCCCTCGCCTACAAGTACGTGTACTCAACGACGTTGAAAGCGAGAGAAAGATGTATATAGAAAAAAAGTGTATCGCCAGAGATCGATCGATCGTAATTACGAATTTCGAGCACGATTCCGAAGTTTCGCACAGAAATTATAGTCCACGTACATACACGTATGACAAGACGCGCGAGCTGCCCGAGTTTCGTGCGCGGCCGATACGCAGCGCAGACGAGAGACGTACAACACGTTGCGGAGCTTGACACAGTGTTGAGAGTTTGCAGCTCCTGCTGCTGCTCGTTGTTTTTTTTCTGCGTGCGTGCAGTCGCAGCCCCGAGCGCGAAGTGAATCTTTCCGGATTCTTCGAGCGCGCGCGCGCGTACAACGTCACATCGAGGGAAAAAAAGTTCCACCGCGCGTCGATTCCTATAATATAATTCATTTTGCGTCGATCTTCGCGCTTTCTAAGAAATGCCTCGATTTTTGTAATCTCTTATCATCGGGTCAGGTACTCACGGGCACGATATAATTTCTCGCTCGGGTCCCTAACGCGCGCGGAAAAACGCGCGAGACTTAATTCCGCGAGCGTCGATAAATATGTATAATGTAGGTTCATAACTCATCCTCGGGGAGTAAAGTAGCGGTATAACGGTACCAAGAGAGAGAGAGAGAGAGCTCCAAGGCGCAGCGCGTTGCAGTTTACTAATGCCTCGGTATAGTATCAACTCTGCCATGTATAATACATGTAACGGACGCAGTAAACATGAATACGCGATGCGCCAAGTTTGTGTTAGTGTGTGTATGTCTGTGTGTGTCTGCGTTCGGTACCAGTATCGCTCGAGCACGAGTCGGCCTCGTAAAGCTCTCGACTTGCAGCTCGCGCGCGCTCCCCGAACTAACATGATTTATGACTCCCTTTTCTCGGAAGCTCGACTCCGCCGCCGCCGCCGTGAATGCACACGTATATAAACACGCACACATACACACACGGGTGCACTTTGCAAACTGCATTTACCTGTTGTTGTTTTTTTCCCCCTTCTTCTTCTGCTTCTTCGTTATATCTTTTTTGTGTTGCGTGCTAGCGGAAAATCTGCGCGCGTCAGGCGGTTACTTTTTTTCTTTTTGGTCTCGACTTTTCGAAGAATACTGTGTATAGAAGCGATATTCCTAGGAACGGAAAGCGTTTGATTAACGGACATAAACATAATTTTTGTGTAAACGGTTATTCGAAACACTTTGGTAACAGTCACAGGATGAAAAAAGAGGTCTTGCAAAGCTCCACTCGAATTAAATGCCTATTTTATACTTTCCCACCCCCTTTTTCCGGTTATGAGTAAGTCATTCAACAAAACTCCTAAGTTGGTCTTAGCTCAGACTCTAACCTTAGTCGTTTATTTTATAACATTTTTTCATAAAATTGATGTGTATCAAGTCAAAAATTCGCCATGTTTCAATCACGTTTTGTTAAAAAAAAAAAAACGAATAATAAATCGGATTTGAAAACGAAACGCGTCAAATAGCTTATTGCTTCGTGACGAGGGAAAACTTCTCCTGTACTGTTTCATCACACGATTTTATTTTTACGATTACATCGGAATTTAGGCAGTGTATACATTTTCATCGCCGAAGCGTTTATTACTGCACAAAAACATGGTTAATTCGCTGTAAGACTTGTAAGAAGATGGTTCCAATACTTCGATGCCATAGAGAGCATTTTTTTTACTCACGATTACATCACTCCAAAAACGCTAAAAAGCTCTTCTCCTCGTTCTTTCTTTCACGAGCGCACTTCATTTCGAAATTCGTACCCAATTTCGCGCGTACAGCTTTGGTTGGCCCCTCACACGGCAATTCAAGCGCCAGCTTCTTCATTCGAAGTAGAGCTACGTAGAGGACAGGTTAATTTCGTTGCTAAAAGTCACATACATGCACCGGGGAACGACGATGATAAAAAAAAAGAGAGAGGGAGAGACATATATACGTGTCCGTATAAAGTTATGAAAGCCCATTAAATTCGCCAAGTCCAAGACGAAACTTCGCTTTACTTCCTTGCGCGCCTTTTTCTTTTACGACGAGATCAAACTTCGAAAACTGATGTAATGCCGCGCCGCGAAGCAATGCCCTCGCGACACAGTAAAAAAAAACTACGTCCTGCCCAAAATGACCACGTCTCACACGAAACGCTGGAATGAAGTATGGATCGTAAAAAGGAGCTGTGTGCCTTATACATTGAGTACACACGTACGTACATTTTTTTTTACTCGGTAAGTATAATAATACGTGTACGTATGTGAGCGCGAGCGAGGCTAACCGGATTAAGGGAGGGTATAGCTGCAACATAGAACTTTGGTGTATTACACATATATACAACGTATCGCTCGTTCGCTGCGCCGCTGCACTCTCTGGATGAGTTTTCCACGAGACGCAGCGCGAGATTTGATACTTCTGTGGTCACGACGCGGAGTCTCACCCTCCCCCCACCCCAGCACACGGAGTGAATTAGGGAGCCGGGGTTGCACGAGACTTCGCACGGCCAAGATGAATTATTGCGCGCTCGACGTGCTTGGCTATATTGTTCGGAAAGTTTTTTTGTTGTTGTTGCTGTGCGGGCACGCGCGGCATCCCACACGCGTCCAACAGTCGTTGGCGAACGAGCGAGAGCTACTTTTGCAGTATTGATAAGCGGCGAGAGCGTACATTTATAATGTCGAAGCGTTACTGAAGGAACATTAAGCGATGAAAGATATTCAAATTGCAGATGAAAGTATGATGAGACAATTTTTACGCTGTTTATTTTCAAGCTTCAGAATGTTAAAAAATCTATAAATTAGGACGAAAATATTATAAACCACGCATGGTAATATTTTGTTTCAATAAAAATCGGCGATCGATAGAAGAAGCATCTGAATTAGAATCAACGGCAAAAAAAGCTGAGATTATGCGTTTTACGAGCGCTGATAATATAGATCTAATAAATACGAATCAATTCTCATAATTTTAAAGTAAACATAAGATCTGAAATGAGAAAGTAAAAATTAACAATATAATTACGATGAAAACTTCTGAAGAACATATAGATTTATAAATCAAAATGGCGAAGTACATCCTGAATGCGACGATTGCAGTAAGATTTTCTTTATACTAAACGAAATTTGGATTATCATGTTTGAAACTCAGAGAGTGCACATGTAATCAACGAGGGCAATCCACGCGAAAAGCCTTTGGTCAATGTTATTCAAGAATTATTCCCTTATAAAACTGTAATAAAATTTAAAAAGCGCGTTTACGAGTCAAGATTATGCTCAACTTTCTTCCGTACGCAGTTCTTTACGATCCCCAGTTATTATATCATAAATAAGTACAGTGCGTATATTATCGGTAAAGATCTTGCGCGCGTGGCATAAGGTCTTTAACGAAACAAACAAAAATAATAATATTTGCTCCCTCTAATTTTTTGCCCCCCAGTGTTTGAAAAATATAAAACTTGCTTCGCGGGTCGAGTGAACGAGAGCCTCGAGTCTTTAGAGGGAGCACGCGAGTACGTGTATATAAAATATATATAGGCATGAGAGACCGCGAAGGAGTAACGAGTTCACGGCACGCACGCACATGCGATGTATACGCGATACAACAGCAGCGGGGCGACGGCGGCGGCGGCACGCGGGGCTTCAAGTGGAGCGCGTGCCGACACCAGCGTTGGCGGGCTTTCGCAAAGCCGCAGTTTCGCGCCCCGAGCTCTCGTTTTCTTTGGATTTCGTGCAAAAAAAAAAAAAAAAAAAAAAAAAAATGNTTTCGTGCAAAAAAAAAAAAAAAAATAAAAAAAAATGAAGCGCGAGAGAGCGAGAGAGCGTGTGTATGTTTATTTATATTTTTTTCATAAGTAGACAAAGTTTCGGTGCGTCGAAAAGCGAGCCGAGAGCTTTCAAGAATATAACAGTTAGATAATGAGCTGAATTTCAGAGCGTGTAAAAGAACTTTCGTTTCGGTTTCTATTTTTCATCCTCAACAATGTTTCTTGAATGATGATTTAGGCTACTCGCAAGATGCACCAAGACTTCGTAAAATATTTAAAGTTTGGTTCACTCGTACATTACACGATCTAAATCAAAAGCGCGATATTTGAAAGCTATACATTTTTTGTGTATGAAATTCAAATTATAATAAGCTCGCCTGACCATATGATTCATTTATTTGACGCTAGATGGCGGATTTATAATAATACTGTGTACCCGCAAGACATACTTGTCGTTTTTGTGTAAAAAAGCGACGCGACGGTTTTGTGAAATTGAAAGTAAATTCGGATTGCACTTAATTCGATGAGTGCTGTTAGATGGTATTGCATCGTATCTTAAAACATGTACACGCGTAGCTTTACTTCGCGAGTTATATACCCGCCTGAAATGTAATTCTGTACGCATAAACGTGAAACAATCAGGCTTCAAACCCGAACGTTCCCCCGAAATGAAAATTCCATCGTTGTCAGTTGTGATGAGCTCTTTATCCTCGCCTTGAACTCTACTCGCCAACATACTCCAGAAATTTGAGAATTTCTAGGCATTGACTCTCTCATCGTACCATCTCTCTCTCTCTCTCACTTATTCATCGAATCCGTCTTTAATCCATCCGATAAAAAGTCATATCGCGCCATTATGGGCGGCTAATAATTACTGGCACTTTTGCGCGCCCAATCCATTATGTATAGGATGCGCGTCCGCACGCGTATTTTATATTTTATATTTTAGAGGCAGGCAAAATCGATCGGCGCAGCACCGCGGATGAATGAAGCCGATACAATATAGCTATTTATAGTCTATGATGGGCGACGCGACGAGCCGACGCGACGTTGCCGCTAGAGCAACGCGAGGCAAAATTTTTATGCGCATTATGCACTGCCGATGTACAATCCAAGCCGTGCCTGAGGAATCACGATGAAAAAAAACCAGCTGCCTATTATATGTATTGGCAAAGAGTTGAAAATTTAGTTGTTCTTATCTTTATGTATGAATGATCGTAAAATGAGATATTGTCATATTTCAAAATTATAAATTATAGTGCCTTAGTTGAAAAGGGTACTAGTTGAAATTTGAAGGAAGCTCTGTACATTTTTTGGTGATAATAACTTGATTAGAGTTTGATTTTTACTAGCAGCTTTCCTAAATGATCAGATTCTTTTTGATAATTTTTTTTGAATCTATTACAGCATTTCATTTGTTCGTGATGTGATGTACCGAATGAACAATTTTTAAAAAATCCTTGTTTTATTACGCCTTGTCTGACTCGTCATTGCTCCTTTTTGAAATAAATAAAACGAGTATAATAAACTTTTTAGCTCTATCGGATACATAACACGTTTCCATCATTTTTTTACTGTTCAAAGTTAATTTCTGATTCTAGTTGCTTTTTTACTGCATAACTCTTGGATGAATGGGATATGAAATACGTATGGTCGGTGAACTCTGGGCGAAAGAAAAAATTCTTGAAACTGTGCAGGTACGTAAAAAGAAGTTTCGTTTACATTATTCGCATTTGTGCAGCTGAATGAAGTTCGCGAAACAAAGAAAGGAGCGCTGTAGAACATATTCGAGAGAGAAAAAAAAACAACATACTTTTAGTTGAGTATTACGAAGCCCCGCAAATTTTGTTGCACTACTTGGAGTTTAGACATTTTTTTTTTTTGATAATTTTTAAAACATAGAGCAGATATACGTAATGTTTTATAAACATCCTCGAGCAATCGTAACCGACTCGATGTTTTTCTTCCTAACCAGGAATAATATTTTATTTTTCCGACATCGTAACAGAAATCAACAGTGGCTCGCGAGTGCAGTACGGCGAAGAAAATTATAAGAATATACGACTGCGCGCAGCGGCTAAGGTAAGGGGTTAAAAAAAAAACCAACAACAGTTTAGAGACGAGCAAGAAAGGAGGCTGCTCTACACATTGCTCGGAAAAGCAACAGCAACATCAACTTATACAGCACTCGGGGAGCACATAATACATACACACATATATATGTAAGAAAAAAGAAAAGCCCGAGCGAGGCGCATAATGGAATGCATTATTCAGGTAAAATAGGCAACAAGAGGATGAATACACTCGAGATGGCCGAGGAAATGCGCGACTTGCGTCGACGTCGTAGTTGTCGCGCGCTTTCACGCTCGTATAACAGTATACAATAGGTATTAGACGTGGAAAAGCGGAAAATTTTCTAAAAATAAAAGCGCGAAAATGGTCGCAGGGTTGCGAGTTATCCAATTAATGGGGTCGCCGGTATAAAATCAGGAGAGACGAGACAGAAAAAGCGTCGCGACAGGTGAAGTAAGAAATAAATAAATAAAATACGAGCGCCCGCATAGCTCGAGAAAGAGATGGACGATGCATTTATTATATATACACGATGCAATTGCTAAGGGGATATACGTGTACCAACACGACTTCAGCTCCTGCGGTCGGTTGACCAGATCGAAAACCTATTTTCCTGCAGCCGAATGGACGAGTGTTTATACCGCAGGGAGTTCGTTGAGTTGCTGCTGCTGCTGCTGCTGCTGCCGTCGCACAGCGCAGCGAAAAAAAGAAGTAAAAAAAAGAAGTAGAAAGAAGTAAGAAAGTACGTATAAAAAAAACACAGTATAGAGCGTAGCTTGATCGATGCTTCGAAAGCGATTTATCGTTCCACGTCGCCGTCGGCAGCGCGCGGGGGCGGGAGATCGGGAACGAACCCTCTCTACGCTCGATGATTTTCCCTCTTGATTGGGTATATATACACGTCGAGAGACAGCGAAGGAATCACAGTTGCGCAACATGTCGATTTTACAGTATATATATAGAGGGGAGCAGAGGCTTTGATTGAAATCTGTATCACAGCACAGACACGCACTTTAACGATTGACGCTAGCGTAAGCGCGACATCTCCATCGACTCTTCGCTCGGCTCCGTCTCTTTTAATTAAAAAGTATACACGCAGGCGGAAAATCGTTTGCTCGATTAATTGCTTGTGTCGACGCGCTGCAGCACTACGCCCGCGGTATATATAGCCAATCTTATTAGGCTCTTTGTCGCCGAGTAAACAAGCCCGTATATAGTCGTGGTTCGGGTCGTTCTCCGGGCACAATTGCGCAATTCAGGAGGCTTATAGATACATATATACACACACACTCTCGCACACCTGTTCTGGGCTGGTATATAATATAACGTCTTCATTTTCCGCAGGATCGCACTCCGTGTCCTATCTACTCGACCGCATCGCCTGCGACCGTCCGACCGACGTGAGCTCGCACGAGTCCATAACATATATAGGTATATAATATGTACTCGAGCACATTAACGACACTCGAGCCTTGAAATGCAGCGGTGCAGCTGATCGTTTCCGTTTGACTAAATTGTTTGGTTTTCGTGCGTGTAATTTGAAAATTGCATCGAGTGCGAGGAAATTCGAAGACTCGTGTCGCGCGATATTATTTAAGCTCGTTCGTGCGCGTATGATTATATACATAGCACAAAGCGACGATATTAACTTCTCGACGCGATATTGGATTACTCTTTTACAAGAGGACCGAGATCCTTTTGTTTCTTTACGCGCTCCCTCGGGCGCGTTGAGTCTTTCTTGCTTTTCGCTCGATTTATATGGGCGAGAAGAGCGAGAAACTTCGAAACAATGGAAATTCTCTTTGAGAAGCTGAATTTCTCAATCAGCTCGCGATTACTTTTGTGCGCTTTCGATCGAACTATCGTGAGATTGCTCGTTTGATATCAAATCAAATTCAAGGCGCTTACGAGTTTTTCGAAAGCATGTATCCGTCGTTAAAGTCATTACTTGGAAAGATAATGATATGAAGTCGTTTATTTTATGAGTTCAAAGGTATTGAGAGTGTCGTAAGCTTGAAAACTCCATTTTACTGTAAATCAGTCGAGCAATTTTGTTATTGAAGGATAAATTGAATTTCCTTTTAAATATAGCGTAGTTTTGTGACATGTTTCTTTTATAAAAGTTTTTTCTTTTGCATTGCTATTTTTTTATGCATCGAACAACCTAATTGGATACTTAACATTTTTTAAATCGACGATTACGATGATGGAAATTGCTTTTATTCTACAAAAATATTTATGCATTTATAGTTATCTACAGTGGTGGATTAGGGAAAGATCGCCGGTCCCCGCAAACTTTCATTTACCACCATTCGAAAACAATTATAAGAGCTTTTAATAATACCAAAGAAATTTAAAAAAACATTTTTTGGCTTAAATTAGTTTATTATATGGTTTCCTCTACCGTTGGGTTTTTCATATAGAAGCATATTTATATATAGAACATATCGTATTACTATAAGCACATCTCTTGTAGTAGATATAATCAGTTTGTCAGGGTCGGATATTATCCCATAAGGTTTATCGAAAATCCAGTAGCCAAATAAATTCTCTCCTCATTCACAGTTTTGGTTGATCGTTGCATGAATACATGCACTAAGTGGGCCAAGAATGCATCGAGAATAGTAATTAACTCCACAACGATATCGCACAAAAGTTTAATTATAAATTTTAGAAAAACATAAGTATCAATACATATTTACAATTGTCAATCATCATTTTTTCTCGCACAAGTCCTATACTAAATTTTTGCGACCCTCGTGTACTGTGTTTTGGTGCAAGAGCAAATGCGGTGTCAGTCTAAATTTTTTTTTCGATTTATTGCATGCAAAATCATTGCGACTTTCGTTCCGTCTTTGAATAGGTTAGCAAATTTGTGATTTTTGTCGAAATTACGCTCTGACCTTTATGGACTTTTTTTTTATGTCTGGTCAAATCAAACGCTTGTCCAAATTTCTTCTCGCATTTGTCGCATGCGTAATCTTTCCGACCTTCGTGGACTGTTTTTTGGTGTTTATTCAAGTTGCCTCGATCCCCAAATTTCTTCTCGCATTTGTCACAAGCGTAATCTCTGCAATCATCGTGGACTGCATTTTGGTGCCTGATCAAATCCACCTTTTTTCCAAATTTCTTCTCACACTTATCACACGCGTAATCCTTACGACCTTCGTGGACTGTCTTTTGATGCTGAAGCAAACTCCATTTTTGTCCAAACTTCTTCTCGCATTTGTCGCATGCATAATCCTTGCGACCTTCGTGAACTGTCTTTTGGTGGACAAACAAAGTCGACTTGTGTCCAAATGTCTTCTCGCACTTGTCACATGCAAAATCTTTCCGACCCTCATGGACTGTCCTTTGGTGGCGAAACAAATGCGATGTTTGTCCAAATTTCTTCTCACAATTATCGCATGCGAAATCTTTGCGACCTTCGTGAACTGTTTTTTTGTGCCTGATCACGCTTCTTGGATCACCAAATTTCTGTTTGCAATTGTCGCATGCATAATCTTTGAGACCTTCATGTACTGTTTTTTGGTGTGAAAACAATTTCGTTTTTAGTCCGAATTTCTTTTCGCATGTATTGCATGCAAAATCTTTGCGGCCTTCATGGATTACTTTTTGGTGTCTAGTCAAATTACTTTTCATTCCAAATTTTTGCTCGCACTTATCGCATTCGAAATCTCTGTGCCCTCCATGTACCGTGTTTAGGTGGGTGAGTAAACTCGTTTTTTGTGTAAATTTTTTCTCGCACTTGTCACATGCGAAATCTTTCCGTCCCGCATGGACTGTTTTTTGGTGTAAGAGCAAATGATGTTTTAGTCCAAATTTTTTCTCGCACTTGTCACATGCGTAATCTTGACTACCTTCGTGTACTGTCTTTTGATGCTGAACCAAAATCCATTTTTGTCCAAACTTCTTCCTGCACTTGTTGCATGCGTAATCTTTGCGACCTTCGTGGACTATTCTTTGGTGCACATACAAACTCGATTTTTGTCCAAATTTTTTTTCGCACCTGCCGCATGCATAATCTTTGCGACCTTCATGAATTGTCATTTTGTGTCTCAATAAGTCCGAATTTTTTCCAAATTTTTTCTCGCATTTGTTGCATGCATAGTCTTTGCGATCTTCATGGACTATTTCTTGGTGAGTAATCAAATTCCATTTATATCCGAATTTCTTCCCACATTTGTCGCATACATAATCTTTCCGAACTCCGTGAACTATCTTCAGGTGTAAGAGCAAATGAGTTTTTTTCTTAAAATTGTCCTTGCAATTGTCACAAGCAAAATTTTTGCGATCCTCATGAACTGTTGCTATATGTAAGAGCAAACTATGTTTATTTACAAATCTCTTCGCGCATATTTCACATAAATAATTTTTGAAAACTTCGTGGAATATTTTATTGTGTTTGAATAAAGTTGATTTATTTGCAAATTTCCTCTCACACTTGTTGCATGTGAAAACTTCGCGATTTTTGTGTACTAATTTTTGGTGCGTAAACAAACTCGATTTTTTCACAAATTTTTTCTCGCATCTGTCACATTGCAAATCTTTTTGGTTTTTGTGCACCGATATTTGATGTCTATTCATATGACTTCGAAACTCGAATTTCTTTTCGCACTTATCGCATGCGAAATTTTTCTGATCATTGTGAATTTTATCTCCGTTTGTTATTATACTCGATTCTAGCTTAAGTGCCTCCTGACAGATATCATCAAATTTTTGTTTGTCGTCCGAAATAACAATGTCGTGTTCACTTGAATTATATTTTGGGACAACTTCTTCGATTTTCTCCTCACTTCTAATCATTTTGTTACCAAAATTAAACGATGGATCCTTCTATATATAGTATAGTTTGTTCGGGAAAGACAACATTCAAACTAATTTGTTTCTACTATAAACATGATCAGTATTCGAGCGAATCTTTCAAAATCGTTCATGATCATTATGTTTACAATTAAGTTACTGATTTATCTGTTTATAGGTACATTGTTCTTACAAAATATGAAACAATCTAAAATTTACTGATAATTCTTTCAAGGAATTTTTGGGCCTTTTAAAACTAAATACTTAAAAAAAAAAAACTCCCAGCAGACGACATCAAAATCTATAGCGAATAGATCCACACATGGCTTATAAAACATCGAAATTTGCCGTCCACGCCATAGAGTGATTGGCGCGTTTCACAATCCACTTCTGTTTGCACACAGTTGGCTGCATATTCGACCGATTATATTTGAAAACAACTCGACTAACTTGAGCCTCGATAAATGACGTAGTTGCTCGTTGGACACGAGTTTAAAAACGTATTATATACACTTTGAAATTGCAGATACATCATGGATATCGGATACGCGAATATTACAGTTTTCCAGTTGGTTTTAAAAAGTCGTGTTTATTTCCGTTTCATTCGCGCAGTTTACGGTCGCATTAATCTGAAAATCCGCACATAATACGCGCAGTCGTACCGGAATTATCGCTGCGTGAATTCTCGACTGTTAATTTTTATCTTTATCTACGCTATACTTGCAATTTATAATTACGCATTCGTGAAAATCAACGCACGAATTAATTGGCACAAAAGACGAGCTAATCGTACACCTATTCGTCCTGGATATTTTAAGCTTCGCGCACACGTACAATAAATCATACGTTAAGTCCGCAATCTCGAGGGGCGAAAAATTGTGCCATCGAATACACTCTCCGCGTATACTGCATGTAACCGTGTCAGAAGTATATTGCACGCTTTATAACCGTCACCCTCTGCGTACGAGAAATATTCGCTCCTGCAGCGGCGTTACGAGGACTTTTTGCTTGCTTGCGTACATCGCGCAGGGAAGAGATTTAAGGTTCGCCACTTTTCTTACTCCTCCGCCTCCTCCTTCGCAAGCTCGCGCTCGGTGCAATATCGCGCGAAAAGTAAGTCTCTCTCTCGGCTCTCACGTTCGCACCGATGTATAACACATACATCAAAGGGTTCTAATTTTTTTTTTTTGGTTGTTGTCCGAAGCTAGCCATTAGTGCCCTCTCTATTTCCGACTAGCGTTCACCGCAGATGCAGTACGGAAAACGATATGATACGCACCGCGTACGGCTCGCCAAAAAAAAAAAAAAAAAATCAAGCCACTCGCAAGCTCGCAAGCTCGCGCCGTCGAGTGTCATAAAAATTAATAGCGCATGGAAAAAGGCTAAATGGCGCGGAAGGATAAATGGGCGCAGGAGCCGAGCGCGCTATTGATATTTATGCCCGTGCTACATAGCGCGGCAAGCGCTAAGAGTTGCAGCGCACTCTCCATCGCGGGCTCATTATTATTATATTTATTATAATGCACGCGCGCGCCTCGCACGATGAACGGCTGTGTTAGTGGCGGCGGCGACGGCGCATCGATTTCTTCATCGGAATTTTTTTCTTCTTCTTCTTCGACTAATCTAATGCCAACGTCGGATCGTAAAAGTGCTCCGCTAGATGTATAAGTGAGAGGCGAGCTTCGCGAAAAAAAAAAAACGGGAGAAAAACATTTTTTTTTATACATAGATCTAGCTGCCACGCTGCATTCGACCGCTTCATTCTCATTAAAAGAGATTTATTGCTCGCTCGCACTTCTTCGTTAATAAAGACTAATGGTTTTTCCCATAGAAAAAAAAAAATTAGATTACTCCTCGGTCCGTACGCGTTATATGTATTATAATGGGTGCTAGCTACATCCGTATAATGAATGGGATTGATGTGACTTGGAAACATTTTTTTCTCTCCCAACTCCGCTCGTCATTTTTCCATTCGTATATAGAAGTTGAATTTTAAAAACTGCAACGAGGTAGCATGCAGAGCTCGCGGCAAGTAGATTCGAGAATCAAGCCGCGCCCGGAACGAATCACCCTTCAAATATCCAATTCGCAATCCATAACAGTTTCATAATCAAGCCTGCATAGGGAAAAGTTTCGGAAACCAATCGACGTGCAGCCGACTCTCAGCCTCATCCTCTCACTTTGAGAATTTGCTCGCGTCTATCTATGTATATAACCACTTCGCAGCTCTCGCTCTCTCTCTCTCTTGCTCTCTCTTGGCCCTTTGGAATTCACACGCAATATACCGTACCGGGATCCAAAGGGAAGACTTTGAATTTACGGTGAAACTTGGCTCGCAGGGCGTTCGCTCGGCCCTCTGTCTATATCCTGCCAATGTAGCCAATCTACTGGCGCGCGCGCGCGCACGCCAGACGTCGGCGAGAGAGCAGAAAGAGAGTAAAAAGCTCTCTCGGCTTCGATGAGAAATGTGCCTGGTTAAAAGAAATAGATAAAAAACGAGGAGAGGAGGGGTAGGAGGGAGAGATAGGAAAAGGCAAAGAGAATACGTGAATATGGACGCGCGAGCTCGAAGAAGATGGAGCAGAAAAAAAACGAAAGGGGGGAGGGGAGGGAGAAAATTATACGGAGTCGCGCACATCGAGCTACGTGGAAGACAAAAGACGAGAAAAGATTAGTAATGAAGTTTCCCTCTTTAAGAGAGAAAGACAGAGAGAGAGAAAGGGTAAGAATCACGCGGATCCGGCACAAAAGTCTGTCCAATTGGTGGCGCGCCTTCGACGGTCGTCGTTTGTTTTTGCGCTTCGAGCGGATATCGGCTAGTTAGCGTACGTCGGGGCGAGATTATCTCGATCGACTCTGCATTTTACGGTAATTTTCGCTCGAATATATTTTTACATCATTCCATCGAAATCGTACACACAACGTAATGACTACGTAAGCTCGGTCGACGTTTCAATTCCAAACGAAACGCAGAGAATGCACTTCAAAAAAAGGGGGCCATCTCGATAATTATCATCGACATAATACACGCGTTAATTTGCCGCGAGTCAAAGAGAGCTCGGTGCTTCACGCTAAATCCGTTCCGCACCTCGGCATAATAAATAACGAATCGAGAGCCCAAACAGCCGTGTAACAACGCTGCGACTCGCGACACGGATAATTTCGTCGCTTAATGTGGCGCCTACCAAGCGTTACATATATATCATGTACGCGAAAGCTCGCTCTCGAGCGTGCTCGAACGCAATGCGCACAATGTAACGTAATAAATTAACGAGTGCACACGCGGCGGCGACGCGTACAATCGATAATTGTTATGACAATTTCCCCGGTCCCCGAATTCACGCGTTAATGGCCCCCGTACGCACCCGCAGTATGTATTTATAATATAACGTGTATAGGCAGCGCAAGCCCTCCAGAGATCGAAATCTCTATCAACGGGTTTGAAAGCGGCTTACACGATAGCTACACGCGGCAGTAGTATGGTCCAGCAGTAGTAGTAGTAGTAGTAGATAGTGCTTGGCACGGTGTGATCCCGGTTTATATAAGCCCGGCGCGTTGTAACGAGACGATTCGTCAAACGTATGCGTACGACTACCTACGTATAGGCTATATATAACTGCGCAGCGCAGTGGATTTAATGAGAACTGCTGCTGATGCTGCTGCAGCCGGACCATGTAATCGATTAATGATTATCGCCGGCGTAATGAGTGCGGCTGCCGATGCTAATGCCGCGTGGGCAGTCGAGTTGCGTTATTCAATCGAATCGCGCACTGGTCTCGGAGAGTGTCGTAATGGCTGTACAAATAGGTGTCGTATTTGAGTACCATATGAGCTTTTTGATTCCGTCGACAGATGGAGTTTCGCAAGCTCGCAAGTGGTAAGAAAATTTTCGATCGGTACATGTACTTTTAATGCGTCTCATAATTTTATTATTATTCTTTCTTTTGGACTAATTTCTTCCTTTTCGGTTTTTTTCGCACTGTGTGACAAATCAAGATGAATTCATTCGATTTTAGTACGATTTTCGCGTCGATTATTAGACGTTCATTGAGATTCTCGAGTATAACGAGCAAAAATAATAAATCTGATTCTCGATGATTTTCGCATATTGAAAAATACCTATGATTTTTGCATGAATTCGTAAACGACTTTGGCAATCATTGCATTTTTTACGTTCACGACGAAGGAGAAATCGCGAAGAATAGAACTCCTAATACCTGCAATCGTATCTTTTCTCTTTCTCCCACGAGAAATGAGCTCGTTGCTGCGTTAGCAGAGGCTGATTGTCTCGCTTTGCTCTGTTAAAGGAGTCTGCATAAATATCGAGATATAAATGAGATCCAACGTGAAATATGATAAAATCGCTTGTAAAATCTTTCCTCGCCAACAATGGTAATAAAAATTTCAATTAAAGCTGTGCCAAATGTAAAGAAAATGAACTACACATTGTGAAGCAAGAATTGTAAAGATAATCCCTAACTTTATCAAAATTAAAGAGAGCCACCGCCGCTAGATGGCGAGTATACCTTTTTCTGTAAAACTGCAAGTGGCAAAGTCAAAATAATTGTATATAAGTAAAGCAACTTTTAGTTCAAAGTTTAATTTAAATGTAGCAAAGCCGCTTTACCTCCTGCATGGTCATGACTCTGTGTCCACACCCAGGACATATAGATTGGTTATGATCATGATAAAGACGGTTAAACAGAACTCATGGTCCTGTATGGTACATAGAGCAGAGCCAGTATCCAAAACTGATATAGAATACCTTTATTCCATTTCTCCAGTTATTCTAAGCGTACATATTTCCTCCGCTTTTACAACGATGCAAATATACTTAATGTTGTAAGGCATTCGGTAACGCGCCAATATTTTTTCAACGACTCGCGATCGCTGCGCGAAACGAGGAGCGAATAAATTCAACGCGCTGTCTTTCTCTTTCGCTCGATACGTACGTACGAAATTTACTTTAGAATTTTGCATACACACACACACACACTGGGCGCGTGGCTTGTAATACGTTTTATACGTGCACATAACGTATGTCGGCTCTCTCCGTATACATGTATATAGGGAAGCTCGAGGCGCACACGCACGCGTGTACACCGAACTAATGGAATTTCAATCGGTTTAATTCCAAAAGAGAGCACACGCGCGTCGGATTAGCCGACGAGAGGGAAAAAAGAGGGGAAGAAGGTGGCAGCCGGGCTGGCACGCCAATCGTTTCCATAGATTTTCCATGCCGGAGAGCTTCTAGCTTGATTGGTCCAGCTGCATTATACATGGCATAATGTCAGACAGATAGAGAGAGGCAAACAAAACGTTGAGGAGAGGATTTGTAAATGCAAATCGAGATTCCAACGGAGCGTGCGGCAGCTCGGCATAATATACTTTTACGATGAGTGCATACACGTTGCAGGATGCAGCCGCGGCTCTATCCTGCATGAATAGCCCAAAGTCCGAAGTGCAGTGCGAGTTTCACGCAAAAATAGCTGAGCTTAGCGCCGAATTTACGCGAGAATCGTATTATACAATATTCGTATACTAGAAACACACACGCACACAAACGTGTGCAACGATCGCAGTGCAATGATTTTTCCTTACCCATATATATACCTTTTGAAAAATGCAATTCAATGGAGAGTTTCTTCTCGCTTCTCGCTCTCTTTTATTTCTCGTTCTCTCGCAAAGATCTGCAAACCGTGTATAGGGAAAAATTACCGAGTCAGCGCATCGGTGAAAACGTGAAAAAATACGAGAGAGAGAGAGAGAGAGAGTACCGCGAGAGCTGACTGCGCTGCGTGCCGTATCTCGGTGCGACATACATAAAACAGTGAGCGCGCGACGACGACATATTACTCGAGACGCGACTTTATTCCTTAGAAGCTTCCGTTGCGACTCGTCCGACTGCATAATACATGATACATCGAGCCGAGACGAGTCTCGTCTCTAAGGTAAAAAAAAGGGGTCGAGAGAGAGAGAGAGAGAGAGAAATACATAACTTACGGGTGATTCGCGTGCATTAATTGCGGTGAGACAGGGGTCGAGCTCGCAAAGATCCGAGAAACAAAATGCCGAATTCATACAGGTTAAGATGAGAATAAACTTCTTGCTCGTGGAATTTATATATTTATTTATTGTACAAAAGCTTTATAAACCAGTCGTTTTTATAATAAGAACCTTTGACTTATCGTGTCGACAAAAGGCCGCGCGCGAGCTTTTATACGCAGCGTTGCAGATTTAAGAGTGGCGCGCGAGCGAAAACGATTCAAGTTTCTCTCTCTCTCTCTCTCTATTCTTTCTCGACCGGTATACAGTCGGGATTTACTCGTATGTGCGCGAACGTGAACGAGCTCGCACCTGCAGTATAAACACGCGCGAGCAATATGCGCACGAAACGAGCTTGTCCCGCGAGATTTATTTGTTTATTTATTTTTTATTTTATTTTTATCGTTTGCGCGCGCGTTTTCCAACTTGCTGCACCTCCACGGCTGCTGTGGAGCAAACGTAATCGAGAAAATGTATGCATACACGCACCGCCGCGGAATTGCGACGGTAGACACGGCCCCTCAGCGTTTACAATAAAAGAGCTTACGATTTTTGTATTATGTATAGTCAGCGATACAAAAGTGCTGCAAATTTTACTTTATGAGGAAAATTGACGGAATTTGACATTGTCTTACTTGAGGTGGGCTACGTATCCTCAGGGCACAACAAAATTAAGAGAATTTTTATACAACATGCAGTAGTATTAGCTTATGCATTTAAATTTAGCTGATGACATTTTTGTTGATATAGTGTAATTAATCTTCACACCTTAATTGATAGAATATTAGTTTTCTAAGAAAAAAATGTTTATATTGCTTTGTGGGTTTATAAGATAATTAAAGATATAATTATTAATAAATGCAAAATAAATTAAATATTATATTCTTTCAATCTTGTTGTCAGATTTTGAAAATTCGAAAGTTTCGACTGTACCGGATAAAAAGCTTCGTTCTCGATTTTTTTCAGCGTCAAGGCAGGTCATTATCCATTAACGCATTACGAAACACCCGAAGGCGTTCGATCGTGCCTCCATCCATTATTCGACTGTACAAAAAAAGCACACACATAACGAGATAGAGCGAGCGACCGACGAACAGGAAAAAAAAGTAATCGAGCGAAAAATCCGAATAGTTCACGCGAAGCACTCGCTCGAAAGAAAGAAAAAAAAGAAGTTCTTTACCCGCAGTTCTTATCCGCGTCCAGCGGGGGTAGTTTTTCGATATGCGTAACCGATAACGCGCGGCTTCGATATACCTTATTATAGCTATGGAAAAAGGTGATCTCAACATGCCACACGTGTATACGGGGACATTACCCGAACGTCGCTTTGAATTTTCCTTTTCTTTCTTTTTTTTTCGTAGCACATAATTTTACAATGCGTATAAAGTTGCATAGTGTGCGGGGCGCGTTGTACGTCGATTTTCACGACACCTAGTCTCATACACGGGTCAAGATATTCAACGCAAACACGTGGGCGTGTGCATACCAGCTTTTACTCCTGGGTACGAAAAAAGAAAAAATATATGTATTTTGAACTCTGTACGGCTGTAATACCTAGGGATGGGTTATATAGCCCTAGATACATACGTATATAAATAAGTCTGCACTCGGAGATCTCCGACGATGAACCGAGAATTTCTAGCGGCTATATAATACACACACACACACACACACACACACACAGCGTACCTAGCCTCGGATAGTAAGTACAACCATATCCCTCAATCATTATCTATATACACCCCCTAAGTGCGATAAAAGCACAATAGAAGTGCTTTTGCTCGTATTGTATATGTACGCTGCAACGCCGCCGCAGCTCCCGCGCGAGTTATATCGCCCAGATACGCCGGGGCATTATAGCTTTCGGCGCTGCAGTTAAGATATATTTTATATACAAAAATGTATTAGCCCTGGCAGTGGCAGTTTCTTTCGCTTCGAGGTAGGTTTTATTTTATTTTTTTTCCCCCTCTTTTCACGACTCGTTGTTGCTTTGCTTATATCGTAATGGGTATATAGAGCTTTTAAAAGAAAGGCTCTCTCTTTCTCTGGCACCTCTTTAATAACGAACTCGTTTGTTTGCGAGGCTTCGTGGCTCGACAGAGCGCGCGACGCGCAATTAAAATAATTTAATGATTTTCAAATTGCTTTAACCGCACGTATAATATAGATATATAAGCGAACAATAGCGCGCGAGCTTTACATACCATAAGGAACGTTTATTACGTCTCATTTTGCCCAGAGGGAGAGAGAAAGATAGAGTCGGAATACACCTGGCCTGCGTATGACGTTCCAATGTATATTGCACTTTTCGAATTTTGCCCATAAAATATTTCAGGTAAGATTCGACGCGTGAATACATATATCGAGCAAATATAAATTTCGACTCTTTTCGGCTTTCTCTGATTTAGATGCGCATTCTAACTCTCGCGCAGAAATTCAATCCTTTACGCTTGAATACATCATGCGGAGCTGCTTGTTTATTCGAACTATAGATACGTATGCGCGCGTTTACTCTCGGAGCAAAGTTTATACGTTCGGCCGTATTGATGTGTACATACACACACACATACGTAGGTTATATAGTAGAGTTCGCGCGAATCTCTGAACACACACACACACACATATATATACCGTATGTACGGTTGCGAGCCGAGCTTTTAGTAATTTGCTGCTGCTGCTGCTGCTATACTACGCGCGAAATCGCAATTGCCCGTCCGCCTGTATTATAGATATATAGGGACGTGGAAGCTCTTATATGCGCGCGGAAATTGAAATTACAGCGAGCGAGCGTGCAGTTTTGTGTTGCGCGAGGATTAGCGCGTCAGAAAATTGTTACGCGCCGGCGCGGAATCAACGGAAAATCTTGCACGAAAATTTCGTTACGAACTAGAACGCGACGTGACGAGGTAATCTAATCGAAAAGAACAACGGATGAAATTGTGTTTTCATGGGCATTTTTATTAACTAGAGTCTCTGGAAAAAATGCTGATTTTTTTTTGTTACAATTACGTAGCAGAATACAAGTAGCGCGAATGGAAATTTAATTGTTGCAAAAAAATTAAGGCCAGCTTTCAAAGGCTTTTTCAGTGCAATCGTACTACTTCGAGCCTTCACCAATAGGTGGCGAGTACCTTCATCGGTAAATCTGCAAGTGGCAAAGCGAAAATATTCGTACAAGTCCGAGTACCCGTTGAAATTATATTGTATTTACAGATCATTTTTTCACGGAGCCGCGCGAGCATCTGGCGTCGCATGGAGTACGTCACAGCTCGAGAATTGAATACATCATGTGTGCTCTCCGCATATATGTATGCAGGCAGCAGGCAGCGCTCCTTACACGACGCGCCCACGAGCTTGCATATTATTACGCTATGTATGCAGATCTACTTCGAAGTCAGCTAAGTTTTAGAAAAATATACAAGAAGTCTTTCATATCTCTACTTTCATCATCATCATCATCATCATCTAGGCCTTCGATGCTGTCACGCGTACAGTTGGTATACATACGATTCGTGTACAGTGCAGTTTCTATTCATCGGCGAGCTTTCGTAATAAATTTTTGGGTTCGCGTCGACGCAAGTTGAACTTTGCATTCGTGAAGGTGCGAGCTTGAAAGGAGCTCGAGTGCGCGTATGTGTCGCTACGAATGCACGAGTGTATCCAGACTAGATAAAAAAAAGTCGTAAATTTACCATATTTGGCATATGCGCTCGTGCATGAATTTTGTACCGTCTGAATAAATTTGCAACGTATATGCAAGTAAAAAAGAACAAGAAGACGAAGGAGAAATAAAATTAATTCGTCCGCGTCTAGACGGAAAATAGAGAGCCGGCGTTATGTGTGACGAAATGAAGCGGGCCGGCACGTGCTGCGCACTGAGCAGCCTGCCTCTGTACATCCGAAAAACTGGAATTATAAGCATTTTTCGTATATTACGGACAGCTCGAGGTACACTAATATCGTGCATCGCCGGGTCTCTCCGACATGCCAAAAGTGCCGCGTAATATATGCAAGCAAAATTGAAAGGACGAACTCTCTGCCCTTGCTCTTCCTCTCTCTCTATCTCTTTTCTAGACCCGTGTCGCGATCTTTGCATTTTTTTCGTGAATATTAATATGCAATATAGCTTCGAGTTCCAGCGTACGTATATATTGTTAAAAGGAAAAAAAAATCGACCGAGACGAAGACGACGCAATATTAGAGCTCGCAGCAGTGGCAGCCAGAAGTTTGCCAAATTCTGGACTTCGATGAGCGATCGCGCGTCCTGTTATATTCAGGATACGTATCTCGTCGAAAAAAAAAGAAAGAAAAGGTTGAACGTGATCTTGGAACATTTTTTGTTGTTGCTATATATGTGTACGTACGGTTTATACGTATGTATGCACGCGCGCGCGCGCGGCTGGGCGAGCCGAACTTTTAATTCGATGAATTCGCGAGCGAGATAAAGAGAGAAAAACTTTTTCGACTCTTCTTTTTCCCCTCTTTCTTTTTTTGGCAAGCTTTCAATTTCGACATTTTTGGGAAAATTTCGAGACGAGACCCGACCCATTTCGGTTCGTTAATTAGTTCCCTTCGATTCGTTTTTGTATATAACGCACGTCTGACGTATACAAGCGCGATCACGATAACGAGGTAAAGTGAGAGAGAAAGAGAAAGAGAGAATCGAATTTACAGCGAATCTAAGCGCACAAACGGAGCGAAAATATTTTGCAAACGGGCGTCAAACGAGCGAGAGCGGAGCGGAAAGATCAAAAAGCCGTGTACGCAATGCGAAGCTCGCATTATTTCCTTTTTTATGCAAAGAAAAGGAGCATCAGCAGCTGCACAAAAACTGCGAGTCAAGGTAGCAAATAAATTTTCTGCATTTCGCGCGATCCGATAGAATAAATATTTTTCATCGCCTCGTACGGTTTTATCGTGTAGTATATGGACGTGTGACGCGTGTTGTAGGCGCCGGTAAAACTATTTTATATATGAGGAATAATCGAAATAATACGCGCGTCGCACCTGCCAAATGTCCTTTCGATACACGCGGTCGAGTTCTTGTTGTTTTTGTTATCGTTATTTCGTTCACTTGGTAAATTTGTCCAACGTTAGTTATAGTAGCTCGAAGCACTCAAACGTGTACACAGTGTATGGACTTTTTGAGTTCAAACCAGACTATATGATATAAACCACGTACAATGTTATGTCTGAGAATCGATATTTGATCGCTGAAGTGATGGTTAAAATATTGAATGGGTTTCGACTCGATCTTAGCTCCAAAAGTTGGCTTCGTGTACTCCAAACCGTTGTTAAGTGCGAGAGCCGATCGAAAGAAATAAACGACACGGTTGGAGTACTCTTACGTATAAAATACAATCAAGTTTTCTGATTTCGAACAACATATCTAATTGAGCGTAGTAGATGATTAGAACAACCAATCAGCCCATTTTACTAAAATCAGTAGTATAGAGTATCAGTGTATAAACGTTGAACAGATAAATTTTGGTAGAAGGGTTTTCAGTGGTCTGCGAACAGAGGTAGCGCTCCTCGTAGCGTCAATAGTGGGAAGCTTCGATTCGATCGCGATGACAAATCGCATACGAAAATTTTGCTCTCGAATCGAGCGCCTACAGTCGAACGAAATTGAAAAAGTGCCGCGAAGCGTCTTGCCGGGGGGAGGGGCAGAAAAGAAAGAAAAAAAAGGTAAAAACGGAAAAGAAGAAGAACAAGAAGAAGAAAAGCTAAAAGAAAAACTAGTTAAGAAAGTTTATATACATGTATAAGCCGAGCGCGTCGAGCGAGAAAAAAAATGTCATGCTTCAGGTCGCGCGTATAAGGTCACACACGGAAGAAAAATTTCCCAGTACTCCATTTAGCCAGTCTCTCGCTCGCTCGCTCTTTCTTACGCTCCGTGCCACTGTACTGTATATGTATAGTAGGTACATACATACCGCTCGACTCGCGCGCACACACATACAAAGGCGTATGCAGTGCGAGGTGTATATAAAGCTTTGCCTCTTTTCTCAGCGTCGAGCCAGGCGCATTCTCCATTATTCCGAAAGGGAGAGAGAAGGAGACCTTTACCGCACAGCGCGGCAGACGCGAGCCTATTTTCTACGCTCCTTTTTTTTTCTCATACATACATGTACAGAAGTTGAAACACGACTGACGGATCACACACACACGCGCGAGTATACAAAAATTCACCTATACACACACATACGCACACGCTTTAATTCAGAAGCTACCTGTCCGGACCCGGACTTTTGGCCGAGATTCAAGGCCTTTTCTTATTTTCTCATTTCTCGGCGGGCTGAATTTTCCTCTCCCCCCCCCCCCCCCCNCCCCCCCCCCCCCTCCGGAGCAGCTGCGCGCGAGCTTATTCACCTACATAGAGAGAGAGAGCAGGTTTTCGCACACACACACACACACACACATGTACGATCTGGACACGTTAGTACGCCTCGAGAGTCGAGAGCTTTTGTCGAATGCGGGACTGCACACACACACACACACACACACACACACACACACACACACACCCACAGTGCGGTTAAAGATACACATTATACCTGTGAATAGCGAGAACGTGTGGGTGTGTATAATATGTACAGCCATTGACCATTTCCCGCACGAATTACTACGAACAGCGATAAATTCTGGCTGTGTGCAGTTCGAGAAAGAGAGAGAGAGAGAGAGAGAATACAGTGTGCGGTATAAGCTAAACGGAAGTTTCCTCCGCTGTGTGTGCGAGTGCCTAGTGCTGCACTGCTCACACAGTGTGCTCGCGACGTATTTCTAATTGGTCCTGACGATACCTGTATATATATATACCGTTCGATAGAATACATGTATAAAGCGAGTATAGCGCAGAGTACATTCCATTTACGATAATGTTATCTGGTCTTTTAACAATAGCGGTACGATATATCGTACGCCGAGACCTTATTATTACGCGCTAGGTCAGTCGTGTGGTCGAAGTGATTGTCGGATATCGTTGTACGGCAATTCTCGGGTCGACGTATATATATACCGAAAGCTTATTTTATACGTATATAAAGTTTTTCGGTCAATTCGAACGGTTTAACAGATAATTTGCTATTTTATATCCTGAACGATATCTTAAGTATAAAAAAAATGACATATAATAAAAAAATATTATATTATTATTATAGGTTGATTGTATTTAGATTATACTATTGACGTTTCGTGTAAGTAGAAAAACATCCGCGATAATATTACTCCATTAACTTATGTATCGATCCCGCGCGGACACCCTTCGACTCATAGCCAAGCCGTGTCTCGATCGGATCGCTCGCACAGGACGACGGTATTAATGATATATTCGTGTGCACGAAGACTTGGGTAATTCCTCCCTGAGTCAGACTTCGACCCATCGTTTATTTTTTTTTCCAGATACGTAACATGAAATGAAAATAAAGTAAAAGGTAAGAAAAACAAGGAATCGACGTGTACAGCTGTGTGCGCGTACACCCGCACCGATCGATCGATACACGTCATTTATATATGTATATCGACACATTGCGCGCGGCCTATAGAGGAATCAGTATTAACGCGCGGATCTCGCAAATCTCTCATCTGTGCATAAAATCCATACAAGAGCTTCTCTTCGAGGCGATATTTCGTTACATCGCATTGCATCGCGCACAAACGTGTGTGTGCATAGTGCGGCAGAAAGTTGCTGTTCTACCCCGCGAGAATGTGTGTGTATATAAAAAACGCGCCCTCGCGCAGCAGCAGCAGCGACTCTGCTGCGAGGCCTAGCCCTGACCTAGATTTTTAGCCGGCTGGTATAGCAGCAGCAGCAGCGTGCGAGCCGTTTAATTAACGTCTCAGGACGCGTCCGAAAAAAAAAGAGAGAGAAAGATAAAGCGCCGTCGCGTCCGTGTATAATGCAACAATGTCGCGCATTTTTTTGGCTCGTCTATCTATATATAATACAACGTGTCAGCTGCGGATTATACAATGTGATATAGTCTAGCTTTAATTAATTCGAGTGGCCTCCGAGAGCCTACTTTCGAGTTCCTTACTCGGCTGCAACGGTAGATAGCTATCCATACAATACACATATAATACGTATATCGCACGCGCTGCAACGCGAGATTTCGAGGCGGCTCGTGTATACACACATACGTCGCGGATTATTATATGATTCATCGTGCGCGTCAGGAGGGAGACGCAATGTATCATCGTAAAGAAACGAATGACTTACGATTAACCCCGTGCAGGACCATTTTCGTCGTTCGTTCGCTGTTCGCTGCCTGTTTTTTCAGAATGCACCGACGAATCGAGATATCTTACTCCGAACGAGAAACTCGCGCCATCGCTCAAGGCGCACACAAGTGAATACACAATGCACACACACACACGCGCGTGTTTCTTTTTATATTAAAACGCAGTAACGGCAGCAACGACGCGAGGCGACGATCATCGATCCAAGATGCGGACGATTATTATTATTATTATCAATGTTAACCGTCGTTGACCATATCACTACCACTTATCTATTCACACTGGCTCACATTTTACAAAAATTATTTCCAAACTTTGCACGACTGCAACGACGACGACGAACGAATCGAATCGAAGAGAATCGCGCGTGAAAATAAATAAAACTCACACTCACCGCACGAAGGGTGTAACTATCTATATATTTTTTTTTATACGATAGAACGCACCGCAGTACAGTAGTGGCGTTCGGCAGACCGCACACCGCACTGGAAGCGCACGATTTGCACGGATACGTAGCAAGTTTTTACGTATTTTTAATATAAAACGTTGCGTATGTGTGTGCCGCTGCACTGAGCACCACATGCAAGCTATATACAGCGCGGGAATATGATGTATCGCGCTCGCGCGTGTGTACAACGACGACGCAGTGCTCGCGGGCGTCGCAGCGAGACTGGCGAGTGTTGCGACGCCCCCTACCTATCCTACCCACCTTCGGCACGGAATAGTGCCTCCAGAGAGAGAGAGAAAGAAAGAGAGAGAGGACTGCTGCTGGTGCGCGCTTGCAACTACGGCAGCAGCAGCAACCCCCCTACCTATACTACCCTCTTGTACTTCAGCTCCGCACGCAGACTCTTGCGTTACGTTATATAGTGTATACGAGCGATTTTACGAGTTATGGGTGGAACACGAGGTTGGAGTAGCGATTCAAATTTTTGCCGTTTGACGAGCGTTACATGGACGTTGATGTTTCTTTGTTCGAGGTCTCGACAACATAAAAAATACTTGATAATTTTGATAGCAATTTTTCGTCTTCGAGTATTGAACCGTGTTAAGTCTTTTTGTTGTAACAGTTTTGTATCGCGAAAATGGTTAGGATCATAGAAGAAAGGAAAAAAAAATCGTGTCTTTTAATATGTGATTTATAAGTTTATTAATAAGATTGAGGAAAAACTTTTACAAAATTATGATGAAATTAATAAAAATTTAAAGTACCTCAAAGTTTTTTTTTAAAAATAAGAGAATATCGGACATCATCAAAGATTGCAGTACACATAATATAAATGTCAATTTATTGCGTCAGAGCGTCTTGGGAATCTCTCTTTTTTTAAGATTTGTTACGATCTTGAAATTTATTTTTGTGTAATTTTGAAAATATAGGATTTGTCACGAACGTGTACTGAATTGGTGTGAATTTTGAGGTTATTTTTTTTAATAAATACTTTGTGACAACATATTAATATGATGAATGAGGTTACCTTGGTGTAAAAATGATTTGAGACAATTGTCACATTCAAAACTCACCCTCGAAGGTTTTGCTACTATCATGATACGTCATCATGTGAGCTTAAAAGTGACTCGTGATCAAATGATTCGTGAAAAAACTGTTAATTGGTGAATTTGCTAGGATCATGTTTTATATTTAAGTGAGTTGTGAGGTCATTCAAGTGCAAAAATGTCTCGTGACAAGTATCACATTCAAAGGGACGTTCACCATGAGTATGTACAGCATTAATATGGGTTTTGAGCATAAATTGGTAGCCAAATGATTTGTGACAAATCTCGCATTCGAAGGATTCATTGTGATTGTGCACTACATTCAGGTGATTATCGAGGTAATCCTGGCAGCTAAAAGAACTGTAGCAGATCTTACACACGTAAAATCTACGGTGTTGTATTTTTAAATGAATTCCGAGTTCAATGGAGGTGAACAACGATTCATCACAAATTTCACATTTATACACCGTATTTTCCCCCATCGTATTGATATTTCTCTTATAGACTTGCTTTTGCCGAGTTCACATTCAACCGACTATTATTATCACTCGCGTTCTTTTTTCACGATTGGATTACAACTTTGATACTCAGATTTGCAGCCCATCCAGAATTGATAAATATTTGTTTATCGAACTTTTCGAGCGACGCAAGCTTCAACTGCATTCGTCCATGTATCGCTCAGCTATTCCTTCACCCTGCAGATTAATCGAATTTAATAAGAAATTGCTTAAAAAACCATCACGGGGGTATAACACAAAAAAAATATTATACCTTACTCTATAACCGTTGCTTTTAATCACTTTCTCGATTATATGTCAGATGTTTTCACAGTAAATTTTCAAGATACACACTGATAAAGTATTTGAGGTTATATAGTTTCGATTAGCTTTTACACTGCCTCTCGGTTTCAAACATGGACTCGTGCTCTTTTACGAAAATGATTAGTAAACATTCGCTCGTCGTGACACGCAGCTCATCGCTATCGAGTGAACACTGAATACATCGGTCGCGCTTACTTTTATGGTCGAGGTGATCCCCGCGACTTCTATCGTCCGTTAGCAAAAATCTCCCCCTCTACCGTTGACCGCGTCCATGAGTTCAACAGTATAGGCGTGTTGCTTTGTTCTTTGTGTGTTTACCTACGCTTTTTGCCAGTAGATTTCGCAAAGAATACTTCAAGAGATACTCGTCTTTACATTATGCTTCAATCCGAATTATATCTAGTGTCATGTGTGTATAAGCAGCACGACGCAGCTCTATGTACAGCCATATGTTTACATGATATACAAATAATCCACTTTTATTTGGCGGAAGATGTAACTCTCACATCGAAATTAAACTCCATCCAAGCAAACGTAATACGCAGTTAAATTGTTACAAATTTTCTCTCTCTCTCTTATTTTTTTTCCTCCACTCCAGGACCGCTAATATCCAAAACGCATACATATTAAACGGCGTCCGCGCGTGAATTTTCTCATTTTCATCACGTATATCTCCCTCTCTGCGGAGCTCCTTTTCCGTGGCCGGGCCGCGTATATAATAACGTTTGCGTCTTCTTGCCTGCCTGCCTGTCTGCCTGCACAATTACCACCACTACTTACACATATAGCCGAGCTGTATATAATGCGCCGAAAGAGTTTGCACCTTATATTACATACCTCGTATGCTGCACTTTGTTCTCGCCGCAGCTCGGCGAGGATAGTAGAGGTAGTAGTAGTAGTAAGAGTAGTGTGCAGGAGAGGCACCGACGCACCCTCGGCTCGCGTCAGCTCGCGTGTAAAAATGATTTAGACCTTCGTTCTGGTGCGCGTGGCTCTGTGCACTCTACGTATATATATATACGTATTTTCTAGACGAGCCATTATCCTTTCGAGCTCTTTCGCCGTTTATATATATATGCGAAACTTCTTTACTTTTTCTTTTCCTTCCCTGTATTCTTCGTTTCTTTCTTACTTCTTCGTTTGCTTCCTTTTTTCTCGTTCGTTGTGTGTACCAATTGCGAATTTGACGTATCACGCTAAGGCTTTCATACAAATATATTCGTTTACTCGACAGCTATAATACTTTCCGAATTGCGCGTGTCGGTCGCACACGCCTGTCTCTCGTTTTTGTGCTAGCTATTTGAAATTTATTCAAATGTAATTTTTTCGTGGTACGATTCCTCCTGCCTCGCGTTAATGCCATATACTGAAGTACACGCGCGCATATATATTATCGTTATAATTTTAAAAATGCATATTAGCGCGTCTCATGCGGAATCTCCGTGCTGCAGAAAAAGAGATTCGTGCGCAGCTGCTGCCGTCGCTGCAGTGTCAACGTCGCGTCGTTTTTTGCATTTTACGCGCGAGGCAGGAGCATTTCTTACTAATTTTTCTCGAGTCCCCTTTCACACGACCCCCCGAGTTTCCTTGCTTCACAGCAGCAGCAGCA
Source organism: Trichogramma pretiosum (assembly GCF_000599845.2). Taxonomy (NCBI): domain Eukaryota; kingdom Metazoa; phylum Arthropoda; class Insecta; order Hymenoptera; family Trichogrammatidae; genus Trichogramma; species Trichogramma pretiosum. The sequence continues at coordinate 136,833 of NW_019641657.1, forward strand.
GCAGCTTATGTCCCCTTGGAAAGCTCGAAAGCTCGACGAGGACGAGCGCAACGCCGCGTATATTTGCATACGAGAGCTTGGCACTCGTTTCCTTGCTGCAGGATACGTTGCGCGCGTGAAAAAAGAGAGAGGGCGATGATCCGTCTCTCGCGCTTGCAGCCGAGTGCACACGCGGGGCTCGATTATACACCCTTCTTCGCGTCGTTATATATGTACTTGGTTCACGGCGACCGTTTGCCAAGCAGCGTGACACGTGACTTCTCCCCAGGGAGCGGGTAATAGAGGTTTTTTTCTCTCTCTTTCTAATTCTATGCGCGATGTGCGTTCGATGCACTTATAGAGCTACGTTTTTTCTAGTAAAAAATTTAACTTCGATGCGTCTTTTGCAGTGTATTGTATACTAGGGTGGTTCGCTTTTGCAAAAATATTCAAAATCGCGTATACGTCATGGCGATTCTGAAAGTTCAAGTCTTTACGAAAAGAAAGCCGGGTTCAGAACCTAAAAAAAGTGTCGGGAACCGGTGTCGATCGATTTTTGAAGTTTCAAAACGTGGTCCAAAAAAGGAGCAAAATCGGTCAACCATTCAATTTATTTCAAACTGTGTTTCGAGAGTAAAAATAATATCGACAATACATTTTCTTACGTATTTTTGTCTGTAGAATCGAATGCCGTAGTCAGTTTTGCTCTACGACTTCGTTTTCATCGATAAAAATGTACTTTTTTGATTTTTTTTTCGCTTAAAAATCCAAAAATCGACTTTGCAACGTTTAAAAATGAACAGAAAAAATCTTCGAAAATTTTTGACACTACCAAAATTTAGGATTTTTTGTGACGAATCCAACCGTATAAATTAGTATATGCTTTAAAATTATTTTCATTCATAAAAATGCAAATTTTCGATTTTTTTTGGCTGAATTTGACGAAAAATCTCGAAAACGAGATGTTTTCGAAAAAAAATCGTTTTTTTCTAAAACGATGTTTTAGGACCAAAATCACAACGTCATTCAATTTTACAGCAAAAAATACAAAAAAAATGTTGCAGCGGGATTTTTTAAGAGCACTTTCTCTCAAAAAGGGCTCGTTTTCGAGATTTTTCGTCAAATTCAGCCAAAAAAAATCGAAAATTTGCATTTTTATGAATGAAAATAATTTTAAAGCATATACTAATTTATACGGTTGGATTCGTCACAAAAAATCCTAAATTTTGGTAGTGTCAAAAATTTTCGAAGATTTTTTCTGTTCATTTTTAAACGTTGCAAAGTCGATTTTTGGATTTTTAAGCGAAAAAAAAATCAAAAAAGTACATTTTTATCGATGAAAACGAAGTCGTAGAGCAAAACTGACTACGGCATTCGATTCTACAGACAAAAATACGTAAGAAAATGTATTGTCGATATTATTTTTACTCTCGAAACACAGTTTGAAATAAATTGAATGGTTGACCGATTTTGCTCCTTTTTTGGACCACGTTTTGAAACTTCAAAAATCGATCGACACCGGTTCCCGACACTTTTTTTAGGTTCTGAACCCGGCTTTCTTTTCGTAAAGACTTGAACTTTCAGAATCGCCATGACGTATACGCGATTTCGAACATTTTTGCAAAAGCGAACCACCCTATTGTATACGCCTCGATTTATCGAAGAGACAACGAGACGACCGACGTCTTTCATTTTTTAATACAATGTTAAAAAAAACCTTAAATTCAATCAATATTTCATGTACATTTAGGAAAATTGAGGTAGAAGATACTGAATTTTGGATAATGTACTTTCATATGAAATCGTAATTAAAAGTTTCTGATTCATTTTTCATCATGAATGTGAAATTTCACCAAGATACAATCACATATTGAATATAATAATACTTATTTATTTTCGAGTTGTTCGCAACGCAGACACATAAATATTTCTGATTGACTTTCGCAAGTGATAACAATATGACGGTTTAAGTATTTCACAGTTTTATGCTTTACCTCGACGAATTTCTCATATCAGTGCTCCTATTTAAAAGAAAAGACGCACCCTCGAAGATACCTTGCTCATATACATACGCTCACAGAGACTCGAGTACGATCAAGTTGCGGCGCGCCTCGCAACGAGTACGAGGAACAAGAGTCATAAATAGCAGGACAAACCGCGAAATACCACCGAGATAGCCCCCGGAAGTCCTTTTCGGACGCAGTTACCGCTACAGTGCAGCTCATTTTCCGTCTCTTGCATTATGTGCGTGGATACATAGCATTTCACATGCATGTACCAGTCTCGTAAAATCGAAATTTTTCTCTGTACATGTGTCATCGTTGCTGCTGCTGCGACAGAGATAACGAATTTATTCACGATTAGAAATCTATATGCAAGCCTGCACTGCAAAAATAGCTCGACTATATAATTTACACAGTCTAGGCTGATAGTTGAATGAAGAGTTGAGAACTAAGTAGTCAAAAAATTAACAAAGAGTAGTATTTAGAAGTACTCGAAATATGGTGCGAAAATAAAACACCACAAAAATAATGAACAAAAGTGTAATGATATTTGATATTGACTCAATCATTTCGGCACAATTCTTGCTAATATTTAAAAAACAATGTTATATTATAAGTATCTATACATAATTACACTTGTTAATTTTAATTTTTTCTCGTATTGTCTTAAGCAAAATCTTTACGACCTTCGTGTTTCCTTCTTTGGTGCTTTAACAAATCAGATTTTCGTCCAAATTTCTTTCCGCAATCGTCGCACGCGAAATCTTTGCGACCTTCGTGTACTGTCCTTTGGTGTTTAAGCAAATCTGATTTTTGTGAAAATTTTATTTCACACTTGTCGCATGGGTAATCTTTGAGACCATAGTGTACTGCCTTTTGGTGTCTAGTCAATTTTGATTTTATTCCGAATTTTTTTTCGCAATTGTCGCATGCAAAATCTCTGCGATCTTCATGGACTGTTTTTTGATGTATTAGCAAATCCGATTTTCGTACGAATTTCTTCTCGCATTCGTTGCATGCGAAATTTTTGTGATCCTCGTGGACTAATTTTTTATGTACAAGCAAATACGATTTTAGTCCGAATTTCTTCTCACAACTGCCACATGAATAATCTTTGCGACGTTCATGTACTGTTTTTTCATGGGATCGTAAAGTCGATTTTCGTCCAAATTTCTTCTCGCATTTGTTGCATGGGTAATCTTTGCGTCCTTCGTGGACCGTATTTTGGTGGGAATGCATATTCCCTTTTGTTCCAAATGTCTTATCGCACTTGTTGCATGCGTAATCCTTACGACCTTCGTGAACTGTTCTTTGGTGCATCGACAAATCTGATTTAGTTCCAAATTTTTTTTCGCAATTGTCGCATGCGAGATCTCTGCGGCCTTCATGAACTGTCTTTTGGTGCATAAGCAAAATCCTTTTGTATCCAAATTTCTTCTCGCAATGGTCGCATGCGTAATCTTTTTGACCTTCGTGTACTGTCTTTTGATGCTGAAGCAAAATACATTTTTGTCCAAACTTCTTCTCGCATTGATCGCATGCGAAATCTTTGCGACCCTCATGAATTGTTTTTATGTGGAAGAGCAAACTCTTTTTATATCCGAATTTCTTGCCACAATGGTCACATTGACAATCTTTGAAAACGTCGTGTACTGTTTGCGATTGTTTTTTAAATTTTTTCCCGCGCTTGTTATCTGCGAAATCTTTCCGACCATCATGGACTGTTTTTATGTGCGAAAGTAAACTCTGTTTATTTCCGAATCTTTTGGCGCACCTTTCACACAAGTAATCTTTGAAAATTTCGTGGAATATTTTTTTATGCTTCAGTAAAGTTGATTTATTTTCGAATTTCCTCTCGCACTTGTTGCATGAGAAATCTTTTTGATCTTTGTGTACTAATTTTTGATGCGTAAACAAACTGGATTTTTTTACAAATTTCTTTTCGCAACTGTCACAGGTAAAATCTTTGCGGCTTTTGTGCTCTGATATTTGGTGTCTACTCAAATGACTTCGAAACTCAAATGTCTTTTCGCACTTGTCACAATTATAATTTTTCTGATCATTGTGCAGTATGTCTCGATATGTCATTATGGTTAATTAAACGATAGATCCTTCTATCGTTTATAATATGGTTAGTTATCGTATATTATATGGCTCGTTAGATTGTGAAAGACAACGTTCAAACTAACTTGTTTCTACTATAAATAAGATTAGCGTCTCGAGGAACGATGTCAAAATTATTTATGATCATATTGGTTACAATTAAGGTACCGATTTATTTGTTTATAAGTTCTCTTTACGATATTTGAATCAGTTTAAAATTTCAACTTAGCGACGATTATTCCGAGGAATTTTTTGTCCTTCTAAAACCAAATACTCATAAAAAAAAACTCCCGACAGACGTATGTAAAAAATTTTGCATGCAACCTGTCTATTTCCATCCAATTGATCTTAGGAATGAAGTTTAATCAGCTCCATGTAAATTTATCCGTTTCATTACGAGGCGTCTACTATTGGGTAGTGCTATCAACTACGTCATGATAAACAAATAAAGAGCTTCGAGCCCACAGGTGAAAACAGCTCAGGTCGAGCCTGGCAGCCCCACACAATAAACATAATTTAATCTCTTTTCTTCCTCTAGGATCAACAACATCGAGAAATTGATAAACCGCCTAATAAGCCATTCTTGATAAATGATATTTCCTCATTGGCATAAAATGAATATGGACAGATTTTTCATTTATTCCACGCTTGCTTAAACTAAAATCGCCTTTGCATAGTCGGTAAATTTGTGTCTCACTGACAAAACATAAAACACAAACGACCAATTACACCACGAATAAAAATTCACTGATATTCTATGTAACATTTCTTATTATGACTCGTTGAATAAAGAGTGGATTGATCAAAAAACAGCAAGCGAAATAATCGTAGCTTTCGTCGTTCATGAGTGTTTAGTCGATTTGCCGTGTTAGTTGTCTTTTGTTTCTCTCTCTCGTCTCACTTATTTCGCTCGTTTGTTGTACTTCGTGCTGGTTGCTCAAGCAAACGACACAGCCGCTACGCGTGTCGTACTACTTTTATAAACAAAGCAAAATTGCACAGTCCGCGGCAACTGGCAAGCGATTTTCTGGTGAAAACTAAAAAAAATATCTTCAACTGTAAAAGTTACGGCGTGTTTGTGCGTGAGTTTACAGAACGATGTCCACGTCGAAGGTTTTCGAGAAATTGAAGAGCTTACGAGAAAACATCAAGTGGGAGATCGAACATGATCGATATGAATTTATCGAAGAACTTGCTCGTTTAACCGAAGACGATTGGAAATGCATCGACCAATTTCCAAATCTCCGAGACATTTTTCAAGAGGGAGAAATCAATCAACTTCTTTGTGACGCCATATCTAACTGGAGCGATGGCACGTATGACAACAAAGGAAAAAAATTCATCGACTTTGTGATTTAAGACCGGCTATGGATGGATCGAATTGGAGACCATGCAAGAAAATATGTTTTTTTTTTTTTTCAGGATTTGATATTTTCCCGTAAATATTCGTATCGTTGATGTGCTTATAGATTATCGATTAGGTGACATGGAAAATTAATACACAATTTTATCATTTTTAGATCCTTGTCGTCAAATTTATTTTTGCCTATATCAATAGATAAATCGCAGCTCACTCATTTAAAAGTTTACAATTCGTACGACATTAAAAAAGATGCTACGATCGATAGCATCGGTCAAAAAATACCGCGAACACGATGATTTGCATATCGCTACGTACATACGTATATCTCTCTACTTCTAACCTAGTTTCAATTTCTTCGTCATCTCATCTATCCCGGTCCATACATTCACGGCTTTTTCGCGCTTTATCTCGCTCGATTTCTCTTCAAGCTGTTTCTCTTTCAGTCCCTTTTTGAAAGAGTTTAACCGACGATTTAACCGACGATCGGCGATCAATTTTACGTAATCATGAGCCAAATCCTTGGCCAACGATGGGTACCGTTCGGTCAACGATGGGGACCGTTCGGCCAACGCATCCGTGATCATTTTGGCTCGTAGTTTAAGCACCTTGCATCCTCTTGCCCTGCGCCTCTCGCCGATCTTGGGAGCGTCGCCGAGACGATTCGGCCGATCGCTGCCTGCCTCCGCGAACTCGTCCGTGAGCCTTTCAGCTTGTGGTTTATGCACCTTGCATCCTCTTGCCCTGAGCCTCTCGACGATCTTGAGAGCGTCGCCGAGACGATCCGGCTGATGATCGCTGCCTGCCTCGGCGAATAACTCGGGGAAGCCGCCCTGGCTGGGACAGACGAATTTGGACAGATCGGCGCCGTGGTCCAAGAGCACTTCGGCCGTGTTCGGCTTCAGAGTCGCCACGGCCCATTCGAGGGGCGTTCGGCCCAGCGCGTCCCTCGCGTTGATGTCCACCGGCCTGTCGATTTTCTCGCAGGTCTCAAGAAACATCGTCGCCAATTTATTGTCTTTGCAGTCGTCGTCCTCTCGGCTGCAAATGACGTGCAGAGGCGTCATTCCCTCCTCGTCGGCCAGATTCGGCTCGGCTCCTTTCGTCAGCAGAAATTCGGCCAGCTTCGCGTCGCCGTAGTGCAGAGCCAGGTGCAGCGGCGTGCAGCCCTCCTTGTCCCGGGCATCGATCAGCACCCGCCGATTCAGCTCGTCGCAGACCCCGAAGAACGTCGCGGCCACCGAGTCGCCGCTGCTGTAAGTGGCCACGTAGTGCAGCGGAGTCAGTCCGTCGACGTCGCGGAGATTGGGATCCGCGCCGCGTCTCAGCAGCGCCTCGGCCATCGTCGCCGCTTCGTCGCCGCCCATCATCAGGGCGCAGTGCAGCGGCGTGGCGCCTCGCTCGTTCGGCGCGTCGATCAGCACCTGCATCTTCAGCTTGTCGCAGATATCGAGAAACAGCCCGGGGCTCTCCTGATTGGGATCGGCGCCGGCACGCAGCAGCAGCTCGGCCACCTTCGCGTGGCCCCGGGCCAGAGCCATGTGAAGCGGCGTCTCGCTCTTCGAGGCCAGATTGGGATCCTGGCCGTGCTCGAGGAATTTCGCCACGACGTCAGCGCAGCCGGCCATGCAGGCCGCGTGGAAGTGCGTCAAGCCGGACTTCTCGTCGACGTAGTTCGCGTCGAATCGGTTGTATATCTTGAAGAGGGTCGGGATCAGGCTGGAACCGGAGCCGCAGAGCGTCTCGGCCGCGCGATGTATCGGCGTGGTGCGTCGCAACACCACCGGCTTGCCTGCCTTGTCGAGCTCGGGCTTTGGGTCTCTGAACTCGATGCAATCGGCTACGAACCGAACGAATGCTGCCGCATCATCCTTCTTTTGATTACTAGAAGGCTCCCGGGCCACGTCGGAAGGAAGCGTGTCCTCTACGGCATCCGTGAGAAGCATCTCTATTTCTTTCCACTGAAAAACCTCGTGGAAACCTGGAACCGAGTGCTCCCAGTGCTGGAATCGACGGATCAAACCACGTCGTCGGGCTTTCGTCTTCAAAAACCGTCCGACCGATCTCCGTAATTTTTTCGATGTTTGCACATCGAAGGTGCCTTTGCGAATAGAGCCCTGGATAAGCTTGTATAAGTAACTCATTTTGCACACTCGCATCGCTGACGATTCGAGATGATTTTTTTTTGGATTTTCTTCGCGATGATCACTGGCTGCGGCTCGCGATGCGATCCGACGACTCTCTGTTTACGCTACGAGGCGACGTGACGCGTACTGGCCCAACAAGCACGCTGCGATCTGCGTAGAGAGTATAAACACGAGCTATACGAGAGACACGAGTATGGGAGTACGAATTATCATGTACGTTACGTTTGATCGAGAAATTCGAAGGAAAACACACACACTAGTGCGAAAGAGACAGATATATACATATATACTTTGTGTCGCAGAGAATCCGTTATAATTCGTGATCGACTCTTGCTTTTCTTAGCTCGTGAGTATACGTTCGATATTATAAATTTATGAAATTAATAATTATCAAATTTATATCTGATAAAGCGGATGCAGCGTATCAGTATTCTACGCCGAGCCGAGCTTTCTTGTGGTGTACTGAGGTGCTCTCGCACGAGCTGCGAACTTGACGTTTTTGCCAGATGCACAATCGCATTCCATCACGTATAATACATTACAAGAAAACTTCACTGAAATTTCAAAAAGTAATTTAGGGTATTTCTTATTTTCCAACTAATGCATAGAATTGCTTAGATAACTATATCGTACCAATAGATGCCCAGAACGTTATAGAGTTTAAGGGTCCTATGCATCATACTCGATTTTTCATCGCTCTAAAAGGAAAATCGCAACTCTGTCGTTAGATTTAAGCTCGAGATATATCGAGATAGAGTCGAGTCAAGTTATTTTATTTTCAGTTGATAAAGTATTTAAACTTTTTCAACTGTGCCACGTAGCGCTCATTTTTCAAATTTATATTTTTAGTACGTGCACAACTTTGGTCTCGATCGGGTGTCATGGTAATGAATATACAATTGTGTTTCTTAGATTCTTTACGTAAAATTTATTTTTTTTTATTACTAGAGCAATTGGAAGATGGAATGATGATATATAAATGATTTATATCGTAGTATAATTGCTTTACGATGAGGAAGCTCTATGTTTTTTTTGTACGTATGTGATGACATTGATCTCGATTGGGTGCTATGTCAATAAAAAAACAATTTCAACTTCTAGATATTTTAGTTCAAATTTTTTATTACTTGTCAATAGAGAAATAGGAAATCATTCATTCAAATGTATTTACTTTTATGATAAAAATAATTGAAAAATATCATGAACAGACAAAATAATACTACAGATACTTTTCTCCACCAATTTTGGCTGGCATCGTACAAGCAAATGTGATATAAATCTTCGTTCATTAGCTGATCAAACTCCATTTTACAGCTCATAACAGTCAGTTTATCCCTATTTGACGCCAAGAAATGCGGCCATGCCTGAGATTTGAAAAATCTTCGCGATATTATTTCGCACAAATGCACACAAGAAATATTTTTATACTCGGAAGGTACAAAAAGTGTCCACAATAACACGATTTTGTTATGGTCCTCGTACGTGAGTAATTTCGTCGCCTCTTCGGGTCGTAACCGGAACAGGTCGTAGAGCGACAGACTCGGGCGTATCATTGCTTTTTTCGCTTCGCTCGCAAACTTCTCGTTATCGTACCAACGTTTGTCAAAATTTGCCGACTTCTTGATGAACAATTCGTGCTTGGCAAAAAAATACATGATCGCTAGAGAGTCACTTTGTTCGAGGTGTATTCTTTTCTGTAGATGTTCAACGACGGCCACAGCATCGAATGCTAGCATCAATTTAAAATGGCAACTATAATCCCGTCTTTCATATATCTTGCCAAAACTCGCAGTTGGGAAAACAAAACTTTTCAGATCAGCGCCACGATTCAAGAGTACTTCGACCGCGCGCGGCATAAGATTCTCAACAGCTAATTGCAGAGGAGTCTGGCCCAACTTGTTCTTCGCGTCGACCTGCACCCGATTGCGTTGATTCAGTTCGTCGTTGATCTGGAAGAAGAACTTCACCAAACAGTGATTATCGCCTATCGTTAGGCATTCATGCAGAGGCGTCGATCCCTCCTCGTTGGTCAAACTCGGATTCGCGCCCCTCCTCAGCAGAAATTCGGCCAGCTCCTTTTGATTGCGGTTTACAGCGGAATGCAATGGTGTGTTGCCCCACTGGTCCCGAGCATCGATCTGAACCAGCCGATGTTCATCGTCGCAAATTTTAAAGAACTTCTTCGCAAAGCTGTCACCGTAGATGTGCGAGCATATAACGTGCAATGGTGAGGTTCCATCCTTATTGGTCAAATTAGGGTCAGCCCCACTTCTCAACAGCAACTCGGCGATTTTTTCGTGTCTTTCGGTCAAAGCCAAGTAAAGCGGCGATTCGCCTGTTTTTTCAACGAGGCAATTCGGATCCTGCCCAAACTTCAGGAATTTCTTTACAATGTCGACATACCAATTCCAACAAGCTATATGAAAATGCGTCATCCCGGTAGTTTCGTCGACGTAGTTCACATCGAATCTCGTGTAAATTTTAAAAAGCTTACGGACCAGCGTACTACGATGTAGCCGGCTGCCCACGCGATGTACCGCAGTAGTGCGACGTAAGATTGGCTTGCCTGTTTTGTCGAGTTTGGGCTGGTCTTTGTAGCCGGTCTTAATCACAAAGTCGATGAATTTTTCTCCTCTGTGGTTATTTTTCATGCCATAACTCCATTTAGGTACGGCGTCGATGAGAAGTTGATCAATTTCTCCCTCTTGAAATATGTCTCGGAGATTTGGAAGTTGATCAATGCCACGCCAATCATGTTCGATTAAACGAACAAGTTTGCTTATAAATGAATCACGATCTTCTTCGTTCTCCCACTTGATGTTTTCTCGTAAGCTCTTCAATTTCTTGAAAACCTTCGACGTGGACATCGTTCTGTAAACTCACGCACAAACTGCACACAGTCACTTTTATAGTTGAAGATATTTTTTTTAGTTTTCGTCACGAAAATCACTTTCCAGTTGCCGCGGACTGTGCAATTTTGCTCTGCTCACGAGACGTGGCGTCGTAACCTCTACTGACTAAAACGTACAATGTCTTTAACGAATGTTATAAAGATTCGCGTGTGTGAATCCAAAGCAATAAAAGTAGTATGACACACACGCGTGTCGACTGTGTCGTTTACTTGAGCAACCAACACGGACTAATGCAGTCCGCACAGCGAACGAGCCGAGAGCCGAGACTAGTGAGAGACAAAAGACAACTAACACGACGCCATTCGCACTCAGCCAAAATACGTTATAAAAAAGGCGCGAACGACGAGAGCCACCTTTAGGTGTAGTAACTCGCCGCAGCAGAAATCATCGACGTTCGACACAGCCGGCGAATCAACTAAATGCTCATGAACCACGAAAGCTACGATTATTTCGCTTGCTGTTTTTTGATCAATCCACTCTTTATTCAACGAGTCATAATAAGAAGTGTCACATAGAATATCAGTGAATTTTTTTTCGCACTGTACTTGGTCGTTTGTGTTTTATGTCTTGTCAGTGAGACAAAAATTTACGGACTATGCAAAGGCGATTTTAGTTCAAGCAAGCGTGGAATAAATGAAAAATCTGTCCATATTTATTTTATGCCAATGAGGAAATACCATTTATCAAGAATAGCTTATTAGGCGATTTATCAATTTCTCGATGTTGTTGATCCTAGAGGAAGAAAAGAGATTAAATTATGTTTATTGTGTGGGGCTGCGTCCAGTCAGTACGCGTTACGTCGCCTCAGAGTAAACAAAGACAGATCGCCTCGACCGCAGCCAGTGATCATCGCGAAGAAAATCCAAAAAAAAAATCATCTCGATCGCGCGAGACATGGGCAACGGACTCCAGAAAAATTTCCCCCTGGACGATCAGAGTCCCGGCAAGTCGCTGCACTGGGCTCTGTCCAACGGCCTCGACAAGCTGGTGAAGGTGCTGCTGCGTCGAGGCGCCGATCCCGATGCGCCCGACCGAGAAGGATTCACGCCTCTGCAGCGCGCGATCCGCCGGAGAAATTGCCACGTCGACGCGCTGGAGCGCTTCTTCGTGGTCTGCGACGAGCTGAATCGGCGGGTGCGGATCGACGCGAGGGACAAGGAGGGCAGGACGGCCCTGCACCACGCTCTGAGCGCGGAGAGCCGCCAGCAGAGGGTCGTCGAGCTGCTGCTGCGCAGAGGCGCCGATCCGAACGCGGCCGACCACCGAGGCAGGAGGCCTCTGCACTTGGCGCGCGACCACGCGGCGGCGAGGATGTTTCTCGACGCCTGCAGCCGAGTGCAGGTCGACGCGAGGGATAGGTCGGGCCGGACGCCGCTTCAATCGGCCGTGGCGGATCTCAGGCCGCGTCTGGTGAGTGTGCTCTTGGATCACGGCGCCGATCTGTCCAACTTTGATTTTCCCACCTCGGATTACTTAGCCAAGAATTGGCTGCCGCGACTAACGGACGGCTGCCAGAACGTCAAAATGGAACTGGCTTATAATTTTTTGGTCGTTTACCGAATTCTCGAGGAGGGAGGATACGATACGGACCTGATGACAGACATAATGATCGTGAAATTTTTGGACGACCATGGATTACTGGTCAAGAGGTCGGGGGCTAGCGGCGACGAGCACTGGTACGATAACAAGGAGTTCGCGCGCCAAGCCAAGAGGACGAGGCTAAATTCGAGTCTGTCGTTGTACGACCTGGTCAGGTTGCGACCCGAAGAGGCGGCGGAACTAGTCTCGCACCAGGAGGAGCATTTCGAAATCGCGAGCTTGTGGCAATCTCGCACCCTCTGGACTTGTCTTTCCGACGAGTCCAAAGAAGCCGGCGTCGCGCACATGTGCGAAACAATACTGAGATCGCATCGCGAGCTAGCGAGGCCCTTCATGGATCGAAAAAGGTGCCAGCTCCATCGGCTGATGAACGAAAATGTAGTTTACATCTGGTTGACGGTTGTGGCCACGATCTTGGATCGGCGACGCGAGAGCCTGCTGGTAGATTTTTTTGTAGAAATGTCTGCGGTAATAGTTTGTATAACGATGGTATACAATTATTCCTTGCACGGTCTCGAATTTCCTAGATTGTAAAAACCCCGGTAGAAATGTAACATTTTTTCACCATTGCCAATGGCCATTTGCCATGAATTGCCATTTTTTATGAAAAAAATAGCGTTACGCCTATGGTGAAAAAATGTTGCATGTCTACCTGGAAATTAGCACTGGTTTTTTTACTGACAAGTAAAAATAAATTTGACTCGAAAGATTTAACAGAAATCAAATTGTGCATTCATTGCCGTGACACCCAATTGAGACCAATATTAAACACATATCCATCTAGCTCAATTGGAAAGGTTCGAATCCTGAAAAAAGCATACTTTCTCGACTCGTGGACGTCGATTACATTTGATACATTCAATTTCTTAATCCTTGTCGAATGAACGATCAAAGAATCGTAACGCCAAAGTAGTCGAGTATACGTTGCACCCGATCGTACATCGTATTACGAAACGTTGTGTCAGATTTCGATTTTCCATTCGAATATCCACGCCCTCGAGGAGTTATTCGCTTCGAAATGGACAATGCCAAACTTGTCATTCGCAGACAGCGCGGAGCAACGTCGCAGCCATCTATACATACATACGGTAAAATGAAATTCCACCGGGGCGAGGATGGCGCTCGAGGCCAAGTGCCGAGTCTATATCACCGGCTATTATATTGATGCATGGTGCAGCAGCAGCAGCCCATTCGCGTATGCAGGAGTTGTAGTGTGGCGCCTGCACACCCACGCAAACGCACACTAAGGTAGATACACCCGACGACGAGCCAAGCCGGTTTAAGGGCCGTGTATGAGAGAGAGAGAAGTGAGTGAGTGAGCTAGCCAGAGAGAGAGAGCATTGTGCGCACGGCACATGCACCATATAAATCAGGTGGGATTTCTGCACCCAAGGAGAGAGAGAGAGAGAGAGAGAGGAATTTTCTCACCCCCTTCCTTGGCGCTGGCTTGGCGCGCTGCACTGAAAACGGACCTTTTTATATTATATAATGCCGGCCGTAGCGAGGCCGGTCAGGTACGCTCGTTTCTTTTAACGCGGAAAACACAGGTGGAGCTTTGGAGCTCCCGCGCGCGCTCGAGTTATATATGAAGACGGACGGGAGAGAATAAAAAACAAAAATAAGAGAGAAAGAAAAGAAAGAAATAAGACCGAGCTCGTGTTTAGCATACGTGACGCGCGAGGAGCGGGGTCGATGTGCGCGCGGAGAAGTTCTTTGGGTTATACGCAAGGGTTTGCGAGGGGTCGATGGTCCCTTCGAGTTTATTTTTCGTCATCTTACGATGTAAGATCGATCGATGAAAATCAAACTAGCACGGTTTCGTGCAATTGTTGTTTTGTAATTTTGAAATCATAAAGAATGAGCTGGAATTATTTCGATCGTTGTCATTCGAAAAGCAGAACGATTCAATTAAGCAACTTCAATTGTTCTGTGCGATTATAATTACCCCAAATTTAGTAAAGTCAATTGGAATTAGATTTTAGTAAAATATGCGTTCAAGGTAAAAATTTGAATACAGCAACGTGAATGTTTATAATTCATAGCAAGATGCGAAAACCTGTATCAACATTAGGCGAGTATTAGCTTTATATCATGCCCGAGTATGCATTTAATTCAGCGTATAGTATTTTTTTCGACATCGTAAGATAGTTGAAATGACTCGATTCGCAAGATGAATAAACAAAGCAAAATACTACCCAATCCCACTGCTATTGCAGAAACCTACTTGATGGATCACTATACGATGCCTGAGCAATCTTTCAATCAAGAAAGTTGAGTTTAGTTGTACCGTCGTATATGTATTACGACGCAATTAACAAGACCAATACACTGAATTTATAAAAAAAAAAAAAAATGAAAATAATAACCATTATCATCGTTATTGTAGAATCCTAATTTTTTTTCGATTATTTTCACGGGGCTATAATTCAGCTACATAATTTCTTTCTCCTACCAATATTGAAACAATTATAAAATTACTGGTACTATTCATCTTATTTACACATTTTTTGATTAATTTAAATAAACACTCAACATCTCGTCGTAAACATTGTATTTACGATTTCATATCGACATATTTTCATTCACCGAAATGGAAGTTCATTGTGTATTTATTCCAGGGCTACCTTTGGTAAACATAATAGTTTTTGACAATTTTTCTAGTCTAATTTTAAAGTTGCAAAAACGAATATAGCTAGTTCAGTTCTAATTTCACGTAGGTAACAAAAAAAATAGTATACCAAAGATGATTTCGTAATAAAAGTGGTAATGGGTATTGTTTTGTTTTATTTGTTAATCGATGCAATAGCAAAACACTGCACACTGATGGTGATACAGTGATTCTTTATTGCACCTAAATGGTGACATTCTCCAGCAAGGTATATAGCAGAAAGTCGCCAAATTTTCGGACGGGTTTTTATAACGTCATCTAGCGTCAGAAAATGGGAAAATTAAACTATGAAAATTCCGATAAGGTAGAAAATGTTTATGAAAGCAAGGAAATGAAATTGTAAATCAAATTAAAGTTTATATTATTTTTACATTTGTTACTTTTTAACGATTACATTTGAATTTTCTAATTCGATTCGAGCATTTTTTCAACGTTTTTTTCTTATAAAAAGCGAAGAATCTCAAGTACATCACCGGTCTGTAATATAATGTATAAAAATAACTAAATATCTCCAACTTGTAACGCCAGATGGCGATACAGAAACCCATGACAAAATTAAACAAGTTTTTGCTATATAGTAGTTTCAATTCAGTGATGATTAGTTATCGGATTTCAGCTAATCAGATTATAGCACCATCGCATATATAAATGAATAAATAGTTCGTTTTCCCACAGTTATAACGGAAGCTGATTTGAAAGATCATCACTTTTTTTCACTTTCTATAAGGTGCCATAATTTAAACTAGCTGTATTCAGCCTGATAAATTCGAAATTAGGTTTCAAAGTTACCAAAAATAAGGAAAAAAATGAATTTCAAGTTATCGAAGAGGGCCAGCAAAAAAATGCTTGAGTGATGCACTTTCCAACTCTGATCCGTGAAAATGGGAGATAAACCCACAATGGAAATATGCGACCATCAATGATAAAATTTGTCAATGAAATGTTGTTTCTTTAAATGAAAATATGCCGATAGAGAATCGAAAACAAATGTTTCGCGATCAGATGCTGAGTGTTTTTTAGCTTGATCATTACAGTGTTTACATAGAAGAATCAAAGTATCATCACTACCTCTTCCCATATAAATACATGTGTCTGTCTCAACTTTGGTGGAAGGAAAAACTGTAAATAGTTGGTTCAAATCTATGAAAAATTGATACAAGTGCGTACGAGGAGAGTATGGAAGTTGACATTTTCGAAGTCTCTCAATATGACACAAAGATTTCAGATCCAATCCTCTACAACAAAGTTTCACTTCAACGATTCCTTCAACGTCAATCTCGTTAATGAATTTTTTTTCTCCTCCTGCTCGCAGAGTGACGTACACGAGACACACCACCTCCATCGTCGAAACCTATACATGCGTCGTTACTTTCCACCCTCTAACCCCGCAAGAGTGTGTGTGTGTGTGCAACGCGAGTAACAAAACTCGAGTCGCGTCGCCGCAGAGTCGTTATTCGAATTCTCCGTGCCCATATATATACAGCCCCGTACACGTACGCACACCTTATGTATACGTGTACGCGGGCAAACAAAAACAACAATATTGTCTCGCCGCACAATGGGACAAAGTTACGAGGCCCCGGAAAGGATCAGGCTGCCGAGCGAACGCGTCGCTACATACATACATACGTATGCACTCGTCGGATGTTTAATGGCTCGTGACCAGAGAAAGAGAGAGAGAGAGAGAGAGAGTAAAAACAAGCATGAAGCCTGCAGGACTGAGAAATTCGCATCGAGCGCAGAGACCTGCTCTCGACGATGAAAGAGAAAGAGAGACCTCAACCCTCGCGCGAGCTTGCGTCACGATGTAACGGGAATACGGTAAAAAAAATTAAAGCGAGGAAGGACATTTTTTCAAATTAAAAGTATAATTATTTTCGCTCGAGCGACCGAATGAGCGACGTTCGTACAACGACGTTGCAACGAACGTCGCGCTCTAGTACAGCTGCTTAGGCTCATTTTTGCTATACAGACGGAACGCGGATATTTCATCTTTCGATCGCGGATGAAAAAAATTGCACGGAGAATATACGGGGGAGTTCGATTCTAGCCGAGCAGCGGAGGGAATATTTCAATGCCCAAGCGCGTCAAGCGGATCGAGAGAGAAGAAAAAAATATATATTGTATCGAGTTTAACTCGATTTACAAAGTTGCGCGAGTAGTGTATTGCGCAAAGCTTCAACCTGTCTCTCTCTCTCTCGGTTGGATCAACGCGCAGACACCTGCACTTTTATACAAAACGCGCGCATACGTATAGAGAAAAGTTGTCGGTTCGATCGCGTATGTATATAGTGGCGTCGAGCGAGCGAGGATGAGAAAATTCGATACCCGCCAAGTCCCGAAACGATCGAAAGCTTTATTATACGTACGTAGGCATGCTTCGCTTCTCGTACCCGAAATTGATTTACTCCACGAATGAAAAGCTCGATAAACGATATTTTTTTTATACGCGTGTACGAAAAGTCTAATAATTTGATTTTGCGGTTATGAGATTTTATTTTTTTAAATCTGATTTACATTTAATTTCACGCACACGCGCGGTACGTATAGCACTCGATCCTCGACGCATTTGTATTGCCCAGCCAATCTCGGAAATTGTCGCGAAAAAAACAGGTGCCCGTTATTACTCGCTGCACATATAATTGACCGCGATAACTCGTGTGTCGCAGGCCGGTGCTTCTGCGTTGACATTAATACGAGTCGCGCGTCGAAATGGGCCGCGAAAAGCGATCTCGCCGGTGTATGCCATACACACGGCAGCACACACACACACACACACACTCATAGACGACAAAATACAAAGCTCGAGAGGGACGAACTATTGTATACGTTTCCTGCATTCAGTGGCATACAGACAAGCCCGCCTCGCAGATCATAAATTCAACTGCATCGTGTGCATGTGTATGTGTGTGTGTGTGTGTGAGAATGCGAGCTTTTGCTACGACTCCCTCTAGTGTCGCTCGAGGCTGACGTGTTTCTCTCTCTCTCTCTCTCTCTTTATATACCTACGTGAATGCAGAGCTTTTGGGGATGTATACAGCTTATAAAGCTCTGTGGAGGCGGTACCCGAACTAGCAGCAGCTGCTCTTGCTGCGAGAGTATAAGAGAATTAAATCGGTGCAATTATCGTAGCCGCGAACGAGCAAATTTATTTAGTATACGACTCGAATATATCCTAAAGCCTGACTCTCGCTTGATGAACTATTTGCTCGGGATGACAAATATCTGTTTTTTCCTCTTTTTTTTTGATTTTATAAATATTTTATAAGCTCGAAAAATAATAAAATTGAACGAGAATCAACCACGATTCTTGGATTCAAACTTTTTAACGAATATTCGACTACGTCATTTGTTCATAATTATCATCATTATTTCGTTTTATTAGCAGACTCTTTCGCGTCTGTACATTCACAGTTAAAGCAGCCTCTTTTTCATTTGCACCTCCCTCGCGCGTGTGTGCATCTCGCTTCAAGATTTGCACTTTGAGGGGGGAAACTCCATTTTAATTACGGCCAACACCTCAAAAGACATCATCGCTCGGCTCTGCGTCAAAGCCGTATACGTACGAACGTGTTTTTCATTCGTTTGCATCCGTGTTTATGCTCCAAGTCCTTTGACGCGATTTGTGAAATAAATTATGCTCTTTATACTCGCTTCCTCTCTCTCTTTCTCGTTAAATTATTGAAAATTTTCATTCGCCGGAGCCCTCCGAATGAATACATCTTTTTTTTATAAAGATGAAACGACACTCGAAATAAATCGCAATTTTTGAAAGTTGGAAAGTGAAATTTCTACATAAAACTGTATGCACGAATTGAGCTGTTGTCATTCAACGACTCATATCAAATCATTTTAAAATGAATTCGAAGAAACGAACGATCCCGATCAACCCCTTTCGTAACCCAACGAATTCAAGTCGGTTCTCGTCAATACAGCGTCAAAGAGTTCTAATTTTTTTTTCAGTAATAAGTCTATTGAAATAACAGGTCTATTCCCGCAGATAGACAATAATCATCACTGAATTGAAACTACTATATAGCAAAAACTTGTTTAATTTTGTCATGGGTTTCTGTATCGCCATCTGGGGTTACAAGTTGAAGATATTTAGTTATACACAGACCGGTGATGTACTTGAGATTCTTCGCTTTTTATTCGAAAAAAAAAGTTGAAAGAATGCTCTAATCGAATCGAAAAATTCAAATGTAATCGTTAAAAAGTAACAAATGTAAAAATAATATAAACTTTAATTTGATTTACAATTTCATTTCCTTGCTGTCATGAACATTTTCTACATTATCGGAATTTTCATAGTTTAATTTTCCCATTTTCTGACGCTAGATGACGTTACAAAAACCCGTCCGAAAATTTGGCGACTTTCTGCTATATACCTTGCTGAAGTATATCTTCATTTAAGTGTAACAACGTGTCACTGCATCACCATAAGTGTGTAATGAACGCTGTTGCACTGATTAAAAAATAAAACAAAACAAAACAATACAAAACAATAGGTGGGAATAATGGTTATTATTTTCATTTTTTTTTTTTTTTTATAAATTCAGTGTATTGGTCTTGTTAATTGCGTCGTAATACATATACGACGGTACAACTAAACTCAACTTTCTTAATTGAAAGATTGCTCAGGCATCGTATAGTGATCCATCAAGTAGGTTTCTGCAATAGCAGTGGGATTGGGTAGTATTTTGCTTTGTTTATTCATCTTGCGAATCGAGTCATTTCAATTACTTACGATGTCAAAAAAAATACTGTAAGCTGAATTAAATGCATACTCAGGCATGATATAAAGCTAACACTCGCCTAATGTTGATACAGGTTTTCGCATCGCTATCTGGTACTATGAATTATAATTATTTAGCTTTAAACATAACGATATTAGAAAATACACATTATGCACATCACTGCGTCACAAGTATTTATTCCTTAATTATTTATTTTGTTTTTGTTATTGATGTGTATTTAGTCATTTATATTCTCTATCTCATCATTTTTTTCGATTCGGTTCGGACATTTTTGCAAATTTTTTCGTGATACTAAGAAACCTCGATTAAGAACATTGTTTGAGCAGTCAATCATATGTACAGGCAAGAAGGAGAGAGAGAAAGAGAGTCGATGTCTCGCGTTGCTAAGGGGGATAATTTTGTTTACGCCGGCCGGCTCGCGATCTTCTCACTTCTGTTCTCGTCTCTGAACATCTCGCTTCGCTTTCTCTTTCTCTCGATTTTTCTCTTGCTTTCAGTAAAAGCTCTGAGCTTTTTACCTTTCACACCTCTATTCAACGATAAACTGGGTTTTTTATGCCTTTATGGCTTTTTCCCTTAATTAGTCGTTTTCTTTATTTATTGTTGTTAATATCATAGTATAGTAACAATCGTTAACCTCGGAACTTCGGCACGAAGCCGAAGTTTTCGACTAAACAAACATCAATGGTTAGATAAAATAAATCACGGATTCGGCTCAAACTCCAAAATTGATTTCATCATAAGTTTCGTTGCATGTGGAAATCGAAATACAATAGATTTTATGCAGTATCTATTCGATGCAATTTTCCTTTCATAAAATTGACCGCTTCTTATGCAATACAATCCATAAAATATCTAACTATTTAAAGTCCAAAAAATAATTCAGAACGAATGATTCTGACGCAATGATAAATCTCGTGTATATTTTCTACATCTTTTCCAAATTTTTGTAGAATTTGCTTCAGGGTAGAATGGGATTTAAACTCCCCGGTCCCAGTCATGAAGTAATTAAATAATCAAATAATAATTACCTGCATGAGTAAGTATTTAGCTAGTTCAGTTCTAGTTTCATGCAGAAGACCAAAAAATATAATTAAACGAGTTATATTCAGCTTGGTAACTTCAAAATCAGATTTCAGTGACCTAAAAAATATAAAAAAAAAAAAAACAGTTACCGAGGGAAGCCAGAAAAAATCCTCGAGTGACAGCAGCACCGAGCTATGTAAATCAGAAATGAGCATGTAATGAAAAAAAAATTACCACAATCGATGAACAATGAATGAAGGTATACCGATAGAAAATCGTAAATTAATGCAGAAGATTTTTCAGCTTCATCAAGAAAACTTTTACAGAAAATTCAAAGAAGCAAATCTGGGCCGCTTGTCGATAGGAAGTTAGAATTGCTTGACTCACCCTTCGAACAATTTCCGCTAACGAATTGAAAACGTTATTGCATTGCTGCTAGTGAATACTTGTACCCTGTTAATTAACGCAGATTTTTGACGACGATTATTTATTAATAAGTTTATTTTGATCGTTGGTTTAACAATTTTGGATTATTTGTAAAAATCTGCTGAGTTGCATTTATTAATTTTTAATAATAAATTTCATCTACATTCACAATACTGCTTTTTAAGAGTTTTATTCGAATATTCACAAAAACCAAATGTATTAGTTTCGAAAAGATACATTGTATAGCTTATTGTTCAGAAATTTAATAACGCGATGTAAAAAATTGCGAAACTGTCAACAAAATTAATATCATGTTAATTGCATTTTCAGCGACAAAATAGCGTGAAAGACGAATTTTTTTCCTATGCAATTGAGTCATTTCAAAGCGAAGCGAAAGAGAGAGAGAGAGAGAGAGAAAGAAGAGCGATGGCGAGAGACTCCGAGACAATGAGGAACGACACGCAGCAATCATGCTCCACATTTCAAAAATGAAATAGTTCATTTAAGAGCTATATGCGTTGTACGCTGTTTCGCGGTCGTTCACCGGCGTTTTCCGTGTGCTACACCGAGCCTCGTGTCGCGAAATATACGCTTGTGTGTGTGTGTGTGTGTGTGTGTGTGTGTGTGTGTGTGCCGACGACGAGATGCTTTTGGAATATTTATGCCCCCACGCGCACATAGTATAGTAGTTCTGCTGCTGCTGTCGCACAGTCGCGCGCGTCCGAAATTGAAATTCAGTAGTGCGACCGTAGCGCAAGGCAGACAATTCACTTTTTGTCCCTCGTTGTTATTTCATAAGGCCGAGGTACACAGCAGCAGGCCGCGGCGCGTCTCGCCTTTTCTTTTTAACGCATTCGTTTGATTTTTGATCGATTCATTGATTTACCGAGTGAGCATTGGTTTAATTGAATTGTCTGAGCGCGACTGCGTGATCTGTAAACGAGACATTCAAACCTGGCATTATTATCCAATTTTAGGTGAAATTAGCAATGATGTTAGGTAAAAATGAGAAAAGAGAGAAAAGATTTTATGGACATTTGATGCTCTACGTTTTCTCTGCTATTTAATAATTGATAACTAATTTTAAATTTAAAAATGTAATTAACAGACAACATTCAACTTATATAATTATGTTCACTTTGCCACTTGCAGATTTACAAATAAATTGGTACTCGACATCTAGTGGTAGAGACTGAAAATACTATCATCGTATTAAAAGTGTTTGAGAAATGGGCTCAATTTTTTCAAATTATTTAGTTGTTACTTTCCGATCGTTTAAAATGCGCTTAATATTTTTAACATGATAATAAAAAAAATCGCCAAAAACACTAATTAGTGGTATAATATTTGGTCATAAGGCCATTATTATTATTATTTTATTGTATATTTCTATCAGGGTACTTATAAGTACACTGGCTAGCTATTCTCTACCCTGAAAAATCTAAATGAAAAATTTCAATGTCGTTAACAACGAGAAAAAGGAAAAAGAAACAATCTATTAAATTTTCGGCAGCTCCTTCGAGATTATTTTTTCCCCCGGATTGCCAAGTTGATTAGAGTGAAATAAACGACTTGTTTCACGGCAATCGAGTACAAAGCGGCGAAGCTAAAGCAGGCGCGTGCATAATCTCGGACGAGTCTTTTTTTTCCCCCCCTTTTTTTTTCTTCGCTTCGTGCTTTAATTTTCTGCAGTAGCTTATATGCTAGTAGTAGCACTGGTAGTAGCACGCGTTAAAGTGCACGTCAAGAGAGAGAGAGAAAGAGCTTTCTTCGACGCTACACAGAGAGAGAGAGCCGGAGCGAGTTCGTTAACTTTGCCAACTCGCTCGAAAAAAATTCGGTCACTTAAATTCGAGCACCTCGCTCTTTCTCTCCTTCCGTTTGTTTGCCCTAAACGCATAATACCGTACCGAAAATACGCCTGTTAAAAAATAACTGTGATTCGAGTTTTTTTTCTAACGCTTATCCGAGCCATGTAGCGAGCTACGAAAATTCCGCTGCCGATTACCGTCTTTTTCACTCGCGGATAACCACTTTTGAAATCGTATGCAGGTTTTAAATACGCGTGACCTTTGGTTCATTGTTTTAGCGCAGTGGTTGTTAGAGGACATTAAATCAATTATAATTTCGCTTGTTTTATTTTGAAGAGCCTGCGGGCTCGCGGCGTGCAGCACGTCATAACGAGCTTTGTTAATTAAAACTGAATTTTGCCTGAGCGCGCGCGCCCAACCGGGGCAACATTTTTCCATTTACGCCTGTTTTTCGACGTGAATATTTTCCCGCCGAGTAAAACTAAACGCGTACAGCGTGCGTGTGTCGCGCGTTGATTTTTTGCCCCGCGTTTGAGTTTCCACGAGCCAGCGAGCACACCCATGTACATGTGTGCTGCTTACGTTTGTATATGAAAATAGTAAAATAATTTAATTTTGTCTCGGGGCCAAATAATTAGTCGAGCGTACACTGGCATCTGGCATATGTGGGTGAGCAGTTCTATAGTGAAAAATCCTTAAAAATCGAGACTAAAATTTCGATTTTAATTCTGACGCGGAATCAACGTGGATAATTGTTCATTTGGGTACCAGAAATATAGAAAAATTTGAAAGCAATGAAAACTTCGTTAGGTGCTGTGTATAGCTTGTTTAGTGTTCCAGAGGACGAAAAGTCGTGTTTTTCCACAAACACTGGCAAACTTGGGACATTAAATACCTAATGAAAAATCCACGTCATTTGACTCGATGATGAGGGAAATGCATTCGACTCTGAATGAAGCCATTTCGGCTTCTATACCATATGAAATTATTTGATCACAGAAATCGTCGATAAAAAAAAACTCTGCAAATAGAGAATATTCAACCCACCTGATGTAAAGTATATTGAGTATCTAGTAATAGAAAAATATTATTTTGTAA
This sequence comes from Trichogramma pretiosum, assembly GCF_000599845.2. NCBI lineage: Eukaryota > Metazoa > Arthropoda > Insecta > Hymenoptera > Trichogrammatidae > Trichogramma > Trichogramma pretiosum. Next base: position 160,722 of record NW_019641657.1, read on the forward strand.
TAATTATTCGATTCGATCAATTACTTAATACAAAGTTCAACCCTGCGGAGCATATGTAATTAAGACTGTATTTCTCGCATACCGAAGCACAAACATTTTCTTAGCTCTATTTAGAATTATGGCTGGCCTGATTAATTTATGTTCAAATGAGTGAATAAGGAAACGTATAGACGTATAGAAAAGCGTATTTCAGGATTTATTCCAAATCAAAAGCAGCAAGTAGTTATTTTCGTATGAAACAATGTTATCATTTTTCAAAACTTGAAGGTAATTTCATTTTTACATGTTATACTTCAAAGAGATGACATAATTTGAAATTTGAAATTAGCATTTTATAGATACAATGAATCGTACATGGCTTTTTGAAAAAATTAAATACAAAATTTACAATTTTTTTATTTTCAATCGTGAATAATTCATCGTATCAATGTGATCTTTGAGAAACGATTTATTAAAATATTATTTTACATATCTCTTATGTATGTCTTATACCATCAATGAACATTCATGATGGTTAGTCAAAAATTTATTGGAAGTGCCTTTTGCAATCACCCTATCGTCTTATCGTTTTTCCTCTTTCTACGCTACTTTATCATGTACCGAATCAATGTGTTTTTTGAGATTTATTTTATATAAGAATTTCTTTCCGCAAATATCACATTCATGAGTGACTTTGTCATGTACCGAATTCATATGGCGTTTGAGAACATCTAGTCGTACAAATGTCTTACCACATGTCTTACAAATAGGGGCAATACCATTGTGCGCATTATCAATGTGTGTGTTAAGATAACTTTTTTTTGAATATGTCTTTCTGCAAATACTACATGCATGTCTAACACCATTGTGCGCCACATCGATGTGTTTTTTTAGATCACTCTTATCTGAGTATTTCTTCTCGCATATTTCACATTCATGAGTGTTTTTGTCATGTACCGAATTGATATGGCGTTTGAGAACATAAAGTCGTGCAAATGTCTTACCACATGTCTTACATCTATGGGTGATACCATTGTGCGCCACATCGATGTGTTTCTTGAGATCACTCTTATGCGAGTATTTCTTTGTGCAGCTATTACATTCATGTCTGATACCATTGTGCGCCACATCCATGTGTGATTTAAGGTTACTCTTAGTTAAGCATTTCTTTCCGCAAATATCACATTCATGAATGATTTTATTATGTACCGAATCGATGTGGGTTTTGAGATAACCTTTGTGAGTAAAGGACTTGCCGCAAATATCACATTCATGTCTAACACCATTGTGCGCTACATTGATGTGTTCGTTGAGATTACTATTCGTCGAGAATTTTTTTTCGCACACATCACAAGTATAGGTGACATTATTGTGCGCCACATCGATGTGTTTCTTGAGATTACTCTTGTCTGAGAATTTTTTTCCGCAAATATTGCATTCATGTGTGATTTTGTCATGTACTGAATCGATGTGGCGTTTGAGAGTAATTAGTTGTGCAAATGTCTTACCACATGTCCTACAAATAAAGGCAATACCATTGTGTGCATCAATGTGTGTTTTAAGACTACTTTTTTTTGAAAATGTCTTTCCGCAAATATTACACTCATGTCTAACACCATTGTGCGCTACATCGATGTGTTTCTTGAGATTACCCTTATCTGAGTACTTCTTTCCGCAAATATCACATTCATGAGTAATTCTGTCATGTACCGAATTGATGTGGCGTATGAGATTACCTATTTGTGCAAATGTCTTACCACATGTCTTACAGCTATGGATGATACCATTGTGCGCTACATCGATGTGTTTCTTGAGATTACCCTTATCTGAGTACTTCTTTCCGCAAATATCACATTCATGACAGATTTTATCATGTACCGAAAGGATGTGGCGTTTGAGAACATCCAGTCGTGCAAATGTCTTACCACACGTATCACAGGTATGGGTGGTACCATTGTGCGCCGCATCAATGTGTGTTTTAAGATTACTTTTTTTTGGAAATGTCTTTCCGCAAATATTACACTCATGTCTATGTACCTTTTCGGTTCTTATTTCGAGTCCATCTTTCAACTTTTCAATGTCATTCATTTTTTCATTTCTCCCGTTAAGTTCATAATCAAAATTCAAATTCACTTCTTTTTTCACTTCCGCCACAGTTTCCTCTTTAATTTTATTTTGATTCTGATAATCCTTGCTATATTTCGTAAGCTGTAAGTGATTTCGAGAATATTCATCGGATTTATTATTTACCAATAAATCCATAGTGAGCTTGACGTCTACACACTCGAATTCAATCTCCATTTCGTCATTTATATCAGTTTCTTGATTTTCGTCATATTCCCGAAGTTTGTGAGCCTGTGAATAAAATTCAAATTTTGTAAAAATCATTAGTGAAAAATGCTCATATTAGTCATAATATAATTGTAAACACTTACTGGTTTTTCCAACGAAAATGGTAAAAGTTGGATGTTTTTGACATCGGGTTTCTCGTCAATCATTTCACATTCATTTTCAAGAAATGAGACATCAATCGTTTCCTCCTTCACTCTGAAATGGATCCAGTAAAAATGAGTATTTAGCCAAGTATTTTTATTAATTCATACTCATAAAACAATAATTACCTCACAGCACAATTAAGCATATCACTCGATTCCATTTTGCTCTGTTGAAATCTCGCTAACGACTAATATTTCTGTACCTTGTAACGATCTATCGTGAATTTATTTATATTTAGAAATCATGAATTGAGAATTTGAATACACTTAATCGAGCAAGTCATCGTTATAAACAGATAATCGAATTAAACGAAAACTCTGTAAATGGGCGTCTGTTTTCAATTTTCTTACCTACTAAAATAATCAATGCCACCTTGAGCTTTCATGTTTTTTTCATTAATTGGGTACTCGCTCAACACGTTTTTAAAATGATAGTCGTAAATTTCATGAAAGTACCTGGACAATATTCATTTGAGATCACTAAAAGATGAATTATCATAATTCGAATTTCGAGATAGATATAAATTCTTATACGTGGCATATAAACACACGTATTTCTTTCAAATTAGCAAGTTATCACTTTCTAAAACAAAAGAAATAACTGAGTAAAGAATAAATATTACACAGTGATGTATCGCACGTGTATTTTCTACTATCAACATGTTTATGAGCTGAATTTCTACAATTATACCATTAGATAGCAATGCGAAAACCTGTACCAAAATATTTGCTACATACCATGCCCGAGTAAGCCTTCAATTTAGTGTACAGTGTTTGTATCTATCCCCGTACAGTACGTGTGTTCTAAGCTCAATACATTGACTTAACAAAAAAAAAATAATAATAATAATACCCATTACCACTGTTATTACAGGAGCCTATTTTTTCTCGATTTTCCATACTGAAGTAGCTATTCAATTTCTTCCTCTCACCAACTTTGAGAGAATCATGCTAATACGAAACACAAAAATATATAGATATAGGTATTATATTTTTTAAATGACTATTAATTACCTATTGTCTTATTTTTCGGTGAGACCACAATGAACAATTATTACCCATTTTCATTACAATCGTGAAATGACCAAAACTTTAATCACGCTTGTAGCCGATCGAACTTTCAGGTCTTTTCATAGAATTATTTGCTTATGTTCAAGTCGATATAAAATATTAAATCCCATGGAAAACTCACCGAGCAGAACGTCCTCGTCCACCCGTTCACCGTCCAGCTGCAGCTTGAGCTCGCTCCGATCGGGCATCTTCGTATTGTTGGGTCCCGCGCTGCCGTCCTCCTGCTGTTGCTGCTGCTGCATCATCATGATTCGTGTCTTATGCTCCGCGTCCTCGTCGTCGTCCTCCTCCTCGTCGTCGTTGTCGTAGGAGTCTCGAGCGGCGGCCGCGGCGAGCAGCTCGACCAGCAGGGCCAGATAGGGCGAGCCCGTCAGCGGCCGGGGACTGCCGAGATTCTTCAGGCCGCCGGGCAGCAAGCCACAGTAGGGCGCCTGGAGGGCGCCTGCGCTCGCTAGACCACCGCTCAGCAGCTCGCCGCACAACATATGTGGCGCGTGGCGTCGGTGGGGGCCTAATATATCAAGATGCGCTGCACTGGTTATACGTCTCTCTTGCTCGAAGGGACGAGGCCGCTGTCTCGGTGCGGATCGACTGTCGGGCAGAAATTGAGAAATTAATCATTGAATCGAAAATACATTCAAGAATTTACTGATAAAATGTCTGTATAGCCGTGGGAAAGGGGAGTCGTAAAATCATTCGGAAACAAGGGACTGAATATACAGCCTCGCGTGGCGCAGTAAAGATGAGCTCCGAGAAACAAAGAGCCCCGCGCGCGTATACACGCGGGGGCTGATTCCATTCCGACTCGGCTCCGCGCGAAAGTAAAAGTAATACAACAATGTATTTCGTATCGTACAATGCCAAGTACCTCGACACGAACCTACACACAGACGTGATTTACGGTGCGCCCGAGATTTCTCTCGTGTCTCTCGCTCTCTTGGCGGAGCAGCTTCCACCTGTACACATTTAATACGCGTCGTTTCGGGTGAGCTTCGACTGACTTCTACCTGCCCCCTCGTAAAACCCGGGCAAACTCGGCGTAATTGTATCTTATATATACAGAGGAAGAGAGAGGGATAGACCCTTCGGCCAAATGAGATTTCACCTTTGCGCGCGCCAGCACGAAGCTCGAGCGAGCATTTCCACTTCGCATTCGTAACCGATAAGACGCCTTTTTACGTTTTTCCCTCGTCCTGATCCTTTTATCTTTGATTAATTATGGCGCTAAAAGTTTTTTCGTTTAGATTTTACTCGGGATAAGGTATTGATTCAAAAAGAAAATATACTTTAAAATCTCAAGAAATTTTTAGCATTGATAATAAGCTTAATGATCAAAAAACGGCAACTAACAATTTTTTAAAACTTTTTACCATTAGTTGGCTCGTTTAAGTGATTTTTCTGTTACAATTACGTTGCTTAAATATAAAGCGAATTTTAAATGACTTGAAAATGGCGATGTAACTGCAGTTTCGAAACGTTCAAACCAGTTTTTAACCATTTAAAGTATGATATTAACAGCTTCCACCACTAGAGGGCGAGTATCTTTTTCTATAAATCTGTAAGGGACAAAGTCTTAGTATAAGTCAAAAGACGATTTCATTCGAAGTACATTAATATTCTCATTTGAAGAAGAGTCATTTTCCAATCTATGATGATACTTGGCACGAAATTTATATCGTCATAAAATGTTCATTGGTCATTAAATAAACAAAAATGTCATATTAGAAATATGATTTCAAATGTCCTCCTGAAAATAACGATTAAACTGTTTCAAAACATAGAGACTATTTTTCAAGCATTGCAAATATAATAATATCACTTTCAGGCTCCACCGGTAGGTGGCGAGTACCTGTATTTATAAATCTGCAAGTGGAAAAGGAGATATAATTGTATAAATCTAAGTACGGTTTCACTTACTTTCACGTAGCAAACCCTTCGCGTGTGAGACTTGTTGCAAATCATTTTAACACAAGGATAACCTCATAAGACACAGAATTGCAGTATGTACTACATACATGATCGGGGCTAAGTACGGTTTAAAACGTTATATCTTTGATTAGTATATGTTCAGTTTTAATGGACACTGTACATCGAAGAAAATTTACCATCCACAAAATATTGAGCATTTTTTGCCAAGTTACTCGGACTTCAGTATTTTTTCGATATTTTACAGTGAAACGTGAAAAAATGGCTTGACTTTTAGAAAAGCGTACGTTACTATGAAAAAAAAATCTAACGAAAGCTTTTAAAAAGATTAAGAAATTTCGCGACAACGATCCACGAGCTTGAGTTTGAGAAAACAATTCCGAGATTAATTACCGCTTGCAAGATTAGCTCGTTATTATGTTAAAATTGCAATTAAAGCATAACTATATATTGTTTCACTCTCGGGCAGTCATTAACGCAGCTTGCGCCTGACATAATGCCTATACTCTCGGATTGTAAATTACTTTTTAATCAAGACGTTATGCCATCGGGTACTATGCATAAAGTTTGGTGAAAAATCACGATGCTTCTATTAAAACTTTAAATATTTGATGAAAAAATGTGGAACATTTAATTCGATTATTTTTAGCTGCATTCAAATTTTTGTACGAATAGCAGTAACCTTATAAGAGTATTCGGCAGTAGCCGTTTTCCTGAATCATAAAAACTCACTAGGCCACGATTCGCTTTTTTTTAGAGCGATGCTAATTGACGTACGGCTTTATTTTTATAACTACGCGGCCGTATAAAATGCAACTCCCGGCATACACGGACAGCAAGCCAGAAACGAGTCAAACTTTTAATTAATTAATTAAAAAAAAAATTTTTTTTTTCAAACGAATAAATAAAACAAAGTAATAAGGAATGAAAAAAAAACCAGCGCGATGCAACGCCATTAAAGTTAATTGCTCGATAACATTTTTACAGGATCATTGCTCCGCGCGCGCGCGCGCGAGATGCGTCATCATCTCGAGTAGTTGAAACGAAGGAAAAAAAAATTATTCACGCGTATTGGCCTGTTGTGGCGTCGTCGCTGCTGCCGCGCACGCAGCTACTTTTCGAAATAATGCATCGTCGCGCTAGATAATGCATCAGCGGCCCGCAGCGCGATCATTCGCATCGATGTATATTTTTCATTTTTACAATGTACGATTATTATATACCGCGTGCATTATGCAACTGGTGCGGGTATACGTTCGGTATTTTTTTTTTTTTATGCTTCAACAAAAGCGGATGGATCGAGGAAGCTATACGAGGCAGAAGCTAGTCGATATTCGCACCAGTTGCATATATGCGCGATGTGTGTTTTGTTATCGGCGCGAGCGAGAGAGAGAGAGAGAGAGAGCCAATAAAGTAGCCGCGAAGCAGTTGTATTTTATAGCCTCAGAGGTGTAAAATCCATTTCTCTCTCTCTTTGTGTGTCGTGTGACGCGTGTGCGCGCGCGTGTGTTCGTGATTTGTTTACACGTGTGCACTGTGCAGACGATATAGCACTCGGCGCGCCGCGTCGTGTGCAGGCACATTCGAATCGCGTCCCGGGCACGACGCTTCGACGATTCTTCGCGCGCAGGGGGACGTCGCTCTTTTTTCTTCGAATTAAGATGGTACCGTTGTATCTGTGGAGTACATTGGTTATCGCGGCATTTGGTAACGCACTCGAGGTACGATCATTTATTTATTATATCAACACTCGGAGCTGAGAAAAGCATCGATTGGATCATGTATTGCAGATTCACAATCGCATGACGGCCGACGAGGTCAGATCGACTTTTTCAACGGCCAATCACGACGAGAGTGAGAATCGATAAACCCTGACATTATTTGACGATGACGGATATTGAATTTGGATAATTTTTTTTAGTTCCCGAGTACGACGTGGTGCCCGTTTCGCACGCCGTGCACGAGAGGAGCCCGGAGGGTGGCGGCGACCACGAGTACAGAATCTTGCAGATACGCGCGCTGAGCCGCGACATCAAGCTGTACCTCGAGCCGTCCAAGGGTATTCTGGCCTCGAACAACACTCCGATCTGGTTCGTCAAAGGCGGCGACAGGTCCTCACCGCTCGGACTCAGATACCGGCGCATTCGTAACGTAAGTCGCGCGCGTAAAGCACATTAATTAATATAAACGATAACACGATACAATTGACGATCGAAGAAATTAAATAAACGTGTATTCCCACGCGCGAGCAGGCTTTTCAAGATATGGATCGATACTATCAAGATCCGAATAATTTAGCGGCTCTGAAGACGAGCTACGACGACGACGGCCAGATGCTCTTCGTGAGTATACAATTTTTTTTTTTTTTCTCAAATCAATTATCTTCGAGTAATCGAATCGGCGATCTCCACGTGTGTGTATGCTATGACAGGAGGGTACCATTGGCGACGATCTTGTCATTCGTCCTCTGCCGGCAAGGTTACGCGGCGAGATCTCAAGATCGAGGCGCAGCGTCGTCGCCGTCACGACGCAGCTTCCGCAATCCAATCGCACGGTTATTCATCCGGCGCTCAGGCGCACGCACTATCACGTCGTGTTCAAGAAGAAAACGCCGCGGCTCGGTCGCGCGAGAGACGGTGAGACACGTCTGCAGCGTGTATACGTATACGGGTGTAATTAATGACGACGCTGATTCGATTTTCTTTATTGTCGGTAGAAACGAAAAGAAAAAAATCCAGTCGTTCGAAGCGCGACGCGAAGAGGAAGAAGCCGAAAATCGCCTATCCTCAAGTACTCGTGGTGCTGGATTACGACGAGCAGGCGTAAGTATGACGATATACATATATACGATTCTTTTCGATAATAATCGATAATCATTATCATCAGTTCGCTCCAGCCGATCGACGAATTGAAGAGTTACATACTGTCCTACTGGAACGCCGTCGATCTGAGATTTCGCGTGTTCTCGGATCCGGAGATAAGACTGAACTTGGCCGGTGTCGTCGTGGCGAAGGTGAGCAACACAACGTGACGTTCGTTATATACACGTGATATATTATACGTACATTGCGCTGTACGTTTAGAATCCAACGGGCGTACCTTACATACAAAAGCACCGGGTGGGATCGAGAACGAGTCCGAACTTCGACGCGGACGAGGCCCTCGACGACATGGCCAGGTACTACTACCGCGAGCTGATGGACGACGGCCTGCACAGATTCGTCCTGGACCGAGATTTCGACCTGGTCGTGGTCATGACGAGGTGCGCGATAATATTATCTATATCGCGGATATCGATATAATAATCATCCATGTGTTGTGTGTATATATAGCTTGAACCTGTGCCATCGCGATCCGTTCGGAGGGACGCTGGACTGCGAGGCGGCCGGTTACGCGTACCGCGGCGGCGCCTGCTCGGTCAGTCTCAAGGACAAGATGGTGAGAGCCGTGGGCATGGTCGAGGACAACGGGGGCTACGTGGGAATCGTGCCGACCGCCCACGAGGTCGGCCACTTGTGAGTTTTTTACAGTCATCCTTAATTTATGATATATCGCGCGAAAAAAGTGCGATTACAATTCTCATGATACAGATTAGGAATACCGCACGACGGACACGAGCAGCCGGACAAGACCTTCTGCCCCGAGGCCGAGGGCTACATAATGACGGGCATGATGCTGCTCACGAACAACATCTTCAAGTGGTCGCAGTGCAGCATGGAACACTTTCAGGACTTTTTCGAGCAAGTTTCTCATTTGATAAAGATATTGACTTGTTATATCGATTTAATTTATTTATTACGAAAATGGATTGAAATTTCCAACAGCTCGCCGAGATCCGAGTGCGTGTTCGACCGACCGGCGGGAGTCGCGCTGCCTCGGGTGCTACCGGGCAAGATTCTCTCCTTGGACGAGCAGTGCGACAGAATCTCCGGCACCTATGCGTGCGAAGTAAGTGACATTCGTTAACGATATATTATGTGTATGTTGAGTGAAAAAAAAGCCGAGAAGGCTGACCGAAGAAGAATTTTTTGGAAATTCAATCTGGTTTACAAATTGTCCCGGGATGCCTGGTTCAAAATCTCGTTTTCAAGCCCATTACACAGCTTCCTCCACGAGGAAGTAATTTTTTATGTCTTCTCGTTCGAATTATACATAATTACATTTTGTGTATACAGAAAAATGAGTCGGTCTGCGTGCATTTGGAGTGCTACACGGACGACGGCTGCTCGTCTCTCGCGCCGGCCGCGGAAGGATCGCCTTGCGGCGCGAATCACGTGAGTCTGTCTATACGTGCTTGTATCGATAATTGCGATATCTATTTAATTTTATTTTTTTTTCTGTTTCGTGAATTCAGCATTGCATCAATGGAAAGTGCGTCGACAAGCAGGCGAAGAAGATCGATCTGGACTTTGCCCCGCCGCCCTCGCCGGACGAACACGTCGACGTGGCGTTACTTCCGCGTTTCGCCGTCGAGAGGAGCTGAACTGTATACGTAGATAATAAATTTTTACATTTTGTAAATATCAATCGACGTTTCTTCGGTTCATTTTCGACTTGCACGAGACACAGCGCGACGCATTGGATTGTTTTACAATTCGATCGATGAATAACGCGCGAGTTGTTTATGCTAATCGCGGTGGACATTCATAATTATCGTACATTATCTAGCAGCCAGTGTTGCATTTCACGATCCTCGTAAATATATACACGATAGAAAATTTCGAGCGATTAGCCGATAAAAAGATCCACTCCGTGCTCTTCGATGGATTTCGAAGGCCGCATACATTAAGTGCGCGCGGCAGTAAAGTACGATCTTAAATAGTAATTTTTACCTTGCACTCTCGGCGCTACAACGTGACGCGCGAGTACGCGACGATGATGCAACACGCTCCTCCACGCGAGAAGAGTATTACATCTCGCGCGTGCAAAAACAAAAAGAGCCAACGGAGGCGCTCGATCGCGAGCGAATTGATAAATAGTGGCGAGAGTCATTAAAAAAAAAAAAAAAGAAGAAGAATTGTAAATGCATCTCACGATCGATCTTCCTGATCTTTCGCTCGCCTTTGTTATTCGCTGCGAGACGCGCGCGCGTGGCTGCGCGTTCGATGGTCATCGATAATCATAATTGCTTCATTCGGTGTACACGTATAACAAAGATTATTTGCATGATTCGTTTATTGCGATATTTCAACGTAGGCACGCGTTTCAATGAGCGACACTTGTATCGCATTCGACTCGGTTGTCGGAACTGTATGCCTCGAACTTCGTGCACCTCGTCCATGCTCTGTCTGGGTCAAATCTCTCGTATCCCAACTAATAAATATCCATTTGATTCCTCTTGAATCTACAGAGGCTCAAGATTAAACTAAACAAAAAAGGCTCGAACAACTCATGCTAATTATTTAAAAAAATTTTCATTAAAACACGTGCTCTGAAACGATGAAATAATAATATTGCGTGGTTATTGTTTGACTAAATAGAAGTATGAATGAGACACTACTCGACAAAATTCTCAATGTCCACAAATACGCATCGAAACTGTGTTTTAATTTATTTTGAGAATTAGTAACTATTTCGGCATTTACTTACAATTTAGCCCTTGCTTATCCGAATGACAGGAATGTGTGAAAATTTATATTAAACAGTCGAAATTGTCAATCGTACCTCACAAGAAATTACTTTAGAAAATGCAAGGCTAAATCAGCAATCTAACGTCAGCATTGAACGATTGAAATCTTGCTACGAATTCGTAGGAGCCTTATGTTCTGTAGGAGAAAAGTTCCTGATCGAAAGAGTGAAAACTCAAATTTTTCGATCGCCTCATCATCCATATAGTAGATTATCAATATGTTGATCAATGAAACTTTAAATTTTATTATTGACAGTGCTATTCATATGTGTGAGAACTTTCAGGAAATTTAACCAAACCATTTCCGAAATATAATCAATTGTGTGCTATATATGAGTAGCGGCGTGTCGTCACTAATGGGATTATTGTGAGTTATACAAGGAGCAAAGAAAATCACTGTTACATAATCTAAAAATCGCGGGCTTGCGCAGTCCACATGATTTAATTAGTAGGACTGTGCGAGTATCCGATTTTTCGAGTTTTACTTGACTCGAACTCGACTCGCCGAGTTCGAGTCGAGTTCGAGTCGAGTCGGGAAAATTCGAATACTCGAGTTTTTTCGAGTACTCGCACAGCCATACCATATACACTCGGCCAATTTCTCGTTACGAGACGTGACTCGATTGCATTATTTAGTATCATTATGTGAAAGCAACGCTCCCACTGTCCTCCTCTTTCTCTCGTCGTTGCGCGCTGTATATTATGTAGGCGTCGAAGCCCGTGTCGGACAGTAGCGCAGCTTCTTCGCGATCGTGTGTCCGTTTCGATTTCGACCGCAAAAAAAGTTTGTACCGTTGTCTCTTGACTGCTCGCACGACCTTAACCCCGAGAAGAGCGACCAGAGCTTGCGCTCTCTATATACCGGGCGGTGGAGGTATCTCTCTTTGAACTCGATATACTCTAGCGATTTCTCTCGTATATATATTTCTCGTGGCGTGCAGCGTACGAGGATGCGGTGTATATATAAGGTCTGTAACGTACGTATCGAAAAAATAATGTGTATCTTTGATTTCGAGCTCGAGACGATCCGAAGGAGATTTTTTTTGAACGAAGCTTTGGGATATAAAAAGCTTTGAGGGCTTGTTCTTCTTTTTGTCAGCGAGCATTTGATGTTTTCTTTAACTGAAAACCGTAGTCTCGGTAAATTGAAAGGGCCAGATGTGTATGATAAACTTCAATAACGCGGCTGTCCTGAAAATCAGACTCTGTACGATAAATTATACTGTATATCCAACGCACGAATTAAAATCAATTATGGAAAGAAAAAAAATATGCAATATTCGTATAAGCCAGTGAAGCGAATCAGGAATTTTCATCTATCAAAGCTTGTATACATCGCGATGTAGACGAAGTTATCGGGGGAAAGGACTAGCCTGAAAACAAAAAGAAAGGAAAAAATAAAGAGAAATATATGGAATCAATCGATTCAACGAAGCTTGACTCACATAAGCCAGGGAGATAACATCGAAATTTATGGCTCAACAATGTGTACGTCAAAAATAATATTATTTAATAACGATGATCAAAATCTAAACGCGCGAACGAATCTGACCGAGAGTTTCAGCGGACATAGATTTTTGGGAGGTGGACGAAAAACGAAACACAAAACTGATACTATAAAATAAAAAACACTGTTATAGTGTATGCGTTATTTGATAATTATTTACAAATCGAGTTTTTCGTTGCAAATCCGTCCTAATAATAATTGAATTGTAGCGTAATAATTCGTCATATCTGAGATGACATGAAGACAAAGTTTACGATATATATATATAAGGGTTATAAACAAAAGAACAACAATTTTTGATATTGGGAAAAAGCTCAACGGCATAAAAAACCCAAAAGTTTACTTTGGTAAAAAACTCATAATTTTACATAAGAATATAAATAATAAATATTGAAAAAATGAATTTAATTTTAAATACAACCGCGTGGAAAAAAAGAACATTTTTTATTGAAATTTTGAATGGTGTATTTTTCGCCTCCACGAGTATTCAGATAGTTTTGGAAATGGTCACGGTCTCTAAGGAAGAATGTTTGCACATCCTTGTACTTCTGTAACAAAGAAAAAACAAATTTGCGATTAATGAAACACATTAAGAATGATAAAAGCATCATTATTATTATTAAACATCGATTCGCATATGCTCAAGGTATACAAATTGGAGAAAATTAAGGCTTGAAATTGGTTGCTCATTTTCAAATCATAATTAAAATGCTAATTGTTTCTAGCCCAATTATTTATTTATATTCATGAGACTACTGACTTCTGACTAGAAGCCACTTGTCGTCACCTCGGCAGCTGCTGTATTTTGACACTCCCAGCTCTTCCTTTCTACTCGCGCTCTCTTCAATATATTATTACTATTAGTTAAAGTTAGCTTTACGTTTTTTACTGTAAATACCTCCATTTGGCTGATGCCGACTTTTATCAACGCAAAGCGCCATAAGACGAATTGATGACGTCCTACAAAAGGCCAGTATCCGCAGACTCTATAGAGTCCGTCGTAACGGTAACTTGTTCTCGTACTGTTAGGCCTTCGTTCGTCAGGATATTGGACTCGTCGAACAACTCTAACAGATTTACAGTCATTCCAATCTGGCGCCAGGACACCTTCACTCCGATACAGAAGATCACCGCAATTTTTTGCTAACCCTTGGTTGCACCCCGTTAGGATTTGATGATCGTTTTGTACTCCAGATGTTCTACCACCGGAGCCAGTGTAATATATAACATCACCCAAATCGACATCCTCATATCCACCTGACAAAACAACCGAATCAGCTCCGTTTATTGGATCTGCGGAAATGCCCCATTGCGTAGGTTTGTGCACCCCAGCTTCAGACAGAAGTAATCTGGACTGCCAAGAGCTACCAACTTCAATTCCGTTAATTGGTCCTATGGATTTATCTGTATAATCGTGAGACTGTTTCAGCAACACCATCTACACATAAAACATAAGAAGATGTCTACACTCTCAATCTAAATTCTCTAGAAAAATGGGAATAAATAAAATAAACCAATCATTTTACCTTTAGTACGTCTGCACGTCTAACCTGGTAGTCCTGCAACGTGCGATCGTCTTCCATCAGTCTGGCCTGATGAAAAAGCTCGATATCATCCGACGATATACCATGTTTGGCCGCAATTATGAACTTTATTTGCCGGATCGTCGTTGTTAGATCCAAGGTTTCAAAATCCTTAATTGGTTTTTCAATACTCTTATGTATATAATGAAAAAACATTCTAACACGCGAGTCAAGAAAATTATATAGGTAGTTTACACTTTGCAAAAAAGAATAGCAAGAGTCCCAGTGACAGTTGGCCGGGCAGAGCACCACGATAGAGTGTACGTATTATTTGCGGGAAAAGAGTCGCGCGCGTTTATGGACTGTTCCTGTGTGTTTTTGCCCCTCTCGAAGAGATTCGTATCACGTGGCTCTCGCACAGGGCTAGTATAACGCAAGGCTCGACAAATCGTTACTTTTATTATTGTATGGTAATATCACATTGTACACAATGATCGATTTCTCAGCTATGATATTATTGAAATCGAATTAATTCCTTTGGTATTCGACGAACTGACATTCTCTTATTTCAAAATGTTAGCCAACAAAAATTTTACAATAGAATGATTCAAACCCGTGAAAATATATGATGAGTATTCAGGCAAACTTAAATTTTCTTTTGCAAACTGTATTAACCACACTGACAAGTTTTTAATACAATTGTTCAATAAATAATAATATCATTGGTAAAAATTATAGTAAAGTTAAATTTACTTTGGATTCTACTTGCCTGCTCGCCTCGATTGAATTCAATGTTTGTCATAGATCGATTAAAAATTTAAACCAATTGCAAATTTGCCGAATAATTTCAGGATAATATTCAAACGTTAGCATCAAACTATGAAAATCAGCCTGACGTATTGTTCATTACTCATAAACTCATAACGTATAACGTGTAAAGAAAATAATAAATTTCGCGGTTATCGAAAGACTTGTTTTTTTCACTCATAATTGTCAATCTGAGTTTCAAAACATTATGACCTGGTGCTTCGAGCGAGTCACGCGTGATTATATTCTCGCGGACCCATTGCTATATTCGCTATCCTGAAAATCAAACTCGAGCATCTGTACAATAATTAGAGTGTATATATCCTATCAAAGGCAGAGAAAAAAAAGGATGCAATGTTCGTATAAGCCAGCCAAGCGGCGTCGAAGCGAATCGAGAATTTTCATCTATCAAAGCTTGTATACATCGGCTTGCGGAGGAACTATCGCGTCCATGTATTATTATTCGATGCGCACGGCTCGATGGCGATATAGACGAAGCTATCTGTGAAAAGGACTGATCGAAAAATAAAAGGGAAGAAAAAAGGAAAGAGAAATAGATGAAATCTTGATCAAACGAAGCTTGACTCATAAGCCAGGAAGATAAAATCGAAATTTATGGCACAACGATATGTATATATGTGTGTGTGTGAGTGAGTGTGTGTGTAAATTTGAATTAGCTTGACTGGAAAAAAATACTTTATGAATCTTATTAGACTGTCACCGTTTATTTCAGTATAATAAGTGCGCGTGAGAGACTTGTGTACATTGTAATATTCTAATATTTCTGTCGAACCTATACAAACATTTTATTTCTGACCTGTTGGTGATATAAACCATGAGTAGATCCTTTTCCAAATTTAATGTAAAATCAGATATTGAAATTAAAGTTAATGTCTTCGTTTAGAGTTAATGTATCATTGATGATTTATTTATTTTTTCACGTGTTCTATAAAAAGTGAAAGAACATAATGATTTGGGTTTTGCTTGAATAGTTCAAAAATTGTATAAAATTCAATCAAAGTTAAGGCCAGCCTTCACCACAAGATGGCGAGCACCTTTATTTGTAAATCTGCAAGTGGTAAAGTGAAGATAATTGTATAATATAACCACAGCTTTTAAAAGGATATAAAAATTATCTCATTTCATTTTGTTAAAGCAGCTACCGAAGTCGAACGGCGCCTTCACCCCCCGCGACATTTCATCGATCTGGAAATTCTAATGTAAATACTTTTAACATCGATAGCTAATCCGCGGGTGCACGCCACGCAATTCCCATTATCGCTGGGAAATTTTCTCAGCTTTCTGATGGTTTGCTCAGATTTTCAGAAAGAGCTATTTTTCCCCGAAAAATTAAAAAAATAAATTTTTAACATTAAATATATTAAAAAGCGATAGTATTAAGATTTTTTATAATAGTCTAGATCGAAAGCTGAAGAAATTTCCTATCAATGTGCAAGTTTTCATAGTGTGCAAATGATTATTACTTATTAAATCACAGCGATAAACGTGTAAAAATGCGTTTTTACCCATTCATTGATGTAGTTCAGATCGTAAAAATAAAATGAACCGTCTCGAAAATATGTATACCGATGGAAATTTTCTCAGCTTTCGATCTAAATTATTATAAAAAATCTTAAAATTACGCTTCTCAATATATTTATTGTTAAATGTTAATTTTTTTTAATTTTCCAGGAAAAAATAGATTTTTCGGAATTTCTAAGCACATCATCAGAAAGCTGAGGAAATTTCCAATCGAAATCATACGCCTTATTTTTTTTTAAGTAGGTTAAGAAAGTTTTCCAACGAGTTAGAAATTAAGCAATTTCGTAAAAAGTGCCGTGCGACCGCCGCGTTGGAACGCTGCTGCTCATACACGGCTCTTTCTTGTGTATGAACCTAAAAAAACTCTTGCTCTTACCGAGCACTGCTCACAGCTTGGCGCCAGTTTTTCATGAACTCTTAGAAAAAGTTAAAAAGAACAAAAAAGTCTGAGAATTTGTCAAGGAAAGCGAATGAATTTTTTCAGATTTTTTTCAGACACATGCCCGAATTCTGTAGGTCAGGTTCTGAGGGAACTACCTCAAGGGCACACACCTGTGTTTATGCCTATAAATGAAAAACATGAAAATTAAGGATTACACGGAGAAATATTCTCTCTACAAAACAAGATGCGGCGACGCGAGAGGGCGGGCGTTTTTGTATTAGTGTTTGCGCGAGTCTGTAAAATAAATTTTTTTGAATTTCACGATAATTTTGAAAAATTTGAGAAAATGTGTCTAAAAAACTTGAAAAATCTCGAATGTTTGACTTGATGGCAAAGTTATGAAAACTTGCACCAAACATAAGTTTCGTCAACTTTTAGAAAACCTAAAAACCACTTAAAAATTTTCACGCGGGTCGGCACATTCGCGCTTGGCATTTTTGACTCCATGGTTTCCCCAACATGAAATTTTTACGCAATACTCCTGAACAGATTTCCTTCCGATTGATGTAAATTATAAGTAAGGAATATTTTGGAAGAACATTATGGAAAACACGTCTGACTTTGAGGCCGCTTTTCCGGGTGAAAAATACATTTTTCGGGAAAATTAATGTCACCATCGGAAAGAGCAGGCAAAAATCTATCGATTTGCATATGCGAAACATTTTACCAACGTCACTGGTGCTCGTGCTAGTGAGTTAGAAAAGCCGCGATCGATTAAAAAAGCCGTACGCGCGTGGCCGTATTTACTTTACGTAGATCTGACACGATTCGATGTCGATAAATTGATCGTAGCACGAGCGGCGAGCATCGAAAAAGGCGATGCACGCACGCTAAAACGCAAAACACATGGTCGCGCCTGCAAGAAACGCAGAGCAGCGGCATCAATTTATATGAGGCGCTCACCGCTTTCTCTGATGTAGTGTCGCTCTTTTATGAGTAGATGGCGTATGACATTTTCGGGTGCTGGTGTGCGTCGCGTTAAGTGGTGTACGTATTTCTCCGTGAACTATTAAAATTTTTTCTTACGATATTGTGTCTCGGTCAAACGACAACGCGATGCAGTAGGAGACTTGTATATACATCGATGAATGATTAGAAAGCTTACGAAGGTAGCCAAGTGCCACGGCTGCAGCTATATTTACATACTTCCGGCTTCTGCGTCTATACTACAACCGTCACTCTCGAACTCAAACTTGGCTTTCTCTTTCAATGATTCGGCCATGTGTTTTTTACTCTCTGAGCGTGGAGATCAGTATACGTTCGAACGCGGCAGTGCGAAGAACGAGAAAATAACGCAGCGATCGTGCATCGAGTGAGTTTGTGGAAAAAAGAAATATATTTTGTTATATCGCGAGTTAACTAATAATCGTGTGCGAGTGTGAGCAATGGCCGAGCACGTTAATTTAGAATCAATAGAGCGCTTGCGAGATGAGGTCGATTGGCAGGTGGAGACGGAGCGACGTAATTTTCTCCGTCGACTTTATGCTTTGATCGAAAACGGGCAGTGCACACTCGACGAGTTTCGCCGTGTCTTTCGAGCCCGAGAAGTCAAGCGTCTCATCTCGGATTCCGCCAAAGACGTTCTCTTGTACGGAGGCGAAGATCGCGCCTTTGTTCGATTCATCGAGTTCGTGACCCAAACCGGCTACACAGCTGACAACGACCACGACCAACTCAACTACATGCTGAAAGATGTAGTTAGATGTAAATCGGATCGTTTCCTCAAAATTTCTCGTTCGCTACTTTTCCACATATACGCGCGTTGCAATGAGAATTACTTGGACGAGGAGACCCGTCCGCAGCATTTCTACTTGGCCTGCAAATACGCCATTGACGAACTGATGAAGCCGCTCCTCGAGCTCGGCCAAGATCCCAATTGCCGCTGGGGAGTTACGGGCGACACGCCGCTACTCTTGGCTTCGCGCTTCGTCGACGCTGGGTCAACGATCGGTTTGCTGCTGAAAAACGGCGCCGATCCGAACGCGGCCAATCGGAGGGGATCGACGCCTCTGCACAAGCTGTGCCTGCACGCCGACCTCGACGCGATCCAGACGTTCTTCTGCTACTGCGATCACGAAGTCCAGCGGGAGGTTCGGCTGGACGCGCGCAACGCGCGGGGATGGACGCCGCTCCACGTGGCTCTGGCGCGCAATCGCGAGGAGGTGGCCGAGATCCTGCTGAGACGCGGCGCCGATCCGGCCGCGGCCTGCAGCCACGACGGAACGACTCCGCTGCACCTCGTCGCCCGGCGCTGCTGCGACCCCGTCTTGGCGGCTACTTTCTTCGAGATCTGCGACGAGATGCGCACGGTGCGGTTCGACGCCCAGGACAACCTGGGTAACACACCGTTGCACTTGATTACGACCAAGAGCGACAATTTGGGGAATTTCGAAAACGATTTTAGACGCGACGCCGACAAAAGGCTGCTCGAAAGCTTACTGAGACGCGGGGCCGATCCTAATCTAGCCAACAAGCGCGGAAAGACGCCTCTTCACGTTATCTGCGAGACGGACCACAGCGATGAACTCGTCCGGCTCTTGTTTGAGGTCTGTGACGAAAGGCAGCTGACGGTCCAGGTCAATGCCCGAGACAAGAGGGGTAAGACACCGCTACAATTGGCCGTGACGAATCTACTGCCAAACGCCGTCGATGTGCTCTTGAATCATGGCGCAGATATAACCAACTGCAATTTCCCTACTTCAATCGATAAGGAACCCCAAATGATCCCAAATAAACCATGGAGAGTATTGAGAGTAGCGTCTGGTGTTTTGGCCGTCGCCGAACATCTCGAGGCAAGAGGATACCAATTCAGTCGACGCGACGCCATGACGATCGTGAAATACTTTGCTAAAGCCGACTTGTTCGAGAATTCGTCGGATCTTGAAAAATGTCTGCTCGATGATCAGGAGTTCTCGAGCGCGGCGAAAAAGTCGATGCTCGTTCCGAGTCTGTCGCTCTACGATCTGATCCACTTGCGACCTGAGGAGGAGGAAAAGCTACTCACGTATACGGACTACTACGTGTGCGCGGGTCAGCCTGCTGCATTGATGTATCTCCCATATAGGTATGTTAACAATTGTTATTTGCACATGTGCGAAAAACTATCGAGAGGATTTTTTCGACGCTGGGCACTGGATCCGTTCCACGAGTTGATACGCAAACGCCTGCCGATTCTCTGCTGTGAAAATATCCTGGAGAATCTGAACAACCGAGATTTGTACAATATCTGCTTGGCGGCTGAAGACCAAGCCTCGTGAATAACGATAAATGTATTTCCTGTACTTTATTTATGTTCTTGTATTATTCATCGTTCCATAAAGCACAACAGAGAATTATTTTCTAAAAATACTCCATTGTAATATTATTTGATTGTAGATTTAGCAAAAAATAAATTTAACAACTTGGAAAAAATGGTTCAAAGAAAATTGAACCTACGTATACTTTAGATCCTTTTAACTCAAGTTGTAAAACTAGATATTAAATTTTCACCACACAACATTTCTTTGCAATGTAAACGAAACTTGCTATCTAATTTAATGGCAATCAAAAGCTAATAACAATTTAGAGAATAGAGAAGTAATAATTCTTTTAAAAAAATTGAAATATTCTATTCTATGTATACAAACGTTTATTCAATAAAATAAAATTTTCTCGTGATTCTATCTTCTATTTATTTAACACATATCATATAATAACAGTATCGTGATCACTCCTTGTCTTATTCTGATCTGCAATGGCAGGTATGGCAATCAATGAAATTAAATCAAAATTAAAATAGATTTCTTTTAATTTCATTATAAAATTCAACTCAAAGAGTTAAGTCATTTCAAGTACATCTATAACTACCTGCATAGAATTCATTTCGATTGTACGAATAACACGGCGCAATCGGTGCTCTCTCTGAAAGACACGACAAGTGATTAAAAACACGACTCGAAAGAAAACGCAAAAATCATTACACATAAACTATCACCGGTTAAAATTTCACTTCGATCTAAAATTTTTTTCATTTTCTCTCCAACCTCCTTAAGTCATAAAAGTACTGTTTGAGTGATCCATTGGTTCGATCGCAAAGAATACGAAAATGGCTCATCAAAGCAGCTGTATTTCAGTGTTGAATCAACATTTTGGAATTTCGAAAAATGCAATGGAAAGGGATTCTAAAATGCTACTCAAAAATTCAAAAAAAATTTTTTTGAGTTTGAGGTGTATTCCTCCCCTTAATATGTTTCACATCTTGCAGCTGTTCGGAAACAGCTGATTTTTAAATAAATATATCTACTACCAACATTAATTGAACAGTCTGAACAAAAGGATCCAAGCGTGCAGTTGCTTTTGATTCGTGCGCGCGTATAAAGTAGAATGCCGATGCGTCGATATTTTTTTTTTTTTTACTTCATCTCGAACCTATATATTGTATGATATACGCGGCAATGACTTTTCACGCCACTCAATTCGACCGTCGAAGCGAATAACTGGATGCTGCGCTCAACTCGCTCCCTGCATACCGCTTTTATTTCCTCTCTCTCTTTTTTTTTTGTCCTCCCAATGAAGTACCAATAAAACTTCCATTTCATGCCAAGTCCAATTTATAAACGACGATTCGAATAAGCGCCCGAAAGCCGAGCCATTCTGAGCATCTCTCGAGGGAGAGCGAGGAACGAAAATCGAATTGTAATATTTTTAATAGATCCCAAAAAGTCTCGAGGGAATCTACCAAGTTTGTTAAATAGAGAGGGGCACGATATGCTCGTCGCAGTCACTGGGTCAACAAAGTCGCACGAAGAACTATGTACTCGTCTGCCATTTATTACCTTCTGCTTTGCGCTATAATGCACAACATTATGAGATATTACACGCGCTGTAAATCCGTCTCTGTGCATGGAAAACCGCGAGGGTAGTTTCAAGGTCTGAGAGGCGATATAACCGTGTATACGCGCTGAGCGAGCTAGATATTGCTCGCGCTATGTGTCGTATGCATCGTGGCAGTGCCGGTAAAACTTTGAAATGTCTGTTGCGTTCATTTGCATTAGTATAATATATGAAAGGTTGCGCGCGGTGAGTTTTATTATTATTATTTTTTTTTTTTGTCAAAAGACAAACATATTCATTTTACGATTTTCAATGCGCGTCAAAACGGATGAAAAAACAAATTTTACTCCACAAAGTATACATAATTTTCCGCTGGCACACAACATATTCGGAATATACGAGGTGCGCGAGTTTTTTTTGTTTTTTTTTTTTTCATTCGTCGTAACGAAATTACGAAGCTGCTTCGAATCCGTTATGAATTTATATGCGCGAGCGCTTGCGGTTGGTTTGGGAAAATAAAAAGCGCCATGTAACGGTGAATTTTCAATCGGCAAAAATAAAAAGCACAGATGCCCTCCGACGTGTGTGCAAATACGGCGAAAAAACTTCTTTATTCCCGCGCGAATACAGATTTGGCGTATAAACATCTGCATGTGCAATTGTTTTCCCTTCGATCCATTTATTCGTTTATTTCATTTCATTTTTTTTTACAATCGATGTTTCGATTTTCCGCAACATCTCTTTCGAAAAAAAAAAAATAAAAAAATAAAATAAATAAAAATAGCGTTGTATACAGACGATACTGCCTAATTGCTCAACGATAATACACACGAGACTTGTTTCAGTCGCGCACAAGCCTGTGTAAAGGAGGGTGAAAATTCATCCATTCGTCGACCGGCAAGGAGCAAACTACAGCAAAAGCAACAACAAATTTACTCCAGACTGATAATTACTCGACGATTAAAGTGCACCGAGTGCGCCTTTAGCCCAACGCGAAGCCAATACATGTGTGTGTGTGTGTATTATATGCTACTGTACTGTATACACGGCATGCGCGCCTTCAATTTACTTGTGCCTCGTTGAACAGACAGAAAGAGTGAGAGAGAGAGAGAGAGAGAGAGATAGCGAAAGGCACAAAGAGCCTTTCTTGACACAACTCAGAGTCCGTGCGCATGTGTCTGTATGCGTTTTGTATATAATATGTATCGTGAGCAGCCGAGTGTGCGTTATGCACGCGTGTAAACGATATCGGTACACGCACACGTCAACCGTACACCCGAGCGCTTTTGCAGCCCCTCCGTGTGTTTCGCACTATTATGCATGCCGTTCGCTTGTCGCGTGTGTGTTAACTTGTGTTCGTTCTTATTCGCTTGAAGTCACTCGCACTTGTATCCTTGGAAGGAAATTGCTACTTGCGGGAGTGATTTTCGTGGGACGCGCCACCTGGCGTTTGGTTATGAAATTTTTCGTGAAAATTAAGGAAGGCGCGCGATGATTGATTTTTTTATTTCCACTTCATTCGTGTTCGATTGCGTTCCTGACGATGATCGATCCAACGTATTTGTTCGGAAGACAAATTAAAAACTATTCCCATTCCCGTAAGCGGACCGCTCGTACAGGAAATGGCTCTCGAGATCGCTGCGAACGTCGGCTATAGAGAGATTTCACTGCGTATATCGCGCAAAGATCTCACAGTTGTACCACACACATTCGGTCCGTCATTTTTTGAAGAGATTATTGATTTGACGCTGCCTCTCTACAACCAATCGGAGCTCCTATAAACTGCTCGTGCTATTTAGCCCGTCACTTTTTGAAGAGAGAATATATTGACTTCGACATATAATGATATTGAGGTGGCATCGGTCGGGGGCGCACGATACGGAGCTTTAAAAAACTATCGAAATTTTAATGGTTAGCCAATAACGGATTTACCGTTTCGGAAGGCGATGCGATAACTTTATTTTACCGATGCCGCATTTTTTATGTATATCAAAAAAATTAAAAGCTCGATACCAACTCGATCAACGACGAATTAATGGCATTATATCGAAGTGCGACTATTATAATCGC
This sequence comes from Trichogramma pretiosum, assembly GCF_000599845.2. Lineage (NCBI taxonomy): Eukaryota > Metazoa > Arthropoda > Insecta > Hymenoptera > Trichogrammatidae > Trichogramma > Trichogramma pretiosum. The sequence goes on from NW_019641657.1 coordinate 184,525, forward strand.
GATGGAGCGGCTTGGGCGGGTCGAGATCTTTGACACAGATTCCGAGCTATATATAACCAAAAGAAGAGATGACGCGGCGCAACTTCGTTGAGCATATACCTCGGCGCGTTTAATTGCACAAGTTTAAATGAGCATGGCCGTATTATAGTCATCCAAAAGTTTTGCCACTCCAACTTCATAATCCTGCGAGAAAGACGCCTGCTTGCCTGCCTGCACCTAGCTCGTAAAAGTACGTATACACGTCGCTCTACGTGTAACTTCGATTCTCTCAGCACGAGTGTCGCGCGGCAGTCGAGTGCCTTGTACGCCGGCAACGCGCGCCGGGCGAGCCCTGAATCGTATACCGAGTTGTTACCCTCTCGACGTCGATGGCGACGCGGTTGCCTTTAGTCAGGGGCAAGGCAAACATATTATCCTCTTATTTCCCCAGTGACACACACCTATGTACGACTTTATATTAAAATGCCGGTGCCGTGAAGAGATTACAAAATGAGCCAAGCGAAACGAAAAGGGATCGATGACTTCGAGTAATTTAGATCTAAATCAAAGCTCGTCGATGCTGCTTTCTCGACGTATTCGATGCCTATCGGCTAGAACGTTTAGCAGAGCGTGAGCTGATAAAAGTGCGAATATACACTGAACGTATTGCCAAAAACTTGGAATAAGCCATGTTGAGAGAAGTGTCAATTTTTAAAAATTGAAATTGAGGCATGAAGATGAACATCAACTTATCATATGGAAAATGAATGACGCGTGAAAACATTTAGCGAAAGTTTTTTTGACAGTGGAAATTTGTATTTTCGAGCATTGAGGATTTTTATGAAAGAATAAATGAATGAAATTACGTTTGCACGGTTCATTTAAATTCAGAAAGTTTTGAAAAAAGCACAACTTTTCTCACGTTGTTTTCTTTTACAAAGAAATAAATAAAATAAAATTTTTATTAATTATCAATAATTTTGTCATGTTTTGTCGTGACAGTGAAAAATCTTTAGCCACCTTCTCGCTTCCATTCATAAGCTAAAAAACTGCCAATGTTTCGTCTTCGATTTTTCCTTCCAATTGTCGCTTCTGAATCGATCATTCATCATTCCAACTATCGGCTGAACTTTTTCCCCCGAGTATCGACGTTCTATCGTTAAGTTAGCAGAAAATATCTGCCTTGAAACAATAATTATTTCTAAACTTCGCACTCTGATCCTTCAATTGATTTCCACATACGTAAAAGATTGAATAACTGCAATTGTAAATGAAAGTAACAGCAAAAATAAAGTTAATGAAAAGAACTTTATTTTATCAAGTAAAGCTTTGAATCATCATGCTGACTTGCTCACAATCGATTGAGGTACCAACATTTTTTTAGCTCTGTTTAGAATTAAAGACTCGACATTAGTCTTTTACTGATACAATATATCGTACATGGCTTTTTTACACAATTGAATACAAAATTTATACTTTTTTTGATTTGAATCGTGCATGATTCACCATATTAATGTGAAGTTTCTAAAAGATTTTTTTGTAAATATTTTTCTGCATATCTCGTATGCATGTCTGATACCATCGATGAACATTCATGATGGTGGTTAGTCATGAATTGATTCGAAGCGCCTTTTGCAATCACCCTATCGTCTTATCGTTTTTCCTCTATCTACAAGACTTTATCATGTACCGAATCAATGTGCCTGTTGAGATTTTTCTTATATAAGAATTTCTTTCATCAAATATCACATTCATGAGTAATTCTGTCATGTACCGAATTGATGTGGCGTATGAGAATACTTTTTAGTGAAAATGTCTTGCCGCAAATATCTCATGCACATCTAAGACCATTGTGCTCCACATCGATGTGTGTTTTGAGATCATTCTTATGCGAGTATTTCTTTTCGCAAATATTACATTCATGAATGATTTTATTATGTATCGAATCGATGTGGTTCTTGACATAAATTTTTTGAGTAAAAGACTTTCCGCAAATATCACATGCATGTCTAACACCATTGTGCACTGAATCGATGTGTTTCTTGAGAGTACTCTTATCTGAGTACTTCTTTCCGCAAATGTCACATTCATGAGTAATTCTGTCATGTACCGAATTGATGTGGCGTATGAGAATACTTTTTAGTGAAAATGTCTTGCCGCAAATATCACATGCACATCTAAGACCATTGTGCTCCACATCGATGTGTGTTTTGAGATCATTCTTATGCGAGTATTTCTTTTCGCAAATATTACATTCATGAATGATTTTATTATGTATCGAATCGATGTGGTTCTTGACATAACTTTTTTGAGTAAAAGACTTTCCGCAAATATGACATTCATGAATGATTTTATTATGTACCGAATTGATATGGCGTTTGAGAACATCCAGTCGTGCAAATGTCTTACCACATGTCTTACAAATAGGGGCCATAGCATTGTGCGCCACATCAATGTGTGTTTTGAGATCACTCTTTTGTGAGTATATCTTTCCGCAAATATCACATTCATGTGTGATTTTATCATGTACCGTTTCGATGTGGCGTTTGAGAGCATCCAGTCGTGCAAATGTCTTACCACATGTCTTACAAATAGGGGCAATACCATTGTGCGCCGCATCAATGTGTGTTTTGAGGTCACTCTTTCGTGAGTATTTCTTTCCGCAAATATCACATTCATGAATGATTTTATTATGGGCCGAATTGATATGGCGTTTGAGAACATCTAGTCGTGTAAATGTCTTACCACATGTCTTACAAATAGGGGCAATACCATTGTGCGCCGCATCAATGTGTGTTTTGAGGTCACTCTTTCGTGAGTATTTCTTTCCGCAAATATCACATTCATGAATGATTTTATTATGCACCGCGTCGATATGTTTTTTCAGATTACCATTATTTGAGAAATTCTTTTTGCACATATCACAAGTATGAGTGATTTTATCATGTACCGAATTGATATGGCGTTTGAGAACATAAAGTCGTGCAAAAGTCTTACCACATGTCTTACAGGGATGGGTGGTATCATTATGTACCTTTTCGGTTCTTATTTCGAGTCCATCTTTTAACTTTACGCTGTTGTTCATTTTTTCATTTCTCCCGTTGAGTTCATAATCAAAATTCAAATTCACTTCTTTTTTCACTTCCGCCACAGTTTCCTCTTTAATTTTATTTTCATTCTGATAATCCTTGCTATATTTCGTAAGCTGTAAGTAATTTCGAGAATAATCTTCGGATTTTTTATGTACTAATGAAACCATAGTGAGCTTGACGTCTACACACTCGAATTCAATCTCCATTTCGTCATTTTTATCAACTTCTTGATCTTCGTCATATTCCCGAAGTTTGTGAGCCTGTGAATAAAATTCAAATTTTGTAAAAATCATTAATGAAAAATGCTCATATTAGTCACGTATAATTGTAAACAATTACTGGATTTTCCAACGAAAATGGTAAAAGTTGGATGTTTTTAACATCGGGTTTCTCGTCAATCATTTCACATTCATTTTCAAGAAATGAGACATCAATCGTTTCCTCCTTCACTCTGAAATGGATCCAGTAAAAATAAGTATTTAGCCAAGTTTTTTTTTAATTCATACTCATAAAACAATAATTACCTCACAGCACAATTAAGCATATCACTCGATTCCATTTTGCTCTGTTGAAATCTCGCTAACGACTAATATTTCTGTACCTTGTAACGATCTATCGTGAATTTATTTATATTTAGAAATCATGAATTGAGAATTTGAATACACTTAATCGAGCAAGTCATCGTTATAAACAGATATTCGAATTAAACGAAAACTCTGTAAATGGGCGTCTGTTTTCAATTTTTCACTTACCAAAATAATTAATGCCACCTTGACCTTTATGTTTTTTTCATTGATTGGGTACTCGCTCAACAAATTTTCAAAATGATGGTCGTAAATTTCATGAAAGTACCTGGACAATATTCATTTGAGATCACTAAAAGATGAATTATCATAATTCGAATTTCCAGATATATCTAAATTTGTATATGAATACAAGTATTCACAATTGCAAATTAGAATTTGTTTTGTGCAAGCATGAGCCGTTCAGAGAGCTCGTAAGTCACAAAAAAGTACACACAGAGTAATTTCCTCGTCAAAACCAAATTTAGAGTTTTAATGCGCAAAAGTTTTAATAAGTAAAAATAATCTTTTCTTGAATTTCGATTGCAACATAGTTGATGCGTACATGTGGGTCCAGGTAAAATTTTGCGTTTCAATTTATCATCACATACAATATTTTTCGTGATGACACTATCCATACGTATAATGCATAATAAAAATTGACCTCGCGACATTCTAACTTCCATTATATTACACGCCGAGCGAATTATAAAGTAGTGGTATAGTGTGTCGCTGCGAAAAGAGCAAGTAGCGCGACGAGCTGCAGTTACACGATGCCTCGTGCGCGCGACGCTCATTAGCTCGCAATTGTGCGTCGTCGCGTCGTCGTCGTCGTCGTCGTCGTCGCATATAGATACGGGAGAACTGCGACGCGACGCGTACACGAGAGCGAACACCGACGTGTATCCCCCCGCGCATTACGCGCATGTCATACTATGCGAAGTGGAAACTTTAGCCGAGCAGCGCGCGTAGTTTTTGATAATGTAGCATATACGCGTGTAATAAGCGATGCTTTACTATAGGTATATGATACATATATACGCCGTGCACGCAGTAGCTGCAAAGAAAATTACAAGCCGACGGTGTGTAATGCACGAAAGCCGAGAGCTCGACTCTTCCTCTTTCTCTCGCGCGCAGCATCCAGGCCGTATTACACGATGCTGGAAGTAACGCGTATTTGTACCCCGACGGAAAAAAAATCGTTCAAGAAAAAGTAAAAGTAGTAACTAAAACCATCGTATTAAATCGTAAAATGTAATAAAATGTAAAAAAATGCAAAATTACCAGCGATTTCGGATAGCCAATGCATTAAAAAAGGCAGCATAAAATCACATTTTTTTACACTTTTTTACATTTTCTTCGATATTCTATCCGCGTTTGATCGCATCAACCGCAGCAAGTGATTTTCGCGAAAAAAATGTATTGATTTTTATGAATAAATTAAGACAAATTATGATAGATATGTATATGAACGAAATTCAGTCATCTCAGTACTGCTCAGTACATCTTATGCTGATGTTATAAGGCTTTTTGCTGCATTAAAGTAAGTTTTCTTTCACGAAAATCACTTGCTGCGGTCAATTCGGGCTTGACTGGAATTTTAAACTCTTTTTTACTTTTTTACTTTTTCCATGTAACTTTAATGAGCTTGAATTCATAGGGTTTTCATTTCTCTAATTATAGGTAAACAAATGTAATAAACTGTTGTAGTAAAAAGTAAAAAAGTGTAGAAAAACGTATCACATGTCCGAAATCGTTTGTAATCTTACATTTCTTTTACACTTTTTCACTTTTTATTAAAAATCACAACATTATTATGCACGTTATTAAAAAAAAAAATTTCCGTTGGGGTATAAGAAAGTTTTTTGTGCGCGTGCAGCGGGAGTCGACAATTTGTGCAGTTGTGTTCGACGCGTATTTCGATAAATATATAAACTTGGATCGAACTCGAGTCATCGTCGTCGTTACTTGAAAAGCTGCGCGTGTGTGTGTGCGTGGGTGCTGTGCAGCTTGTATCGTCATTATCACAACACGACTGCTCGGCTGCGAAGGTGGGGATGATATTGTAACGATGTATGAAGAGGAAAATAGGTAACTTTGATGACTTTGATAAATTTGACACAAATCGTTATTTATGAATCGTTACGTCATCGAGCAGAGCTACACGATCGTAATTGATCTCGCGAGCGAAGTAGCCTGACTGTTGCAGTGCCTTCGCGCTCGCAGTCTGCCGCGTGCACGCGATCGTCGCGATGCTGCTTTTGCTCGGCGCGATTCTCGCGCTCACCTGTCTCTACTGGTATCTCACGCGCACCCACGACCACTGGGCCAAGCAGAAGAACGTGCCGACGCTGCCTGGCTGCTGGCCCGGAGTGGGCCACATGCTGCCGAGTCTGCTGATGCGCGAGAGCCTCGACTATCTCGCGGATCGGGCCTATCGCGAGGCTCCGGGGCAGGACGCCAGCGCCGTGGGCATCTACTTCATGCGCAAGCCCATGCTGGTGCTGCGCCACCCGGATCTCGTCAAGCAGGTGCTACAGTCGGACTTTGCCAGTTTCCATTACAACGGCCGCCAGATCAATCCGAAGGCCGACGCGATACTAGCCAAGAATCCGTTCTTTATTCACGATATGCAGGCCTGGCGGGAGAGTCGCGCCCGGGTCGTCGGCCATCTGTCCGGCAAGAAGTTGAGCTGCCTGTTCGCGATCGCTCGGAACGTGTGCGAGAAGATGACGGCTTTCATCGAGCGGCGACTCGCCGAGTCCAAGGTGCAAGAGTACGAGGCCGAACTGAAGAAACTGTTCGTGCGCTACACCGGCGAGATGGTGGCCAACTCGGCCTTCGAGGTCGAGGGTCGCTGCTTCGCGGACGAGCGAGAGCCCGGCTCGTTTCACGCGGTGGCCGAGGGCCTCTTCGAGCCCAGCTTGGCCAACGTCGTCAAGCAGGCCGTGGTGTTCTTTCTGCCCGAGCTCGCGGGCTTCGCCGACGTGCGCTTCCTGCCCCGGAGCGCCGAGGACTTTTTCCGCGAGACGCTGCTGAGCATACTGAGGCATCGCCGGGAGCAGCCAGCTCGAAAACCCGACGACTTTTTGCAATTCGTCCTGGACACCAACGACGAGGACGACATCGAGAGCATCGTGGCCGACCTGCTGATCTATCACACGGACGTGTACGAGACGTCGAGCCTGACCCTGGCCTTCTTCGTCTATCAGCTCGCGCGCAACCCGGAGGAGCAGGCCAAGATTCGGCGGCACGTGCGCGACGCGAGCGGCGGCCAACCGATCACCTACGAGTCGCTCAAGGCCATGGGCTACCTCGAGCAGGCCGTGTACGAGTCGCTGCGGCTGATCGCGCCGACGCCGGCGCTGTACAAGCGCTGCAGCCGCGAGACGACTCTGCGGGGCGAGGACGGCGCCGAGCTGTGCCGACTGCGCCCGGGCGACGGCGTCCTGATACCCGTGCAGGCGCTGCAGAACGACTCCCGTTACTGGTCGGAGCCCGAGGCCTTTCGGCCCGATCGATTCGGCCCCGAGCAGCAGCTCGCGGGCGAGCGCAACAGGTATCAGATGTTCCTGGCGTTCGGCGAGGGGCCGCGCATGTGCGTGGGCATGCGGCTCGGACTGATGCTGGTGAAGCTCGCCGCGGCCCAGCTACTGCTGAGATATCGCTTGGCGCCGTCGGCAAAGTCACCCTGGCCCCTGGAGATGGATCGCACGTCGTTTCTGGCCTACGCCAAGGGCGGCGTTTGGGCGACGTTCCGAAGATTGGAGGAGGAGGAGGAGGAGGCCGCTTGATCGCCGACGTCGACGCGATTTTGTCGAGACGCAATGACGCAATCGAAGTCGCGAATGTAAACACCGATCATGCAAATTGTACCCGAGCTTTTACGTAATTCGAATGGCAGGATTAATTAATAATTTATTAAACGTACGGATTTATGATGAATTCGACTGAAAGCCGTGTATTGTTGAGTGCTTCCGTCGTTGATTATTACATAATTCATGTGGCAATGATCAAGTCCGTGCTGCAGTGCAAAAATCGTACATCACTCATCGTGATAAAAGTACAATTGATACGTGAAAAATAGAAACGAGATGTGTACTTTTAGATTTTACTTTTTATAGAATTCATTGTTTTTCAATAAAATCACAGATATGTAATTTCTGTAAACGATTATGGACTATTTATTGTTATCTCGATTATGTTACAATACCAATCATGTGTCTGAATATAATTTTAAAAATGACGATGCGAGGCTCGGCGCGCGCAGGCATAATAAATAAATTGCTCGCTGTCAGTTCTCTCAGCGTATATCAGCGTACGGTCGAAACTAGTAATGTATGCAACTGATCACAAGTGCCTTAATAAGTCGTCATGAATCTGCATGAGGAATGGAAAAAACAAGATTCGCAAGATCGACATACATATATACGTACACTTCGAGACCGTCGAGTGCTCCAGTCTATGTATACACTTCGAAAATAAAACCGAGTAATGTACGTGTGTAAACACGACACTCTTCGTTTCTATGTGGAGCTTTTGGTTCTAGTTACAGAAACATGTTGAAATATTTTTTGTGCACACTCACAGGCGCGCGCGCGCGTGTGTAACATCAAAAAAGTGCAACTGGCAAGCAGTATTATACAGTCGAACACCCACGCACAGGCGTTCGGCTTAGAAAAAAAAAACCAGGTGGGAAAAAACGGCGCGCGTGAGTCGAGCGCAATTCAAAGAATCTCTCTGTTTGCCGTGTGCAAAACACACCCATACGTGCTGGAATTGCGCGGCGTGCATCCGCGGATTAGCTATCGATGTTAAAAGTATTTACATTAGAATTTCCAGATCGATGAAATGTCGCGGGGGTGAAGGCGCCGTTCGACTTCGGTAGCTGCTTTAACAAAATGAAATGAGATAATTTTCATATCCTTTTAAAAGCTGCGGTTATATTATACAATTATCTTCACTTTACCACTTGCAGATTTACAAATAAAGGTACTCGCCATCTAGTGGTGAAGGCTGGCCTTAACTTTGATTGAATTTTATACAATTTTGGAACTATTCAAGCAAAACCCAAGTCATTATTGAAAAATTAATTCTCAATCAATATATGTTCTTTCACTTTTTATAGAACACGTGAAAAAAATAAATAAATCATCAATGATACATTAACTCTAAACGAAGACATTAACTTTAATTTCAATATCTGATTTTACATTAAATTTGGAAAAGGATCTACTCATGGTTTATATCACCAACAGGTCAGAAATAAAATGTTTGTATAGGTTCGACAGAAATATTAGAATATTACAATGTACACAAGTCTCTCACGCGCACTTATTATACTGAAATAAACGGTGACAGTCTAATAAGATTCATAAAGTATTTTTTTCCAGTCAAGCTAATTCGAATTTACACACACACTCACTCACACACACACATATATACATATCGTTGTGCCATAAATTTCGATTTTATCTTTCTGGCCTATGAGTCAAGCTTCGTTTGATCAAGATTTCATCTATTTCTCTTTCCTTTTTTCTTCCCTTTTGTTTTTCGATCAGTCCTTTTCACAGATAGCTTCGTCTATATCGCCATCGAGCCGTGCGCATCGAATAATAATACATGGACGCGATAGTTCCTCCGCAAGCCGATGTATGCAAGCTTTGATAGATGAAAATTCTCGATTCGCTTCGACGCCGCTTGGCTGGCTTATACGAACATTGCATCCTTTTTTTTTCTCTGCCTTTGATAGGATATATACACTCTAATTATCGTACAGATGCTCGAGTTTGATATTCAGGATAGCGAATATAGGAGTGGGTCCGCGAGAATATAATCACGCGTGACTCGCTCGAAGCACCAGGTCATAATGTTTTGAAACTCAGATTGACAATTATGAGTGAAAAAAACAAGTCTTTCGATAACCGCGAAATTTATTATTTTCTTAACACGTTATACGTTATGAGTTTATGAGTAATGAACAATACGTCAGGCTGATTTTCATAGTTTGATGCTAACGTTTGAATATTATCCTGAAATTATTCGGCAAATTTGCAATTGGTTTAAATTTTTAATCGATCTATGACAAACATTGAATTCAATCGAGGCGAGCAGGCAAGTAGAATCCAAAGTAAATTTAACTTTACTATAATTTTTACCAATGATATTATTATTTATTGAACAATTGTATTAAAAACTTGTCAGTGTGGTTAATACAGTTTGCAAAAGAAAATTTAAGTTTGCCTAAATACTCATCATATATTTTCACGGGTTTGAATCATTCTATTGTAAAAGTTTTAGTTGGCTAACATTTTGAAATAAGAGAATGTCAGTTCGTCGAATACCAACGGAATTCATTCGATTTCAATAATATCATAGCTGAGAAATCGATCATTGTGTACAATGTGATATTACCATACAATAATAAAAGTAACAATTTGTCGAGCCTTGCGTTATACTAGCCCTGTGCGAGAGCCACGTGATACGAATCTCTTCGAGAGGGGCAAAAACACACAGGAACAGCCCATAAACGCGCGCGACTCTTTTCCCGCAAATAATACGTACACTCTATCGTGGTGCTCTGCCCGGCCAACTGTCACTGGGACTCTTGCTATTTTTTTTTGCAAAGTGTAAACTACTTATATAATTTTCTTGACTCACGCGTCAAAATGCGCTTGAAATATGTGACTTCCGATTGGGAACATGAAGGCGAAGTAGAAGTCTATAGAACAATGACGATCTCTGATCTGAAAATGAGAGTTGCACGGCAGATAAACCGGAACCTAATAGGTATACCGGCAACTAGAATTATACTCACTATTAATCATGAGCTTTATAAAGACCATGAGCTACTTAAGAATTGCAACATCAAATCTGACGACGAAATTAGGGTAATATGATCGGTCAATTTTATTTATTTCATTTTCTAAAGCATCTTGACTGCGAGTTTTGACATATTTCTCATTTTTTGTGTATAGGTGATCATTAAACCCGTTGGAAAACAATTAGAATTTAAAAAAATGGGTTCAATTAAAGGAATTGAAGAAGGTGCGCTATTTTGGGATAGAGCGCACTTAGCTGCCTGTAAAGTTCACACACCTACGCAACCAGGAATATCTGGAGACTCATTACAGGGTGCTAATTCGGTTGTTTTGTCTGGTGGATATGAGTATGATTGTGACTTTAGAAATGTAATCTTTTACACCGGCTCCGGTGGTAGAACATCTGGAGAACAAACTGAAAATCAAACTTTGACCAGAGGTAACAAAGCATTGGCTATGAACTGTAAGGCTCCGTACAAAATCTGCGGACGAATAATATCTTCGGACTATCGCAAAGGCGTTCCCATCAGAGTTGTTCGACAAGTCAAGTTACCTCACACAAAGCCTAATAAATCGGTGAACTTGTATAGCTACGATGGTATTTACAGAGTCTATGGATACTGGCCTTTCTGGGGGACGTTTATAACACCTGCCTTTGAAATTCGCAGATTTATCTTATGGCACTTTTGTTTAGTAAAAGATGGTGTGGATCAAAATGAGGTAATAACAATAAAAAACGCAAAGCTAACTTTAAATTATAGTAATGATATATGTCAGCGCGTGCGAGTAAAAAGAAAGAGGCTACGAGTTTCAAAATGATTTCACGACTTTTTTCTTCAATTTATATACCTCGAGCGTATAAGAATCGATATGTAATAATAGTAACGATGCATTGATCATTCTTAATTTGTTTCATTAATCGCAACTTTGTTTTCTCTTTGTTACAGATAGATTACCATATTCGTTGGTATGATACCCAATTTGTAATTTGTATGCATGGGCGATGAGGCCCAAAGCCTAATTTTAATGGACAAGTTTTTCTTTATCTTTTAATCAATTTTAACGGACATCAATACACTTTTCAGCATTTTAATAAGTAACACGTTCGATGAAATACTTTATACAATAATTATTATTAGGACGTATTTGTAACGAAAAACTCGATTTGTAAATAATTATCAAATAACGCATACACCATAACAGTGTTTTTTATTTTATAGTATCAGTTTTATGTTTCGTTTTTCGTCCACCTCCCAAAAATCTATATCCGCTGAAGCTCTCGGTCAGATTCGTTCGCGCGTTTAGATTTTGATCATCGTTATTAAATAATATTATTTTTGACGTACACATCGTTGAGCCATAAATTTCGATGTTATCTCCCTGGCTTATGTGAGTCAAGCTTCGTTGAATCGATTGATTCCATATATTTCTCTTTATTTTTTCCTTTCTTTTTGTTTTCAGGCTAGCCCTTTCCCCCGATAACTTCGTCTACATCGCGATGTATACAAGCTTTGATAGATGAAAATTCCTGATTCGCTTATACGAATATTGCATATTTTTTTTCTTTCCATAATTGATTTTAATTCGTGCGTTGGATATACAGTATAATTTATCGTACAGAGTCTGATTTTCAGGACAGCCGCGTTATTGAAGGTTATCATACACATCTGGCCCTTTCAATTTACCGAGACTACGGTTTTCAGTTAAAGAAAACATCAAATGCTCGCTGACAAAAAGAAGAACAAGCCCTCAAAGCTTTTTATATCCCAAAGCTTCGTTCAAAAAAAATCTCCTTCGGATCGTCTCGAGCTCGAAATCAGAGATACACATTATTTTTTCGATACGTACGTTACAGACCTTATATATACACCGCATCCGCGTACGCTGCACGCCACGAGAAATATATATACGAGAGAAATCGCTGGAGTATATCGAGTTCAAAGAGAGATACCTCCTCCGCCCCGTATATAGAGAGCGCAAGCTCTGGTCGCTCTTCTCGGGGTTAAGGTCGTGCGAGCAGTCAAGAGACAACGGTACAAACTTTTTTTGCGGTCGAAATCGAAACGGACACACGATCGCGAAGAAGCTGCGCTACTGTCCGACACGGGCTTCGACGCCTACATAATATACAGCGCGCAACGACGAGAGAAAGAGGAGGACAGTGGGAGCGTTGCTTTCATATAATGATACTAAATAATGCAATCGAGTCACGTCTCGTAACGAGAAATTGGCCGAGTGTATATATATTGTGTACACGCTGCGGCACCGCAACTATGTGTAAGATCGTCGTGTCCTCCGCTGATTAACTTTTCGTCCTCGAGGCCAACGACGAAGTATAATCTCGTGATTCTCAACTGCTGCTGCTTCGAATTAAAAATCGAGACTCGACGCAAATTCTTGGCTTATATTTACAATAATGAAATTCTAATAGCCAAGCTATTTGCTAGTAGAGATGACAATAACAATCATCTCGGAAAAGTCTCTTACGAACTGAATCATCCTTTTCCTACATAACAATACGATAATTGCTCAAACGAATTCAAGGTTACCTTTTTCGGAAATTGATTAATTCCAAAAATTTATACATATCGACGCTCGTGCCTGTTTCCTCGTTCTCGATAACGACGCGGACACTGCGCGTCTAGGATATCACGCGCCGTGCATTAAATATAGCTTCGTCCATTCGCACGATCTCTCCGTCGTGGCGCTCATTATTATTTGAATAATGCAGCGAGATTGGAAATGCGGCACCTTTAAGCTCCCTCCTCGTTTTCTTCCCTCCCTATATACAAACGACCCGAAGATATCGACCAGATGTAAAGTTAGTTACATACCGGGCTCTGCGGAGAAAATTTATACACGTCGAGTCGGTGTATACTCGCGCGTAAGTATATAGTATCGTGCGTGACACGCGTATACGTGCGAGAGGGGTGACGATGCATAAAAAAAAAAATTACGCTCGATGTCGAGAGAGAAATAATAAAAAAACAACTTCCGCGCTTGGTATATTTATATATAACGTCACGCGAGACAACAAAAAAAAAAAAAAAAAATCTCCGAGCAATTAGTGGGCACTCTCGTCGTGTGCTCTTTGTCCGTGCGTCGCGAAACTCGATTACGACCAAGACGAATTTGAATAATTAATTTTACACGTTTCGCGCCGATCTGCCGACCTCCGGATTCCATCTGTGTGTCTCCTCTCTGTCTCTCTCTCGCGGGGTCAATTAAACGAAGTTACGGATTAAGCGGAGATTTGCACACACACACACACTCACCGAAAAAAGGGAATAAAGTCGAATATCACGACGCGACAGGCAGCAGTAGCAGCAGCTCCAGCAATTTGCATGCCAACGAGATGTGTCAAAACGTTAAACGTCGAGGAATTTTCCCGTAGTACCGAGCTCATCCGAGCCTTTATATCGCCGTGTAAACGAGTTCGTGCGTCGCGTATACGCTGCACCGTGACAATTATAATATACCATTTATTTAAGCTACGAGCAGCGTCGGTTCGAAAGCTAATTCGTCGTGGTAAAAACTCACAGCCCTTGCAGCAAAAAAATCGCTGCGAAATTGCAGTACGAGGTCCTCGGTAAATACATCCCACTATATACATGTGTATAGAAGACACAGCAGTATAGTCGAACTTACCGTTACAGCAGCGGCGAGGGGGGTCGAACGGCGCAAGCTCCAGCTGCACAGCTGCACTCGCGATCCGTGTATATATGTATGTATACACACGATCCTTTTCTTTGGAAGCGAATTGGATTCAAAAAATTGTACGAACGAAGAAACGAGGAAATCTTCGGCCGCGCTGACTCCGAACTTCGACGAACTCACTCACACGCACTGCGACACTGATATCACGTAAGGAAGGAAATTACCCGTTTTTTTTTGGCCATCGATCACGACGACGATTCGAGTAAACAACAACGGCCGCACTGCGTTACGCGCACGTATCGTGGAATATATACTCGGATGCAGCAGGCCACCTTATAGCTACTATACACCTATATACAGCAACGATTGATGCAATTTGCAGTGCAGAGATGTGCGCGCACGGGGGAAAACGATTGTGTCAATTTTCTTTCTTTCTTGTATAGCGCGCACACACACGCACACAAAAACGCGGGCACTCCGCACCGTAAACACACACACACACACACACGCGTATACGCGATAAACGTGCGGCAGGAAAAAAGCTGCACACGACGGATTCCGCGACGAGCAAAAATATCAGCTGCAGCTGTACTGCGAAAAGCCCAGCGTGGCTGTTTCGTGTTCCGTGGTCGCGATGTTAAAGGTTAAAGCCGAAAAAGCTCCCTCGTAGCGTGTGCTTGTATTATATACTGGCCAGGAGGGAGAGAAAAAGACGGAGAGAACACAACGAGGTTCTGTTGGTGGTGGTGGTGGTGGTAGATGAGTATCCCAACGTCCGCATAGGATCTACAACGTTAGCGCAGGGGTTGCTCGTGTATGTGTGTGTGCGAGAGAAGCAACGAGGGCGCTGCTCTGCCTTTCCACATACACCCGTACACGAGTACGAAGATCCTATATACACTTATACATGCACACATATATAAACGAGCGAGTGGCGCCTCGCGGGCGGCAAGCTCGACACAAAGAGAGCCCCCTTTTGCCTCCCGTATATATATATATATATATACGTGTGTATACAACAGCTCCAACGGGCTTATATATGCGAGTGTGCGAGAGGTAGAAAAGGTCAAACGTATGTGTACGAAGGGGGTATAGCCGATATCATATATATACGTATATATGTATTTCGTTCGCGATCCCTCTCCTGTAGGCGGCCACGCGCCAGGACGTGGCGCCACTGAACGACGTCTCAGTACTTGTGTGTGTGTGCACACTCCACTTTTCTCCCTCCCATGTATTATTTGGTATGTTATACCTATATACAGGACCCCTGGCAGGGCTGTAGTTTCGAACTTTCAGCACCCCTCTTTGTACGATTTCGTATATATGTCATGTGTGGGCGCGCGTGGGTACATAATTTCTATGGTACGAATTTCCATCGTTCGATTTTCGTTTGTGAGACGCGCGAGTGTAATATGCAAAAATTAGCCAAACGACGTGACGATTTATGCTGTACGTATAAAAGAACGATATCGAAATACCCTCTTTATCTTATCGTTCGCGATTGCTGAGATTATGGCGCAGAGACAACGTTTTTGTTAAGATCGACGTACAAGATGGATGAATCATACACGGAGGAATTTTTACTCGTCGGTTTTATTATAAAGAACAAAATAGCGTAAACAGTCTTGGAAACGATTCGGTACCCGGAGATGTGTGAGTCGCGAAAACAAGCTTGTATAGGATTTTAGGGTGAGCGATGCGCGCTGAAACGTAACTAACATTGTAAAATTCATAATTAACTTGAAGGATTGGTCAGTTATTAGCTTACGATTATGCTTCATTTTTCTGCAAACATTTATTAACTTTTATTTCGACGTAAACATTGTTTTTACATATTGAGATAACATTTGAGAAAATTTTGATATTATTATAAATTAGATTTTTTTTGTGTTTTCGAGTATGTGTGACACCGTTAATTGGGCTATGTGTCTATGTGGATTTTGAGAGTACTCTTGACTGAAAATTTCTTTCCGCATTTATCGGTCGGATGTGCGACGCAATTATGCATTATATCCATATGGACTACGAAATTACCCTTAGGTTGAGAACTTCCTTCCACATACATCACATGTATACCCGATACCATCATCCACTGCATCAATGTATTTTTTTATAAAATCCTTATTTGAAAATTTCTTTCTGCATATGTTCTAATACCATCAATGAACATTTATGATGGTTCTTTATGAATTTATTGGAAGTGCCTTTTGAAATCACCCGATCGTCTGATCGTCTTACACTACTTTATCATGTACCGAATCAATGTGCTTTTTGAGATTTCTCTTATGTAAGAATTTCTTTCCGCAAATATCACATTCATGAATGATTTTATCATGTACCGAATCGATGTGGCGTTTGAGAACATCTAATCGTGCAAATGTCTTACCACATGTCTTACAAATAGGGGCAATACCATGCGCATTGTGCACCGAATCGATGTGTTTCTTGAGATTACTCTTGTCTGAGAAACTCTTTTTGCACATATCACAAGTATGGGTGACACCATTGTGCGCCACATCGATGTGTTTTTTTAGATCACTCTTATCTGAGTATTTCTTTCCGCAAATATGACATTCATGAATGATTTTATTATGTACCGAATTGATATGGCGTTTGAGAATATACAATCGTGCAAATGTCTTATCGCATGTATCACATGCATGCGTGCTACCATTGTGCGCCACATCGATGTGATTTTTGAGATCACCCTTCTGTACGTACTTCTTCCCGCAAATATCACATTCATGAGTGACTTTGTCATGTACCGAATTCATATGGCGTTTCAAAACATCCAGTCGTGCAAATGTCTTACCACATGTCTTACAAATAGGGGCCATACCATTGTGTGCATCAATGTGTGTTTTAAGACTACTTTTTTTTGAAAATGTCTTTCCGCAAATATTACACTCATGTCTAACACCATTGTGCGCTACATCGATGTGTTTCTTGAGATTACTCTTATTTGAGTATTTCTTTCCGCAAATATCACATTCATGAATGATTTTATTATGCACCAAATCGATGTGATTTTTGAGGGTAATCTTATGTGAATATGTCTTTCCACAAATACTACATGCATGAGTGACACCGTTGTGCGCTGCATCAATGTGTCTTTTGAGTTCACTCTTTTGTGAGTATGTCTTTCCGCAAATATCACATTCATGAGTGATTTTGTCATGTACCGAATTGATATGGCGTTTGAGAACATACAGTCGTGCAAATGTCTTACCACATGTCTTACATCTATGGGTGATACCATTGTGCGCCACATCGATGTGTGTTTTGAGGTCACTCTTGGTTGAGTATTTCTTTCCGCAAATATTGCATTCAGGAGTGATTTTGTCATGTACCGAATTGATATGGCGTTTGAGAACACCTGGTCGTGCAAATGTCTTACCACATGTCTTACAGCTATAGATGATACCATTGTGCGCTACATCAATATGTTTCTTGAGATTACTCTTGCCTGAGAACGTAATTTCACAAATATCACATTCATGAATGATTTTATTATGCACCTTATCGATGTGTTTCTTGAGATTACCCTTCGCTGAGAATTTCTTTTTGCACATATCACATACATATCTAACGCCATTATGCACAGAATGGATGTGTGATTTAAGAATACTTTTTTGTGAAAATGTCTTTTCATAAATACTACATGCGTGAGTGACTTTATTGTGCACTGAATCGACATGGCGTTTGAGAGTACTTGTTTGTGAAAACGTATTTCTGCATGTATTACATGTATGTGTGACATCATTATGGATTTTGAGAATACACTTTGGTGCAAGCATTTTTCCACTAGTGTTACCATTGTTGGTATTTTCATTTTGTTTCGTAGCCTTGTCATTTTGTTCAACAAGCTCGAAATTCAAGTTTGATTCTTCTGCAACGACACCAGCGATTTCTTGTTTCACTAATAAATTCCTATTGGGTTTGACGTCTTCGCATTCTACGACTATTTCCACTTCGTTGTCAAGTTCACTTTCAAGTTTAATGTCACACTTCCGTAGGATATGGGTCTGTTAAAAAAGCAAATGTATATGAGAATTTTTATCAAGAAAACAAATTGATCTAGTTATACACAATTATCAACACTTACTGTAGTTTCTCGTGGAAATGAGAAGAGTTGGATGTTTTTAACATCGGGTTTTTCGTCAATCATTTCACCATGATTTTCAAAAATGAACACGTCGATAGGCTCCTCCTTCACTCTGAAATAACCTCAATAAAATCAAATATTCTGTTGCAGTGTGTTATGCAATTTCACTGGCATAAAATGAGAATTACCTCGCAGCACAGTCGAATGAATCACTCGATTCCATCTTCCTCGCTTGGAATTTCGTTAATAATCGATCTCACAGCAGACAATTTCACGTATCAAACGAGCTAAACTCAAAAAAACTGGCAAGTAGCAAAGTGCCGTGCTCGCTTCATTTCGAAAAACTGCGTCTCGGCGAAGAACGCCAGTTTATGCGCGACTAGTTTCACGGTCAGCAAGGCAAAACACCGAGTCGGACAAACGCACGGAGGTCACAGGGCGAAGCAAGACGTAAACAACAAAACGAGCATAGCTCTGCACCTTCGCTAGTTTATCTGAGTATATAGCTTAGATTCGATGCAATAATATTTACAAATCATGGTATAAAATTTCGAAGTTTTCAATAAAATACAGAGTCTTTATTATTATATCATATAGAATAAATCACTGTATGCATCTCGTATTCAATGAATGATAAACATTTTTCAATCAATGATTCATTATTACGGAAAAATGAGAACTAAAAAAAAACGATTCTATGGTCTGCGAAGCGCACTGAGAAACAGTAAAACAAACATCGGATTGTTATTGTTGTATTAATGGCTCCGACTTTCGGGTTTTCCTTCGCATGGATACGATCCCGCTACGATTGAATAGAGCGACATTGTTTTCATTTCATTTATCACTGCTGCTATATATCATTTTTAAAGTAAATATTTGCAAAAAAAGTTATTGTCGCGATTGAGCGTATGACGATGAAACGTAAAAAGCAACTAAAATTAAAATTTATTTTTCATAAACTTCAAGCTTTATTGCTTCTTTGTCTTTTAAATGAGATATAGGAGAAAAACGTACAACTCGATAATTCAAAACAAGCTTTTACTCGAGCAATTTTTTTCATTGAGCTCAACGGTATTATCACTGACTGTCTTGCTTTGCTCATCGGCAAAAGGATCAACCAACATACTCGATATAATTTATGACGATAAGCTTCGCGTTATCCGCAGGTATAACGAGCAAATTTTTGTGCGACGACGAGACCCATCGTATATATTACAACGTAAAATAAACGTTTAACTTTATCGTGGACCCATTTTACGTAGCCATTGTAGAGCATTTCAACGAATTTATTTCTGGAATTAATCGATCAATTATTCAGGTGCGAAGTATAGTGCGGCGGGCAGAACTTTTATATTGTCATCGGCGGCTCCCATCTTCACTTATAAATGCTGCCAGTCGTGGAATAAAAGTAATCCGATAAAAGCGTAGCGGTGTACATTAATTGGATACTCGGTTTCGCTTTGAGCTTGCGAGCTTTTCAAAAAAAAAAAAATAATCCTCCATTGTTTCGTTTCGACGCGCGAAATTAATTATTAATCAAAAGTCGTATGGGCCGATTTTGGTATTGAAATTTCGCACTGGTATAGCTTCGACGTATATGGATCAAATAATAGTCTCGATCATTGATGAGTTACATAGAAGGGCCACGACGGCAAAAAGAGGTAGGAGTATAAGAGGGGGTGGAAAGAACCGTTCAATATGTGACGTTAAAACGAGTTATTGACTCTACATTGAGCGAGAGACAGAAAGAGAAAAGACAGGTACGCTGAAGTCCAATCACCCCAACGATCGATATTCTAATATGTAAATAAAATATTTTTCGCGATAAAGCAGAATTTCAGCCCTTCATTTCTTATATTGCAACATCCATATAGCATCTACATGAGCGATTCTTTAAAAAATCCTTCAAATGTAATCCAAAAATTACCTGTTATTTATTTCTTATTAATCAATAATCTCTATTTTTAATAGGGAATCAAAAACCATCTGAATACAATTGGAGTATATACGAGTCAAACATACAAGTAACAAACATTTTTATAGCAATTTTAGCCTGCAATTTCAAAGAATTTTCATAGAAACTGCTCATACTTACCCTGGGTTCAATCTTTTTTTCACATGCTCTTTAAATAGCAAATAAAAACGATAATACATGACGCGATCGCGGCGAGAATGATGTAGTATTATCACGCGCATGTCCGGCACGCGTCAAGAGAAGATATGTAATACATTATGCAACTTGTGGATGAGCGACGCCGGCCGATAGTGATATACAGTTTCACACACGAGATGTCTACCAACGCCGCTTCGTCTGTACGCAGTGGCATTGCATTATTTTGTTTACATAAAGTCGGCAGACGACGATACAATGAACGCAAGATAAAAGCCCGACGCTTCGAGAGAAAGTTCATTTATTTTTAGACTCGACCGGTTGTTATTTGTATAAACCGCGTTGATTTGTTTTTTAAACTCTCGTTACGTACCTTTACGTATCTCTGGCCACTCGCAGGGTGAATTTTTTTCTTATCTCCGTTACGTTTGAGTTTCAACTAGTGTATGAAAATTAGACGATTAGTTAGCCTCGGAAAAAACGCCGCAACGCAGAAATTGGAGCGACTCGTAGATTTTTGCCCCGGTGCGTTGATAAAAACATCATCAACACACGGAGCGTCTAACCGAGAGAGCTTTTTTTTTATAATATAATTTTTCGTACGTAAACAAGCGCTCGCACGCGGAACTACAGCACAAAAATTACTACATCAGAATATTATGCCCTCGAGCGTCTATAGTTTAACTACGCGTACACACGCATACGTACTCGGGCATACATATAAGGACGCACACTTACATCTATCTAGGTATTTGTAGTGCAAACAAGCGTAAAATCTCTGTTACGTGCCTTTTTCCTCTCTCTAGCTGCAACTACGTAGATTGGTTGGAGGATTTAGTTGAATGGTCGCACTTGTCAATGTTTATCCTTGAATCTATCCAAAAAAAATTTATCTGACAATTTGAAATTCTCGATCTATTCATCATCTTTATGTTAGACTAATTGAATCGTTATGTCGGAGATTTTGTAAATGAAGATTGAATTGTATTTGCAAGAGTTACAGTTACGTTTTTTCAACGTAAAAAGCAATGGTATATACTATGTAAGTTGATTCCAAAAGGGAAATCAGAAGTCATCCGCTGTATATCTCATTAATAATCTCATTATTAAAATCAGAATGGATGGAAAAACTTCAATATGCCGTCGAATAATGTAAAAGAAGTATTTTTTTTTCACTTTATAAACGTTAATTGAATTTTAACACCAATTAGCTATTTATAATATAAAATGACGGCATCACTTTCTCCGAAAACTTTCCGTATTAAAACTTTTTAACTTTTTTTCGAATTAATCAATTCAACCTGTGGTCTTCATCGACTTACAACACCGATTTAT
The DNA here is from genome assembly GCF_000599845.2 of Trichogramma pretiosum. Lineage (NCBI taxonomy): Eukaryota > Metazoa > Arthropoda > Insecta > Hymenoptera > Trichogrammatidae > Trichogramma > Trichogramma pretiosum. The sequence goes on from NW_019641657.1 coordinate 206,190, forward strand.
AACAACGGCGTTGCATAAAATACTATAATTTGTTTAAAAAACTAACATTTTAAAAGAGCTGCAAAAAACTTTAAACGCAAGTGTGAATCTCATCAAAGGTTATTAACAATAGGTGTGATTTTTTTATGCAGCTGTAGAATTTTTCCACGAGTATACCAGAATCAATACAAGAGGCACAAGCAACTGCAAAAATTTATAACTTTGAAGACTCGGCACACAAAAATAATAAAAGCCTAGGGGTTGAATTAGATGCAATTTTAATACGTTTGCCTATATCTATAAGCAATTCTTACAAAAAACAAAAACAAATGTGGTTCTTATTTATAAATGCCTTTGAAGACTGACACTTCGCGAAAGAACACTAGTTGGTGGTTTACTGATTTTCGAGTTGGTGTATAAATTACTCGCATTCTTATTGTTAATTATTTCGTTATATTACTCAATAAATGTAGCATTTATATTATAATTACGTAATAAAGAGTTTCTTTTGATATATATTTTACTCACCATTTTTGGTTTGTTTAAATACGTCGAAATTTTAATATAAAATCGAAAAATTTTGGAGTAGAATTTATATCATTTGCGAAGTATTTTTGATCATGTTTGACGCTAATCATAGAATTCCCAAGTAAATTTTAAGTTAATGACTAACAATTTTTTAAACTTTTTCTCAATTTGAAATTATAATGATTCCTTACACTAGAACTGATAAGCATCTTGATGTGATAAATATTCATTTCGGAAAATATTGGTTCAAGCTTTTCCCTTCGATTCAAGTGATATTAAGATTAAGTTGTTTAACACCTTTTCAATGCAACTTTCAATTTTTTGGATGTCTTTGCCATTATTTTATTATATTTTTTAATTTAATTGTCACGGTAAGTTTTACGAGACACATTCAATTACTTTTACGATAATGATAATACCAACTTAAAGGTTTTGTGGATCCAAAAAGAGAAGAAAGAAACAGAAACTCTTGGCAACTCTATGATTGAATCTATATTTCAACTTATACTTATTTTTAGTATGATATTTGTTTACATGTACTTTAGAGCGTCTACAGTAAAGGTAGTTTTTGAAAGTAATCAATTTATAAATCTTGAGTTTTAATTTTTTAGTAAGTTTATCATGATGGGGTGAGTGATCATAATATTTAAGGAAACAAATACACCTTGAACTCAAAAAAAAATTTTTATTGAATTTTTGAGTAGGATTTTTCCGTCCCTTTCAATTGCATTTTTCGAAATTCCAAAGTTTCGATTTTGCACTGAGATACAGCTGTTTCCGTGAGCATATACTTATGTGTTCAATTTTTTCTTCTTTTGCGTTTTCTAGCGAGTAGTGTTTTTGGTCATCTATCGTAACTTTCAGAGGGTACCGATTAAGCTTCAGCGCCAAGGTCGCGTACACTTCTTCAGAACATCAATGGTTACGGTCACTACCTCGGATGAGACGATCGAACTAATACGTCACTCTCAAACAGTACTTTTATGACTTAAATTTCGGTAAAAACGAAAAATGGAAAAAATGTGTGTTTAACTGTTCATGCAGAGCAATCTGCCGGTTCGATCGTCTCATCCGAGGTAGTGACCGTAACCATTGATGTTCTGAAGAAGTGTACGCGACCTTGGCGCTGAAGCTTAATCGGTACCCTCTGAAAGTTACAATAGATGACCAAAAACACTACTCGCTAGAAAACGCAAAAAAAGAAAAAATTTAACACCTAAAGTATAGGAAAAAGGCTCACGGAAATATCTGTATAAAAGGGACGGAAAAATCCTACTCCAAAATTCAATAAAAAAATTTTTGCGTTTATGTGTATGTATCCCCTTAAGAAGTTAAATTAATTGGCATATTTTTAATTCATTCAGTAATCATATCAAAATACTTTAGATATATAGGGTGATGGCTCGCGTGTGGTACAGTTATACCGAAGATATTCAAAATATTATTTTAGTAATTGCCTCAAAAGTATACCATATTGCTACGATTGTAACAAGTTAAAATTATTTTTATTTTTTAAATTGACCTCTTTATTTTTTTTTAAGACAATTAATGACAGTAATTATTTCCTTCACAGCATGTTTATGTGTTTCTTGTGCTACTTTTGCATCAGCTCCAGTAGCTGTACCTTTATTATTGACTTTAACAAGTTCGGGAAATGAAACCTTTAAAAAAACCTTACCCTTTCGCGAAGAATTCTTGGTTGATGAAGATGAATTCTTTTATATAATATTTACATTCCAGTTTATTTCTGCAATTGATTTTGGTATTGTAATAGGCGCTTTCAATATTCTTTACTATACGTTTTTAATAGGGATTGTTGGAGGAATTCGTGGTTTAGAGTTCGTATATCATAATTTATGAGTTCCAAAGGCCGTTTGATTGGAAAACCAATGATAACTATGAATTTTATTTCAGACAATTATTGAAAAAAATTGATGCCCAATACAGTTACAAAATTATGTTGGGTGATAAAAATGCAAATAAATGGATTTATCTGCAGCTCAGAGAATTCATTCGCAATCACCAAATTCTGACAAAGTATGTATTTCTATTGTTTGCTTTAATATTTTTCTCATTATCCCTATTTGTTTAGTTTTTATGAATTTACTCGGGAAATTTGGAGCCCCATAATGTTCGTAACTTTAACTGGCACTAGTTGTGGCATCATAATCACAACAACAGCAGTAAGCAATTCGATATTCATAGAACTCCTGACATCGAGATCGAGTGCTTATGAGTTTTTTCGCTTCATAACAATGTTTTATTTTCAAAACAGATAGTGGTTTTTATGGGTACAGACTTTACTCAATCAGCTAGAATGTTCATCGCAAGTTTTGCATTAATAATGGCTATAATCTTCGTTTGTGGTCCCAGCCAAATGATGAAGAATGCTAGTGATGACATGTTTCTCGTGAGGTAATAGTTTCACATCAATATTCATTAAATTATTCATCATTCGAATGAGCATTTTATGTCAGCTGTGAAATGAATCATCCAAATTATCCACCAAAAATCAGAAAGATCTTTTTATTCATAATGATGAGAACCGAAAAATCGTTTGTGCTGACTGCTGGACCTATAGTTGAGTTAAATTTTGAAACGTGTAGTTCTGTGAGTATTTTAGAAGATACTGCAAAACTAATATTTTCAGAATAATACAAAAACCGATTTTTTAATGACAGATTATTAAATCCTCATTTTCTTACGCAGCAGCTTTTAGATCAGTCTACACATCCGAATAACTGAAAATTGATTTTTTACGATAAATCGTATTGAAAGTTACTTATTATAACAATAAGCAGGATTTTTTAATAGAATTAGTATTTTGCTATGACTACATCTCAAAATGTTGGTATAGAAATTTTCTCTATAATGCACTGTTATAAAATTGTAAGCGATTAACGATTTTAAAATAAAAGAGGTAATTTTACTTTCAACTAAGCAAAACAACAGGAAAAATAATATTTTCAATGTTTCAAACATTTTTAACATATTTTAATGACTTGTAAGTAAGAATAATTGCAAATACCAAACCCATGAATAGCTGGAATCACGAGTATAAATATATCGAAACAAGATCGATTGAGCGTATGTGAGAATAACAAAAAAAAGGGATTATTCACGTTCAATTAGAAAATTGGTAATCAAAATTTTTAATCGGTACTACAATTTTTTACAAAATACCATATGTCTCTACTATTAACAGATGCTTTCAGGGGTCAACTTATCTCTCCGTGAATAGTAGATAATAATTAATCGTTGAATGAAATTAAAAAAAATAGATAACTTTATCAACAATTTTCATAGAACATTTCAATATTATTAAATATCATTCAAAATCGTATTTGATTTTTTTGTTTTTAAAACTATATACAAACTTATTTTGCAGTACTAATTAATTTGTATACATGGCATCTACTGAGAATCTTATCAGCTTATCTTTGATTTTGTTTGACATGTTAACAGAACAATTGTCAATTTCATCAGCTGATGCTCATAGGAAAAATTTTTGTAATTTACCACTTTTTATGAAAAAGAATAAAAATAATTTATTTTATTTCCGAATCTACGTCTGCAAGCAGCCACCAAATTATAGATTACCTGATCCTAGTTTCACAGCAAAAAATATCATTGAAAATACTTCAGAATTATCTGTCCAATTATCTATACATATCAAAGTATGGAATAATTTACATGGATCAAAAAACATAAAGATCTGCTTAACAGTTTAGACATTTTGGATTCCATGGATTATACTTTCATAACCAAATTCACATAAAAAAAACTGTAAATATATTTCAAGGAAGCCAAAAAATATTTGATTGGTGACAAAACACCTTTTGGAGAAATTGTTGATTTCAGTTCAGATAAAACATACTTACTATAAAAACATTGTGATTACCAGTTAAAGTACATTAATTTGTTTTAATATTAATAATTCATAATGGGAATGTGTAGATTTTGATATGTTTCGTTACAAAAATAAGTATCTAATTAGGTTGCAATGAAATAAAGTGTCAAATAATTCAATGCAGGTTTATAAAAATATCTTTTTATGTTTGTTTTCGCGCATTTTTCGAGGACACAAAGATTTCACATAAATATGTATACATGTTTTCAAATATATATATATATATATATATCTTCCGTCATTTTATATGCATATCACTGAACGAGATTCGAAAAATAATGTTGTAAATCTTTCTATTTTATATTTATTACTAATACTATTAGTGAACTTAGCAAGCACACAGTAAATAAACTTTTCTCTTTCTAAAAATAAAAACACTGGAGAAGCTCAAAGTACTGTTGAGTATTAATTTAATTGCAAGCACACCAAAACAAAAAAGAATAGATAATTCTCTTGGTAGGACTATAAAGAGCGAAAATCTAAGATCTCTAATAAAATATTGCAACTAGCAGAGGAAATACTCATTAGCAACTGAGGCTGTACACATCGATAAAAAAAACAAAATTTAACAAAAATTCGATATTTATAATGTATCTTATCACACTGAAATTTATGCTTTGCACAATTTAAATCAAAAATAAATTATATTATTGTCAAAAGATCGAGTTTCATTCAAAGACGTCGTAGCTCTGCCCAACATTGAGAACAATAGTACTGATTTTGCGGCGAACCGAAGAACTTACAGTCTACAGTGCGACAATTTTTAACGCAGTCCTAAAAATTACAATATAATTAGACAAATGACGAGAGAAACAATCGAAGAAGTACATTTAATTTCTACTTGCCGAATTATTATTCCAATGTGATTTGGATTCTTCGGATAATATGTTGTCGTTATAAAAGGTAGATCTGGAAAAATAAAATTTTAATTAATTGAAAGCTTATTTCGATTTTTATTACGAGAAACCAATTCTCTACCTTGAAAGATATAATGTAGAATCACGATCTTTATTTGGATTTGTTGCTGGAAGCTTGCTGACACTGGCATGACTATTGCTATCACATGCAGTATAAAATTTCGATTTTCCAGCTCCGTAATTTAATGGAGTACCAGAATCACTAATTTTGCAGTCTTGGAGGTATCTAATTCATGTAAAGGAAAAAATTATGATTAAAAATAAATGAAAATTGAATAATTATAATGGCCCAATTTAATTAATGAAAAATATATAAAATAAGTTACCTATCGTGAGCACTTTCTAAATAATTTTGCAGCATTTGATCAGCATATTGATGCCTTCTGCTTCTGACTCTGACACAGAGTAAAGTATCTCCATAAGAAGAATTTGGTTTTGGTCTCTTAGACCAAAATTTACTGACTGATTTTCCTATAGATCCAAATTGTTTAGCTACACTATTCAATTGTTTAACTTTATGTTTTATGGAATCCGGTTCAACCATCCTATCTACCTCATCGACTGAAAAAATTTGATATTCACAATCCAAATAGCGTTTTATGAGAATTTCCATCTGCAATTCCAATAAATTGACAAGTTGTTTTAATTTTGCCTCTTGGTAAAATAAAGCTCATTAGTATTTTTAAAATTGACAATGAACTTACGTCTTCTTTTTTACAAGGTAACAATTCCTGTGATGCAGACCAAACCCAGTCTGGTCCTGGATCAACGGCAAAGTGAACGGGATACAGTGATCCTGTGTCTGGGTCAACTAAAGGTATACTGTAACCCTCGAGACTTCCTTCTCTGGGATCAGAACTACTATCCACTGTAACCAGTGGTGAAAAGTGTGCTGAGTGATATGCTAATAATAAAGGTGTTCTGTGGCATAGCTCAGGAGCTATTTCAAAAGGAAGATATATTCCACCAAAAGGAATGGGAGCTATCGCAACACCTTCTGCATCTTTCAACATTGTTTCAGCTACAACAATGATTGTTCGTCGCAGGATATGTGCCAAGGCAAGAATATGTACCTAAAAATGAATTGTAGAAATGAAATAGCTATACTCCCTGTAAGTTATATATATTTTTACAAATTTGGAATATTTTTTTATTTTTTACCTCCTCTAAACTTTGATAAGAAGTACTCATTTGATTTCTAGGATTTGCAGAAGCCATATCCACAATACCTTGCCATTCAGAAACCCACTCTGCTTCTGTATATTTTAAACCAGCCGCTTCATTCAAAGCCATTTGTCTCCATCTCCAACGTCTGAAGAATATCATATAATTATTTTCAATATTCATGATCAAGTTAAATAAATGAACTTAGTATTACCTGAATAAAGCAAGTCGAAATTCTCCATTTGAAAGTGTGGTATGTAATTGTTCTCTTAATGTGAGTTCTCTGTCGTGGAACCCCCACATACCAAGTGAAGCAGCGTGAAGAAGACAATTCCCATCGCCCGTTGTGGCAAGTGGCCAGAGGACTCTATGTTTTCCTCCGCACCACCAGTTCAGTCTTCCAGCTGCTTCCAACGAAACCAAGCAGCCACGCTCTATTAAATCTTTTTCCAAAAATTCTCTAAAGTCATCTGAAAGGCAAGGACAGCTTATAATAATCGTTTAAAAAGAATTCTCTGTAGCTTTCGAGTTACATACCTGGATAAATGGATAAATCAGGCAATGAAAAAGTAAATTCAAGAGTGTCACCGCCAGCCAACTTTAGTCGAGCATGTGTGACTATGTCAGTATTTTCCGTTGCTCTGGATATACCTCTGGCAAGCTTTTTAGTAGATGTATTGCTCAACGGTTCCAGAGAACTTGCACTGCTGGTACCGTTCTCTATATTTAAAGAATCATACGATGGTACAAGACTGTTGATGGCTGTGTCGTGTAAAGCCATGTTTTGTAGTTTATAATCAATGAGTATCCATAAATTAGTAATTTCACTCAGAAAATATTCATTTCTATGGTCTTTGAGTATACGTCAGAGTCGCAGTGCTTGAGAATGCACTCTTGTCAATCTGAAAATGAAATTACACAGGAGAAGTTAGGTATAGCATTATCCAAGCAGGTAACATTGAATAAATTATCTCCTTTTTTTTTTTTCTCATTATCAAGAACGCATTTCATATGCATCTTTAATTCATGCGTGAACGTCGAGCCAATATAATTGAGCAACGTCAAAAGAAAAAAAGAAGAAAAAAAAACCAATGCAACAAACACTGTGCGTATAAAAAAAACAAAACGACAGTGTGCGTGCAAATTTTCACGATCAAACAATAGGGAACGAGGCCCGAAGGTTAAATCGTGTCCCTGCGTGTCGTTGCAGTGCGTGCGCGCGTGTGTGTATATGTGTGCAGCTCAGCACCACTAAAAATATAATGCATTTACACACTCGCTCTCTCCGTCCGCGTTGTTGTTTAAAATTTTTTTTTCTCTCGCTCTTACCTGCAGTAGTGAGATTCGGTGGTGCGTAGAGAGAGAGTCGACGACGACGGATCTCGATATTATTACTTATCGATGCGTGCCGATTATCATTTCACTGGCGCGTCTCGTCGCGCATATAGATACCTATATACGACACCAACACCGAGGAAAAATTCGCGCGAGAGGTAATTAAGCTGCTGCGCGAACGCGTGTGCATCACTCGCTGCTGCTCAATGATTATTATTTGTGATTATTATTGTTGCACGCTTCTTCTCCGTGTTGGGCTGCTGCTGCTGTCAACAAACAACAACATGTCACACCACAGGTATGTTAGCACTATATACGGTACACACTACTGCTCCGCGATTGCGTTTATATATCAATTCGTGCTCGCGCGAACTATATATAGTAATAATGACACACGCGTATTATCGAAATGTGCACGATGCGTGTACGCGAGGCAGCGAGCGCTACATGACTGAATTTTCGACTATAATACAACGATATACCTCTCGCGATACACACAAGTCGCGCGCGGGCTCGCTAAAGCTTGGCTTACACACACACACACACACACACACACGACTACGACGAGTCTCTCGTCAGTTATAGTGAGTGGAGGGGATAGAGAGGTGTATAGGCAGAGCAGATGGTCGCGCGTGTGTTGGTGTATTATATACTCGTGCATGTGCACATGTGCGGCTATACACACAGTCGTAACGCATCGATCTATCTGGTTCTCGGGGGGGTTTTTTTTTTCCTCTTTTTTTTTCTCTGCTCGAGCGCAACACTCAATGAAATTACGTAATACCTATATACACATACACAGACGACGCGCCTCCCACGCGTTACATTACACACGCGCACACGCATATGACATTTGCTGCTGCTACACAGCCGAGTTAGAGAGACAGATGATATGACGTTACGCGTGATGTATACATTTGATCTCTCTATTATACACATGTTGGAGCTCTCTGCCGCGCCGATCAAAACAATGAGCAGCCGAGAGAGATCGTCGCGCAATTCCGGAGCGCCTACACTGTTATACATATACACATGTGATACAATGAATCGTATACATATAACAGTAATATAAGATACTCGCCTCGTTACGAGTGTATAATGTGCAGTCCACGCATGGGCCAATCGGATATCGTATTGAATTCTCGGTGCTGCGTATGTATACGACGACGACGATGATGATGATGTAAATAATTGGGAGCTTTTCTCGAAACTCAAGCGCAAGGAAATCGAATGCATTTACACGTGGACTCGAGATCTTTCGACTTTGAATGATCGTCTACGTCATGTCAGTAGGGAAATAATAAAAACTTTTTTTTCTCCTTTTTAATTTATTTATTTGAAAGACGAAGAAAATTAACACTAAGAATTTAAAGAGACTTGCCAGTATATGTTTACGATTTTACTCCTGCTGCGGCCGCCAAGCTGATGCGCCATAAATCTTCGTTATTTAAATGCTTCATAATCATGCGACAGCCCTCGATCGACAGCCGATCCGAGGTCAGTTCCGAGAAAGCATCCAGCGTCCATCTCCGGAAAAATTTACTCGACATTTTCTCGCACAGATGCGCGACACAACTGTCCCGAACAGAGGATCCTAATTCTTCGGGGAGCTTCGACAATTTTCTCGAGCACGCGAACTCGAAGTAGTCGTGATGTGAGAGTCGTTTGGATGCCTCTTCGGCACGTAACTCGATCAGATCGTGGAGAAACAGACTCGGAAGTACCATAATCTTTTTCGCTTCCGTCGTGAACCCCTCGTCGTACCAAGGTTCACGAAGGATCGTCGATTTTCCGAACAATCCGTGATCGGCGAAGAATTTCACGATCGTCGAAGCGCCGCTCCTGTCCAGTTCGTACCCCCTTTTCTCGAGACGCTCGACGACGACCAGAGCGCCGGAAGCCAGTATCAATTTGAAATTACCCGAATAATCATTCAGTGGGTCGAATCCCTTGCCGAAGTAATCGCTACCGGGAAAAACGAAGCTCTCGAGATCGGCACCGTGATCCAAGAGCAGATCGACCACGCTCGGATCGAGACTCGCCGCGGCCCACTGCAGCGGCCTTCGTCCCAAATTGTCCTCCGCGTCGACGCGCAACGGCTGATTCATTTCGTCGCTGATCTCGAACAACATCTCCGCCGAGTCGTCGGCGTCGTCTCCCATGCAAACGATATGCAGACAGGTCGATCCTTCGGCGTTGGCCAGATTCGGGTCGGCGTTTCGTCTCAACAGCAGCTCGGACAGTTTTTCGTTGCCGTGGGCCAGAGCCAAGTGCAGCGGCGTGTTACCCAACTCGTCCCGTGCATCGACTCGCACCGGTCGATGTTCCTCGTCGCAGATCCCGAGAAACATCTCCGCCAATTCGTCGTCTTCGGCTCTGTCGCAAACGATATGCAGCGGAGTCGATCCCTCCCCATTGGCTGAATTAGGATCCGCACCTTTCCTCAGCAGCGATTCGATCGAGTTCGCGTTGCCGGACTCGGTTGCCAAGTGCAACGGTGTGTTCCCTGACTTATCCCGAGCGTCGATCCGCACCTGCTGCTGGACGTCATCGATGATTTGGAAGAATGTCTCCAAAAAATCATCGTCGCTGTCTCTCTTGCAAATGATATGCAGTGGCGTCGATCCATCGGCGTTGGCCAGATTAGGATCGGCCCCGCTTCTCAGCAGCGACTCGATCGACTCCTCGTCTTCCTGCTCCAGTGCCAAGTGCAACGGTGTGTTACCCAACTCGTCTCGGTGCTGATCCATCGTGACGATATCGTTCTGCGTTGGCGTTGTTAAGAATCGACGATACAAGTGGCTGATCGAGTATTTTTTTTATCGATCGAGGTAGTGTAGACAATTTAGATTAATATTTTCATGTTGATAAAGTATCGTGCCTGTTTTTTAAAAAAACATTTTTTAGCTTTTATACCTTAATGCTGCATATATGTAAACATTATAAAAATGCGAACCTCTTTCATCATCATCTCTCAATCTAACTTTGCTACATACGCCTAGATCGATATGACACAGTCGATCAGCTGGTCGACCGCCACTCGTATAATCGCCAGTTTTTCGACACGCTCAGCTGCTCACTTACGCACTCGTAAGATAAAATATGTATTTTTTTACATTTTTGCGCGATATAATCGCGATACGTGTTCTTTCCTTGTGTTGCTCGCTCGGCGGCGTCGTAACGCGTACTGACTATTACATACCGCTTAAAACAGAAAAAAAACGTCATACGACTCATCGGTGTCGTTGATCGTTTATCAATTATCGAGACGTGTATCATATGAGTTTTGCGCGTGTGGGATCGATAAATAAGTGCCGAAAGCCAATTGTCCATTTAATTTTTAATGGACGCGTAAGCTGAAAAATGGGTTTGTTATTAAATTTTAACGATGTATCGATAGTTTCGAAATCCAATGCTCGCGACGCACGACAAGCTTCGATACTGCGCTAAAAACTCGCGGCCTTGAGTGAGAAACGCGCGATGGGACAAGCACCGATCAAAGACCGAGTCAAATTTCGCTAATCTACGTATTCAATCGTAATAAAGCGGCTACCAGTGGCCACTATACGCTACTGTGAAATTTGTCAACGATCTGTGCGTGCGTGCTCGAATACGCGTTACTATATATAGCATCGCTCGACCGTACGTATGGGATAGCATCGATTTTTATAGTCAAATTAGTTTTTTTATACCCCACATGGTTAATACGAATAATGTAAACATAATTATTGGGGACAATCCTTAGAACTTATAAAAAGCTTCATTAAAAAAATCAATTGTCTGCCTTTCAAAACTATACAATATCCTATTGTTTTGTTTTGTTTGAACAATTATTATTATTATTGTTATGTACGCGTATAAAAAAGCAATTATGCGTCACACGAGCAATAGCACGTCAGTCGAGAAATTTCGGTATGCGTCGTTGCAAGGCAATATATATGGTCAATACAGCATCGCAGTAGTAACCACTCGACGCGTATGCATTCAATATCGTACCGCTTTCATCCGATCGTCATGACTACCGAGATGTTCCAGCAGCTATATATATAACATGTGTACGTATACGTATACGTGTATTAAATTGTCGGAGTCGGACTCGAGTTCGATCGTTGAAAAGGAGCCCCGCTCCACCGCCACCGAGAGGAAGGCCATATCGTGTATTGCACGTAGTTATGTATATAGATAGATAGGTATGTACATAATAATGTGCGAGCGTAGGTGCAGCGGCAGCGGCAGCAGCGAAGCGAGTTTCGGACAATCTGCGCAAAAGCAAAACACACATATGTATGTATGTACGCGTTGCTGGGCATGTGTGCGATCAGGTGATCGTCGGCCGCATACGGGAGGATGGCACACATGATGAAATATATCGCAGTAATTACTACGGAAAAATCGGATAAGGACGAGGAGCAATGGCTACATACATACGTATTTTTGGCTCGTTTCACGCAGACACACGAGCGATATATACGCGTGAATCATGCAGTAACGCATTAGAAATGAAAATTTCATCTTCCGTTACGCGAGCGCATAAAATATATAATAATAATCCTTGCCGTGACCTCTCTCGGCTCTGGCAAAACACCCACGCCTGTATCATATGTATGTGTGCTTAAGTCTACCTGCGCGCTTCCATTATTATTATTATTATTATTGTATACGCGTAAAATGAGTTGCGCAGTTCGCGAGAGATAACAATCGAGTTCTCGATTGTCGGCACCATACACACACGGTACACGCGTGTACGGGAAATGAACTATCCGCTCGCGTGTGTGTGTATACGGGATGCACCGAGACACATCCTACGATGCAACTACGAGCTATCTTGCCTCCTCGATCCTACTTTTTTCGTTCGGAGCAGGTAGCTGTATTGGAGGAAAAAAAAAGAACAAAGAGTGCAACGAAGTACCTTCTGTACCTCGTGTTTTGTTTTTCTTTTTAAATTATATTGCAATTTATAATTTGACAAGCGACGATTTCTATCTCGCTGAGAAATTTCGCTCGTTTTCGAGCATATACGATGTGTCTGCGGAGGCCGCTACCAGTACGTGGCATTCGTAATAATGCAAGGTCTTGGCCAGCCGCGAGTTTTCTAGGACACGCGCGTTAAGTCCAAGGTCGCCCGCGGCTGCTGGCTGCAGCAGCTTAACCGAGCCGATGCAAAGCTGGCACGAGTCGACAACGAAGAAAACGTCGTTACTCGCATGTTTTTCGTCGTCGGAGCGAGCGAGCGAGATGGAGAGAGAGAGAGAGAGAGACATTGAACATGAAAATTTGACCCTGTACTCGTTCGTACGTTACTTAAATGCAGCTTGAATATATTTTTGGTATATTGAAAACGAGTTTATGAACAGGGTGTCGTAAAACAATTTAGTTTACATATTTATTAACTATACATCGCATTTCCAAAAAATTTTTATTTATAAATGTGTGAATATAACTTGTACAGAGAATTACCTCGGAAAAGGCAGCCATGTTCGCATTTCCGAATTTTTCCTGTTCCGTTTTCGATATTCAGATTTTCAAACATTCCGAATTTTACGCATTCCGAATATTTATAATTTCTACTATTTATCGTTCCGAAATGTGAACATGGCTCGAAAAAGGGAAGTTTGATTGTATTCAAGTAAAGTGAATTAATATGGACTTTGAGATAACCCTTTTGTGCAAACGTCTGTTCACAAATTTGACATGGGTAAGAAATAGAATTGTGCACCGAATCAATATGTAATTTGAGACTAAACTTGTGTGAAAATTTCTTTCCACAAATGTGACATGGGTAAGAAATATAATTATGCATTGAATCAATGTGATTTTTTAGACCACTTTTTCTTTTAAACGACTTTCTGCATGTATCACAGATGTGAGGTTTTAGACCATGGTGCACTGAATTAATATGGACTTTGAGATAATTCTTTTGCGTAAACGTCTGTTCACAAATTTTACATGGGTAAGAAATAGAATTATGTACCGAATCAATATGTAATTTGAGACTAGACTTGTGTGAAAATGTCTTTTCACACGTGAGACATGGGTATTTGATACGATTATGCATCGAATCAATATGTCGTTTCAGATCATCCTTATGCGCATATGACTTTCCGCAATTGTCATAGATATCAGATTTTAGACCATTGGGCACTGAATTAATATGGGTATTGATATTATTCTTTTGAGCAAACGACTTTTCACAAATGTGACATGCGTGCTTGATACGATTATGCACTGAATCAGTATGAACTTGCAGTGTTCTCTTACAAGACAATTTTTTCAAGCATGTCTTACATTCAAAAGATTGTTTGTCTACATTGACTAGAGGATAAATGTTCATATTCTGTTTGTTCAGTTTGCAGTTAGTAATCAAATCTTTAGTTTTTATAGTATCACTGAGAAACTCTTTTCTTTCTATACTCTCAGTATCTATTTTAATCGAAGAGAGAGTTGCAAAATTATCACTCATTTTAACATCTTGATATTGATCAGACCAATCGTTTACATTATTATGTACTAATGAATTCCGATTAGGTTTCACATCTTTGCACTCGAATTCTATTTTAATTTCTTGGTTAGGTTGGAATTCATTTATTTTTCTCTGTTCTTCGAGCGTGTGAATCTATTATTAAATTAAAGTATTGAGAAAACGTTGTTAAAAAAATAATAATGAAATCAAATACAATTATTAATCAACTTACGGTATTCTCTTGCAGACATCTGAGATACTGCAAATTTTCAGTTTCAGATGTTTGATCTTCTATTACACCATCGTCGTTTTCGTTGTAGCACATATCATTGGATTCTTCCTTTATTCTGAAAATATCGATAAAATTAAAAAAAAAACAAACACCAACACATTTTGTTATTTTAATTTGCACAATGACAATTACTTCGCATAGTTGACTGTACCACAAGACTTCATTTTTTGCGATGTAAGCAAAAGAAAAAACTGAGCAATTCCGAGTGCTCGAAACGTTTATGAGTATTGAAAAGATTGAGTACCAGCAGATGAAACCAAGGTGGTAGAAATTTTATGAGTAAACAAGAGGCGTACATAAAAAAAAATTACCTGGTAAACTATGAGATCAGAAAAAAATTGTATTAAAAGAAAACAATGATGCTATAGAAATGTATGTGCATTTTTTTAGAATGATTATTTATATATCTAACTAAGAAATTCATTCAAAACTCATTGATGAAGCCTGAAAAACTTATTTTGACATTAGCCAATTTTTACTTGTTTATATCTCATGTTCGATTTTTTTCTCAGAACGCAATTAATTTTTTAGAATATTAGCGCAATGAAAACAAGAATTGTTTTCGCGAGTTAAATGTAAACAATGGTGAACGAAAAAGAGAGCGATTTTGACGTTGCGAGGTATCTCGATAAAAAAGAATTAAACGCGAAATATAGTTAAACAACCTCTCGAACGATGATGTCTTATTTACGAAAGATGAATAATTACAAAAAATACATTTTTGGGTTCGGTAAAATTTATTTATTATAATTATTTGTAAAGACGATACAACACGCGTACAAAACTTCCCACGCTTCAGCGAGCTCTCGCGCAATTAACTGCAGCGCATCGACAAAAACAAGCGTCATCGTCTCTCTGCAATCCTGTCCACGGGGAAAAAGTACATGTTTATCTTGTCGTCGGCGGGCCTCAGATTGAAATCGGCCCTCAATTTCATCTCGGCCGGGCGCAGACAGCTGTAGACCCTCCACTTGGCCAGCAGCGCCGACAGCACGAGCTTCATCTCGAGCAGTGCCTGATCGCGGCCCAGACAGGCACGGGGCCCGTCGGCGAACGGCGCGTACGCGTGACTGTGCCTGACGTTGCAGTTCTCCGGCAGAAATCGGTCCGGCTCGAAGCGCTCCGGATCGTCCCAGACGTCCGGATCGTGATGCAGCTGGTACACGTGCAGATCCACCTGAGTTCCCTTGGGTATGAAGTAGAAATCTGCGTGGGGAAAAAAAAAAATTCTTTCAATTAGATGGCTCGAGCGAGCTTCGGTACTAGGGAAACGATGCAATGATTACCGAGGACGAGATCCTTTTCCAGGCAGCGACCGACGGTCGGCACGCTGGGATACAGTCGGAGAACCTCCTTGGCCACCCTGTCGAGATACTTGAGGTCGAGCAGCTGGCGAATCGACGCGGGCTTCGAGCTCGTCGACTCGGCCGCTTCGCGCATCTCCGCGCTGACTCGCGCCTGAGCTTTCTGGGCATTGCCGAGGGCGAACAAAGCCCAGCTTATCGCCACGGATGTCGTGCTGTAAGCCTATTTGAGAAAAAAAAAACAAAAGATTTTTATGGAATGCTTGTAGAATTGTCGCTACGGTGCATACCAACCGAAAAAATGTACGCGTCTAATTCTTCGCGTATTTGTTCAATCGTCACCGTCGATTCGTACTTGAATTCCTCGTAAACGTCCAACAGAGCGTCCAAAAATGACTTACACTCTGGAAAAAAAGATAACAATACGAATGTAATGAATTTTTGTGGTGTCGAATTTTGGTATACACAAAACTTACTTGGTTTTTCCTCGGTATTTTTTCGCAGGCTTATCCGTTGTTTTATTATCTGCGACAAAAAAACATTTTTGTATTTAATGTGTATTAGTCATAACAACTATTTAAGAGCTGTGATATCATTTTCTAAAATTACCTCTTCGGTAAATTCGCGAATTATATCGATGGCGGTCATCAATTCTCGGCCTTTCGCAGTTTTGTAAAACAAATAATCCCATTTCATCAGGAATTCGTAATATCTATCTATCGAGACGTTGCATAATCTAATCGACAGTGAGAAACGTTATAATCATTGCAATCGTATGATGTGAAAAATGTTATAATGAAATTTATAGTCACTTTTGCAGCGCTTCGACGTATGGATTGAACGGCACTCGTTGGCAATCCAAATCCACGCCCAGAACATTTTCGCAGACGACGTCCAAGGAATACTTCGACGTCAAATGCAAGATATCTATTGGTTCTTTGACGTTTTTATTGATTTCCAATTGTATTTGTTCCAAGAGGATAGTGACTTTTTTCTGTATTATCTCGATGAAATCGTCGTTTCTGGACTGGTGAAATGTGCGTGATATTAGTGAACGATGCCACTCCGAATATTCATCTAGAAAATCATGGATTATTGCAAAATAATGTTTTTCCATCATTTGATAAAGGCGATATATTTTGCATCGGTACAGAGATTAGTTGAGGATCGTCATGAGGAGTTTAAAAATGATTCTAGTTTTAAGACGCGAGTTTTCTATTACTAGACATACATATGGGATATATTGTTTGCAAGTTAGTTAAATATCAGAAAGATGTGTATACGGGTTTTCAGAATAACGACAAAGTTGATAACAGTTTGAAATACTTTTATTGTTCATTACAAAATTGAAGGCTTATAAGAATGATTTTCTCAAATTAAAAAGGGCATTCGTGTAATTGCAGATGTCTTCATTGCATCCTAATGTCCTCGGCACAAAGTCTTAAGGTTTGATAAGAGCATGTACTAAATTTAAGTGAGTTCTGAGATGTTTTTTGTCCAAATGACAAGCGACAAATGTTACACTTGAAAGTTTTGCTATGAGAATGTACTGCATTTATGTGTCTATTGACACTCGAAGGGTCGGCTACGATCATGTACTTTTATTATGTGTTTTTTGAGATTACCCTTTTCTGAAAATGATTTGTGACTAATCTCACATTCGAAGGGTTTAATATGACCATGTACTGCATTTATATGACTTTTGAGCTGATGTTTATAACCAAATGATTTATGACAAATCTCACATTCGAAGGGTTTAATATGATCATGTACTACAATTATATGTCTATTCCGGGTACCTTTTTCTCCAAATGATTTGTGACAAATCTTACATTCGAAGGGTTTGCTCTGATCATGTACTAAATTTATATGCCTTTTGAGGTCTGCCTTATATCGAAATGATTTGTGACAAATATCACATTCAAAGGGTTTTATTTGATTATGTACTAATTTTAAGTGTCTGTGAAGGTTACCATTTTGTCCAAATGATTTTTGACAAATGTTACACTCTAAAGGTTTGCTCCGAACATGTATTGCATTTATATGAGATTTGAGGGAACATTTTTGACCAAAAGATTTGTTACAAATGATACACTCGAAGGGTGTGCTACGATCATGTACTGTTATTATGTGTTTTTTGAGGTCTCCCTTATATCCAAATGATTTGTGACAAATCTCACATTCGAAGGGTTTGACACGATCATGTACGGCATTTAAGTGACGTTTGAGATCACTCTTCAGGCCAAATGATTTGTGACAAATGTTACACTCGAAGGGCTTGCTACGATTATGTAATGCATTCATGTGTCTATCGAGTACATTCTTGTATCCAAATGATTTATGACAAATTTCACATTCGAAGGGTTTGCTCCGAATATGAACTGCATTTCTGTGAACTTTGAGATATTGTTTTTGTCCAAATGATTTATGACAAATTTCACATTCGAAGGGTTTGCTCCGAATATGAACTGCATTTCTGTGAACTTTGAGATGTTGTTTTTGTCCAAATGATTTGTGACAAATTTCACACTGAAAGGATTTGATCGGATTATGCACTGCATCTGTGTGAGCTTTGGAGTGACTTTTTCTTTCAAGTGACTTGTAAAACGTTTTACACTTAAATGATGGTTCGATTTGAGAAGTCTTTTCTGATTTTGGCCCCTTTTCATGTTCTTCGGGTTTCCATTGAGAATTCACTAGAACTTGGCTATTACAATTGAATTTGTTTTCTCTCAAAATTATCTGATCTTTATCATTCAAATAGTTAGTTCGAATTCGGTTTTCTTTTTTTACAGTAGGCAGGCAATTTTGCGACTCAGTTTTGCAGATGGTTGTTGATGGAGATGTTAGTTCAAGTTTGAAATCTTTGCATTCAAAATCAACGAATACATTTTCATTCGTTTCGTTAGGCTGATTTTCGTTCTCTTCTTTTACAATGGATAGATAACCTTGATCCTCAGATTTGCAAGTGGTTGTCGATAAAGGCTTTAGCTCAAGTTTAACATCTTTGCACTAAAAATCTACGAATATTTTTTCATGTAATTTTTCCTGTAACTCCATAGCTGCATTCACGCGATTTGACTAAAATTCAAATTTTTTGAGTTTTGAATAGAGAAAAAATAGAACACAATTCAAAACATCGAACTCACCGGTAATTCATGAAACGGAAATGTTTCAAAGTTTTTGATTTCGCAAGAGTCCGCAAAATCAAAATTATAATTATCACCTGCATCCAGCCAAGCATCATTTGGTTCTTCCTTTACTCTAAAGACAAAATCAAGATTGATGAAATGATCAATTTAAATAATACGGTAGAATGAACAAAAATAGTTGTACCTAACTGTATCCTTTCTGCTTTCCATCACTCACTCGATTACCGGCAATCACTGTGATTTCTTACGATATGCGTAGAAAAAATATTCGAGGTTATGTGCCTCGGGTTGCAAACACTGTATCTCGATATCAAATATTTTTTCACTGGTATTTTTCGTAAACACTATCTTTACTAGTGACTGAATCTACTTATTTATACATTAATGATAAATTCCCCACACGATTATTATAATTGCTAAGCGATATTTCGACCTTTGTCGTTGACTAGCCACGTGCAGAAATATAATGCAACATAGACAATCGCATGTTATTGAAACTACGCCAAAATTGCGATGAAAATTGCATTCACCTAGACGCTCGAAAAATAAAAGTTTTTGTGATTTTTTTTTTTTTTTTTTTTCAGTTGATTACGGCCCTTTCTGCTACTAGGCTAATTGGCCAACCTCACCGTTCTACCCAACGGTGGGTCTTGCGTGTATATGTAAGTGTGTGTGTTAGTGTATTAGCGTGTACCTATAGTCGATATGGTTGCGCCTCCCATACCACTGAGGTTACGCTTTGATAATGGTGTGACCCCCAACACCAGAGACCGCAGTTGTAGTGCACCGGCTTTTTTCCAAGGAAAATTTCCACGGATTACACCCAACGGTGCAAACCCCGCAGAAAAAATCCTCGGGAAAAAACCAGCCCACCGCCGGGATTTGAACCCCCGACTTCTCGGTTGAGAAGCAAGAGCTCAAGCCCCACAGCCACCGCGGCCTCGTGATTGGTCGTTAGGATTAGTTTGGTGGCGCCATCTCTACGTAATACCAGTGAACACCAGTGAGTATGTCAACACCAGTTTTTAAGTTCACAATAACGCGATAGTATATTATAAATCAATCACTGGTCAAATTGTTATGCTATTTTCATTAGTGAGAAAATTGTATAATACAAAGAAAGTTGCATAAATACCCTTAATTTTAAGTCGAAATTTTATTTTGAAACAAATGTATTTTGCAGTGAAGCTACTCAAAACGATTGAGTATCTTCTGTCGAAATGAGATTATATCGATATTTACAGTAAAAACACATCAACTTACTCAAAAAATAACAATTTTTGGTTTAACTTAAACAATATGTTTTAATTCGATTAAAGAAGTAGAAAAAAGCTGACAAATCATCGCAATAGAATTAACCTTTAGCTAGCATTTATACATAAAAATAAGAAAATCATTTTTTCTAGGAAAGATCTTGACTAATGTTATTGACAGAGGATGTTTTGATATGATTACGTCTATTTTTTCTGTAAGCTTCAAAATTAAATATTAATTCATATAATATTGAAATATTTACCATTTGAAATCAATAGACCTTTTCCCAACCACGGCCTCAAGAGTTTGTACTTTTGTGACTTTTGCACAAAGCAGTAGCTCTTCAATACGGTCTAATAAGAAACACGAAAAAATTAAAATTAATTTTTACACTGCCGTGAAAATTCATCGAACGATTGTCATCGTACCTTTATTTGATCGGGTTTTCGTACATTGACAATGGGATGCAATCCGAACCACGTCACTATGATGCCCCGCTTGAACGAGTAGCAGAGCTCGTTGAACCACTTGAATCTGTCTGCGTAACACGACAAAATTTCATTAATCACCTGCATTAATTCAAGTACAATAGTATATGATCGTCGCTTTACTTTCTGGCGCTATTCTGCTCCACTGCCAGCTCAAGCCGACGAAGGGCAAATTTCCGGGGTTCGGTATGTGCCTCAGGGCCGTGTTGGACTCCAAATAATCGGATACGTGCAGGTAAAACGTGATCATCAAGTACACGCCCGCGACGAAAATTACGCACAACAGTATGGGCCCCATTGTGCGCTTTCGCTCACCGACACACCGATTTTTATGAAATACACTTCACCGGTGACTCGTGCTATTTTTTTTTGTCGTAAAAAATAACATCGCACAATGATGAGTATTGTTCTGCATGGACGAGCGGAGAAAGCGAGCAGTGGCACATAACGTTCATGGTGTAACGCATCGACGATAGAACTGCTCGTAGCGAGAGGTAAAGTTCGACTAACGCACCGATAACTTCGATGGAGGCGCGGGGTACTTTACAACTATTGTATAATACGTTCGGATGCTATTCACGAGTTAATTTAATTTTTTTTACCTTTTCTTCGAACTATATATATATATCATTCGAATTGTACAGATATTTGTTCGACGATAATAAATTTACAAAATATTTGCAATAAAACTCGATGGAAATCAGAGCTGAGGTAAACGACATCGCTCGAACTCTCTCTCTCTCTCCCGTTCGCGACTGAAGTCGTAATGCATCCTGCGCGGGGTAACTTGATCGGGAAGCCCATTTAATACCAACGACGACGACGAACGATACGGTATCCTTGCCCAAGAGAAAGAGGGAGAGAGATAGAGCTAGTTTTGTGGCTTGCGCGTGTGAACGATCGTAAGTATATGCACGAGCTCAGGCGGTTTAGATCTCAATTTTTCAACAACAACAACAACAACGGCAAATAACTATTTTTTATCAGTGAATTGAATTGAGATTTATCGTGGTAATTGTTGACAATATGAAATTTAGTGCGAGGAGTTTAAAAATTCGATATTTAAGATCAATTTCACACAACATTTAATAAAAAAAGACTTTGCTATTTTTGTACAGAAGTCATTTAAATTTACATAACTCATACATTTATATCTTGAATTGTAAATCATATTCATCCTATACAGTGAGGTGTATTTAAAATTTCTGACTCACGACAAAACCTATACCAACATCCGATGGTAAACATCGTTTAATAAAACTGTTATTCTTCAAATTTCGTCATAATACACTTCTGCATTTGCATCGAGTTGAGTAGTTATAAATTCGAGACTAACTTCACTGTCATATCATAATGTCAGGTTTAACCTGAAATTTCGAATCAGTCACGCGAGAAAATAAAATTCTGTATTCGGTTAACAGAAATGTATCAATTTTTCAGGCTCATCATCGTCGATATTAATGTAAGTAAATAATCCTCATCGACGCTGCGCTTTCGATTGATTAAAAAAAAAATTCCAGCCACTATAACAATGCGTAAGTACTCCGTATCACCGCGAAAGCCCACCAAACATCCAGAAAAATAAACATCGCATCTTCCACACCAGCGAACAACAAAATCGTGAACGTCGCGGGGTCGTCAGCAGCAGCAGCAGCAGCCGCAACCACCATCCCGTCATGCCATCCCGGGCTGCGTCACGCGATCGATCGCTACGAGCACAGCCAGGAGGATCTGCTCGACCACGAGCGCAGCCTCCACGATCGGGTCCAACTCATGGAGAGCTTCGTGCCCGTGGCGATCGTGCAGAATCTGCTGCAGGCCGACGAGGCCCACCGCGACTGCGGACCCCGGGCGGCCCTCGAGCGGGTGCGCCGGATGATGCGCGAGCTCGGGCCCGAGTCGCCCGATCCCGTGGACGAGCTGCTCGGCCAGCTCTGCGCGAAGATCCAGGAGATCGACGGCCGGTCCGCACAGTTGCACGTACGACAATCGTTTGGGTTAGTCTTTTAACGTGTGCGTGTGCGTGAGGAAGAGGTTGGAGAGATGAGAACGAGCGACGAAGCGAACGATTTGTTGAAAATATTTTCTGCCCTTTCTACCGACCGAATCTTCTCTCACCCGTGTTATATATTGTTTCAAAAAACAGGACAAAATCAAGTGCGTCGACGAGCGTCTGTTGAAGGGCCGCGACGAGCTCTCCAACCTGGAAAAGAGCAATCGCGAGCTCGAGCAGCAGATCCAGCAGACCGAGCTGGAGCTCGAGCGACAGGCCTCGATCGGCACGATCACCTCGGCCGATCGGGCCGGGATCGCGCGCATGCGTCGCCTCGCCGAGGAGGCGGTGCGCACCAAGCGCAACATCCGGGCGCTCGAGGCTCGCCAGGCCCTCATGCTCGGCCGGGTCGAGGCCGTGTTCCGGTCCGGCAACGCGCGCTGCTACCGACTGTGCGAGAACAACGTCGCGGCCGCCTCCTCACGCCCCAAGCACCACGTCTATCGGCCCAAGTTGAAGAAAAAGCGATGCGTGAGTTGGTTTTTTATCTATTGCGATTTGCGTACGTGTGTGGGTGCGTGGGAAAATGAGTATGCGCTAGGGTATGACGAAACCGGACTTGTCGGTTTCGCGGTGACGCCCCGCACTCTATTTACCGCTTCTCTCTCTCTCTTTCTGGCATACCGCGAATTTCATTCATTGTTTTCTCGCAGATCCAGAAAAATCGTTCGAGGGAGTTCTGGCCGAACGCGTCGTGCCACAGCTGCTGCCACGGCGTCAAGGACCATCACCACCATCATCGCGTGGTGGAATACGTCGAGTCCAAATCAGCGCAGGTGCGTATAACATTCGATAAATTTTTTGCAATAGCCACGCACGTCGATGTATATGAGTATCGATCATAATGCGACGTGACACGCGCCAACCAGCACGTCAACTCCAAGGAGGGATGCGAGGGGTACGGTGGCCACGATTTACGCAACAGCAGCAGGCATACCTGCGGCGAGGGCAAACAGAAGGAGCGGACCGCGTGCCGGATGAAAGAGGAGGAGGAGGATGTGGAGGAAGAAGAAGAGGAGGAGGAGGAGGAAAATTGTCAGCAGGACAATCCGTGGTGCACGTCCGGCGATTTGGATGCTTTTAAAAAGATCGAGTCGCAGACCAATTGCAAGGATGCAAAGGCTCGGTGTAATAAAGAATAAACGTGATTAGAATGATGAAAAAAAATAAAAGTTTTTCCTGTCGATGATTATCTTCCCAATTAGAAACTAACTCGTGATTACTTCAAAAAAAGTATAAAAGCCTAACAAAGCAGTAAAAGTCGTAAAAATCAACGTGGCTAATTGATGTCGAGTTTTGGAAAGTTGTTGCAAAATTATAATTTGTTATTGCAACATTTTTTCTCGGGTGCGCTTGAACATTGTGCGCGCTATAGATAAATATTCATTTATTTCTTGTGTTACTCATTAATGTATCTTTTTGAAACTTGCATTGTGCAAGTGATTTCAAAATTCTTTTCTTAATTTGAAAGATTTCCTTAACATTTAAAAATTAAAATTTTTTTTATTTTCAAAGGATAAAATGTTTATGAGAAAAATTGGGATAGTCGAAATTTTTGAGAATATTGGATGTATAGAAGAAAATATTTTAGACTTTTAAAATCTTAAAAGAGTTGAATACAGAATTTTTATTGAATACAATGTAAAAAAAAATCAAGAAGCATGGTCTCATTCTTCTATACAAAATTTATTTATTTGTTAAATAATAGGAAATTATTTTTTGCAGTAAGATAACTATAAATTTAGAGGAATACAATACGTAATGTCAGAATGAATGAACTTTTTTTTTCATTGATATTCTTAAAAAATATATCAGATCCTGCTCTTCAGTTATTGATACCAGCGAACAAAAACCGTGCGTCAGCGATGCGCCGCATCGACGTGCATTTTAAGATTTTTCTTTTCTAAAAATGATTTACTACATGTCTCGCACGTATAGGTGATACCATTATGCGACAATTTGACATGCCTATTCAGATCAGATCGATTTTTATATTTTTTTCCCCTAATATTACGTGCATGTCTGACACTATTATGCATGGTATCGATGTGTCTCTTAAGATTACTCTTATCTGAGTACTTTTTTTCACAAATATGACATTCATGAGTTATTTTGTTATGTACCGAATTGATATGGCGTTTGAGAACATCTAGTCGTGTAAATGTCTTACCACATGTCTTACAGCTATGGATGATACCATTGTGCGCCACATTGATGTGTTTCTTGAGATTACTCTTGTCTGAGAAACTCTTTTTGCACATATCACATTCATGAATGATTTTATTATGCACCGCGTCGATATGTTTTTTCAGATTACCATTATTTGAGAAATTCTTTTTGCACAGATCACAAGTATGAGTAACACCATTGTGCACTGAATCGGTATGGATTTTGAGATAACCCGTTGTTGTAAATTTCTTTTCACACATGTTGCATGAATGACTGAGACCATTGTGTGCCACATCGGTATGATTTTTGAGATAACTCTTGCTTGAAAATTTCTTGCCGCAAATATCACATACATGTCTAACGCCATTATGCAGTGCTTCAATGTGGGTTTTGAGATTACCTTTTTTTGAAAATGTCTTTCCGCACGTATTGCATGCATGTCTAACACCATTGTGCACTCCATCAATGTGTTCTTTGAGACTTCTCAACGTAGTGAATTTCTTTTTGCATATATCGCATGCATGTCTAATACCTTTTTTTCCTGTATCGATAAGTATATCGAGTCTATTTTTATAGTTTGAATTTATTTCTTCTTCCACTTTGCATTCAGTCTCTATTTTAATACTAGTTTCAATTTTACAGTCAGCGCTGTAATTTATATTCTGCAAGTTATTTTGAGAATAATCGTTAATTTTATCAACTAATAAACCCGTGACGGGCTTTACGTCTTTACACTCAAAAATTATTTCCATGTCTTCTTGAGGTTCAGATAATTCATCATATTCTTGTTTAAAATTTTGGATCTGAAATAAAATCAAAGTCGTATCAATATTATGGTTCAATATGTTGACTGCAAAATCTAACAGTTATTCTTACTGGATTTTCATGCATAAATTGGGAAAATTTAATTTGATAATCTTCATCATCATCAAGAGACACATCGCGTGGCTCTAGTTTTACTCTGTAATGAATATAATAAGATTGAGTATTAGAATAAGTTATTTTTATAGTTTTATTCTTAAAAAGTAAAATTCACTTGAGATCACCGTTGAAATTATCGCCCGATTCCATCTTATTGGCTTAGGACTTTGTTTACGACTAAGCTGAAAATCACTGCTTACGTTAAACATCAAACTAAGTAACTCGAATTTCATATTATTTACAAATTATAATAAGAAAACTAATTTTCTTTGAACCAATCTAAGCAGAGAAATTACCAGTCATAAGATGTTATTATATTATTGAAGAAATTATAATTTTATTCAAAAACGAGTACTTCGAGTTTTTATCGCGTAAAAAGTATAAACCAAGTTCCAATCATTTAAGACATACGTCAACGTTACTTTAAATGATATCTTAATGTAATGTATGTATGTATCTTAATTGTTCACCCAAGAATCGTAATAATTATCAAAAAAGTATGTCATAGCAGTGTACAATTTGTCAACGTATTTCTGTTTTTGATTTGAATGATAGTAAGTAAATAATTCTGTGTCAGATTGTGTACATTATTAGAAAGCATACCAAATTCCAGAACTATATTCGGTTATTGATTAAAATAAAATTCAGAGTTATTTAAAATAATTATTTTTTTATTTGTGCTGTATGTCAGAAAATATTCTTCAATGATTAGTTTCTTAATGATAATGATTCTTTAAAACTATGTACAATTGATGCACTATTTTTGTCTACCAAGTAGACACGAAAATCAGTACATGAGTGGTAATTCAATCCTATTGAACTTTTAATATCACATGATTATTCCTCGTGAAAAGGATAGTACGGGTGGTCCTCACAACTGAAAATATCATACAAATTTTAAAATCAATAAATACCGATCAATTTTTTGTGATAAATTATTTACCTTAGCATTGCATCGACTCTTCTATTTCTATTTAATTTGTCAAGAAGCCCCATGTCTTCTTTAGTTATCTTAAAATCAAAGATCCTTAAGTGATCTTCCAACTTAGATTTTATTGACCCTTCTGGAACCACCAAATGCCCCTTTTGCACCTAAATATTTACAATACAATGAATAAAGAATATAAAAGACTAAAAACATGTGTCGGTTACATTTCAATTACCTGATAATGCAAAAATACTTGACTCGGTTTCTTTTGGTAATGCTGGAAAATTTTTATCAATTGCGGATTCTGCAAATGACCTTGACTCATTGGATCTGACCATGGTCGATCAGGAGCACCGAATGGATTTCTGGCCGATACGAGTATGCCGTGACTTTTACAGAATTCCGTTAACTTTAATTGTGGCAAAAATGGATGGCATTCAATTTGGTTCACTACCGGTTTTATTCTGCAATTTTCAATGATTCGTGTCAATTGTTTTGAATTGAAGTTGGCCACGCCGATATTTTTTACCAGGTTTTTTTCGACCAATTGCTCCATTGCCTTCCAAGTATCAACATAATCCACATCGCTGAATCGCAGCTGACCAGCGTCATCCGTCGGAAAAGGATCGTCTGATTCTAAAATGAAATAAACCCAATTACAACAATTGTCCATTTTTGAAGAAATTTACAGAGACATACACTTTTATTAATTTAAAACGTATGTGTTAAATTATACTTATTTTGGTAATTTACCTTCAAATCCCATTGGCCAGTTCATAAGATATAAATTAACGTATTTCAAATTTAAAAGAGACAAGGTCTTTTTCAACGAAGGTTCCACTTGGTCTGGTCGATGACAAGTATTCCATAATTTCGCTGTTATAAAAATATTTTCACGCCGAATCACTTTATTAGTGAAAAGTTCCGATAGTACAGCGCCAATTTCTTCTTCATTGCTGTGTACTGGAGATATATCGAAGTGTCGATATCCCAGTTTGATAGCATCTTTAATAGCCTCCGGTGACATGGACTGCAAACATTTAAAAATAATTTTGTCATTTTTACATTTTATTTTACGTACAGCATAAAAATATATCTTATGAAAATTTGAAATTAAACCTATTATCTGAAAATGATAGACGATAAAAATTGTATTGCACTGTTTGTTGTACACTAATTATACTATATTAAAATTTTTTTAAATAATTAATTATGAAAGTAAAATGAATTTTTCGTATAAATGACAAATCGTATAAATTAATTTCTTTTTAAAGTATTAATTATTATTTTTAAGATTAAAAGTCTAATGAACAGTCTTGCACGATAAATTGACATCAATAGTAAGTACACAAAATTCAAAAATTTAAAAAGAAAAAGAACGAGGTGAGCATTTTTGAAAGTAAGATTAAAAATACAAAATAAACTTACACTCATGGTTCCAATAGCTAACACTGGTACTTTATTTCCATTATAAAATGACGCCGTTTGTAAGCCACTCATTTTCGTTGATCAATAGTATTAATAATTATAACTAATCAAAGATAAATTTTAATAATTTCAAAATTCCAACACTTTTCTTGAGTCAGTTAAGCTGCGTAATTTTATAGAATTGTAAACTAAAAACAAGCAGACTACAATCAACTGAACGCCTTGTGTCGGCTTGTAGCAGTCTGATTGCTGCCGACATATGTGTTTACACTCCGGAGTCTGGCAGTCGTTGAACGCAAAGTTCGTTCACATTTTTAAGGCATGCCTCGATGCTTATTTCCATGTACTGTGACGCGTCATTCTATCGGTACTCGATTCAAAATAATTATCATAACACTCTTGATAAATTTTCTTACTGACGATGCACTAGATGAATAGAATTATTGTCAAAAGAGTTATCAATTTTTTGTTTTAAAATTTATCAGAGTTTACTTAGCAATGGACATATCGAACTATATCTTGAAAAAATATAAAATTACCAACGAACAAAAAACTCGCAAAGATATCCAAATATTTTTTCAATTCAATTTAAATTATAGAAAGTAAAGAATAATATTATTCAACTTTGCGACCGTAATCCAGTTTGAAAAATACGATTAATTGCGTAAAAAATTTATAGACATGTAAAAAATAAATGATGAATAAAAATTTGTGCACTCAATTGATGGCAACATTTACATTAGTTTACTTTAATTAAATTAAAATTAATGAGTTCAATCGAATCACTTCAAGTATGCTCAAAATTTGTTTCGTATTGTAACAAGATTTATGGCAATCAAAGTTGTCATTTTTGAGTACGAGCTTTTCCATTCTGTACGTAGATGGAGCATTATAAACTCGCAAGTGGTAAAAAAAAGTCCGCAGACTATTTATACAAGGCATGTTCAAGGCATTAATAAAGCTGCTTCTATTTGAAAACTTCTTAGTATACTTATGCATTCGAGAATACCTATTGAACATCAGTATATCGATAAAGTAGAAATGAGATTTTAATACGTTCAATAACGTTAATTATGGGTAAACATCGTTTACACATTTGTTTACGTATGTACAGACATGTATTCGCATTTCAGGTTTAGTCTCTCTCCAGCCTCGCTGTCGAGAGGAGATAAATACGAAGGCACCCAAGCCTCGTACGCTCGCATACACACACACACACGAGAGACAGAAGGCGCGCTCGCACATAAACACACACACACACGGACAAATAATACGAGTCCCCAATTTGTTTATTTTTTTACCCAGTGTCCGGACGTTGAAAGCGCATAACAAGAATTAAATATAACAGGGGTAAGTTCGATTTTACCCAGCGCGTTATTTTTATTTTCACGCGAAGCTAGATTTTAATAAGCGCGTCTTCTTTGAAGTTTGAGCGTAACAGAGGCTCTCTTGTAAACACAACGGATCGCGTGTGTCTTTATCACCGCACTCATGACATCTCGTGTATTTATAAAATGACGATTACAGGTGGAAGCTTACGCGTTGAAGTATATTTCTAAAATATATCATTGCGCGCGCAAAAAATGGCACCACGTCCACGAGAGCATCCGCGAGAGCATCCGCGAGAGCATCAGCGAGATCAGCAGACCGAATACGAGCTCGACAAGGAGCTACCTCGAACGAAAACAAAGCAGCAAGCGAAGGAGCAGCAGCAGCGGCAAACACTGGCAATAGTACCGCGAGAAGAATCGGAACTGCAACGCAAAGCAGCAGCAGCAGCAGCAGCAGCAGCCAATCCAAAAGTCCTCGAGGAGGCGAAGAACGAGAATAATCAATCGGCGGAATTCGTGCCGGGCTATACCGATTTCGGGTCTCGAGTGTGGCACGTGTACGTCTGTCGGCTGCTGGGCCGTCTGGACTGTCCCGTGCCGCACTGCCCCCGCTATCGTCCATCCGAACATCAGCCGTCCAGCCAATCGAAGCCGGAGCAGCAGAAGAAACAAGTCCGAAAAATCGAGGCTGAAACGGGCTCGGAGCTACCGATGCCACCGGGCTATGAAGCCGTCGCGACCATGTGTCGAGTACTGCACGCTCTGGTCTGCCGGAGAATCGACTGTCGCAAGACCTTCTGCGCTCGTTATCGTCGATCGATCGGCCACGTCGTCCGCAGGCGCTGTCCAGCAGACGACGAGGCCGAGGACGACGACGAAAAACCAAAATCGTGCGAATGTCGCACGGTGGCCGCTTTCATGCGCCACTGGGACGGCTGTCACGAGCGCGACTGCGCCTACTGCTCGCCGATCAAGGAGGCGCGCGACGCCCATCTGCGCGAGCGTCGCCACGCGAGCCTGTCCCGTGCCCGGCGCTGCGACTTTCGCCAGCAGATGCTGCTGCTGCTGCACGCCCAGCGCTGCCAGGGCGACTGCCAGAGCGCCGAGCGTGCGGCGCGCAACGGCCAGTGGCCGCCCTGCCGCGTGCCCCAGTGCGCCGCGATGGGCCGCGTCTGCGCCCACGCGCGCCTCTGCCGGATCAACGATGACGAAAGCTGCCCCGAGCCCCATTGCCGGCACGTCAAGGCCCTGGCGCGCCACTGGATCGCCTGCGCCCAGAAGACGCCGGTGCCGCGCTGCGCGAGCTGTCGCTCCGTCAGGCGCATCCACGACCGGTGGCTCGAGGGCGAGCGCAGGCCCGAGCGCGAGAGGAACTTTGGCGCGGCGATGACGCGACAGCGCCTCATGCTGCTGGCCCACGCGCTCGACTGCCCCAGGAGAGACCGAGGAGGAGGTGGCGAGGAACGAGAATTATCTACGAGGGAGTGCAGCGTGCGCAGCTGCAAGCCGTACAGCGCTCGGATTCTAAGGCACGTCTGCGAGTGCCTCGGCAGGCAGCATCAGGACGGGCCGTGCGGCGAGGCCCACTGCGCCTTCAACACGGAACTGCTCAAACACTACCTGAGCTGCCGGCTCGAGGAGGATCGCTGGTGCCGCTGGTGCGGCCCGGTACAGGAGGCGGCGAGGGATCGCGCCCTCGAGGCCAGCCCGTCCAACTTCCGCCAGATGCGCTCCAGCAGGCACGCGCACTTCTATCTGTTCGAGATCGAGCGATTCTTGAAGCAGCAGCGGAAGAAGGCGGCCGACGCCGAGAGATAGATTTTTTTTTTATTGTGTGTGGTGTATGCCGATTTTTGTTTACATAGCGTTGTGTAAGATTAATGTGTGTGTGTCTCTGCGCGTCGTTTACCGATAAATAATATCGGTATGAAAAAATTGTGTATCGGTACAAATCAAATTGCGCGATGTGCGTATATTGCGCGGCAAGCACGAGTGTACGTTCGCGTTTTTTAAATTGAAATCGACGATCGATGACGCAAAGCGTCACTATAAGGAACGCAAGCTCGTCGATTTTTGTAAATATCTCAATAATTATATGCGTACATATAGACCGATTTTATCGCTCGTGGTTCTGCTGCATATGTATAAAGACAAAAAAGTAATACAGAGCAGCATGTATGGCTCGGTGCGCGTTGCGCTGCTTGGGCGCCTGAAACACGAATAGAGTATCAATGAAAGGATTTACCCGCGAGTATAATATGTTATCGCGTTCGTAATAACGATAAAAGAAAGGAAAAAAGAAGCGAGTTGTACTGTACTGCCGAAGCAGAATCATTCAATAATAGAATGATTTTTTAATGAATATTTTTTATAACGTCTGAATGAGTTATTTTATGTAATGTATACGATATGATAACATCTTTTATTTTATGTACGATCGTCAAAAAAAAAAAAAATAATCACAAATTGTTTTTACGAACTCGTGTATGATAAAATTAAAAATACGAAACTAGTTTCATGCCGAAATATTGTTTTTTATTTGGGAGATTGATCGCCAACGAAAGGAGTGATGCGCGTCACTCGGTGACAGCGTACAGAAAGAAACGCAGTAATTTTAAAATATTTTGATAGCACACATACTCTGAAATAATAATTTTAAATAATTGTTTATACTTTGAAAAATTCTTGAATATCTTATTATTGTCATTATTGATCTGTAATATTTCAGATTTAGACGATCACCGTCGATAGGAAAATTAAGATTATGAACGCCAGATGGCTTGTCTACAGCCTTCGTAAAATATGTACATAAAGCAAGCAAGATAGGTGCTTAAAAGCCGTGCTCAAATTTTCAAGAAACACATGTGGTCAAAGGACATTTTGCAATCATTCTCTGATATATTCACTCCTTAATTACCTCTATCCGTATTAGCGAGAAGCAAGCTTGGTTACGTGGCTGCAGGCCGAGCAACATTCATCCAAGCAAGCCCGACGTATTCGAGCAGTAAAAATTGTTGATAACAAAAGTTTAGTTCACTTCTTACGCAGCTATTATCGCAGGTGATTTCTTGACTCACGATTCAGACTTTTCTCTGAACTAATTCAATAATGCCTGCGTGTTATGTCAAAAAAATTTCACATTGCAATCAATTATTGCTCATGATTGGAAAACTAAAAATGTATTAATATCATTTTTACCCTGCTTTCGAATCCTCTTTTTTCATTATTATGAACTTGATTATAGAAAAATTCTACCTGACTCATTAAAAAAAGTTATCTCAGTATGAAAACCTTTTTTTGTTTGAAATTTAAATATATTTTTGATTTTAATATAAATTTCAGTTTAATTGAATTAAATCTTTAATTAATCAAGATCACGAGCAGTCCAAAACTTACAAAATATCTAGCGGCTTTTTTATTTATGTTGTGTTTTTAATATATGAATAAAAGTACAAATATACAAATTTAAAGACCTCAACGTTTTATTGATGGTAATAATTATAGAATGTAAAATTATAGATAACAATTTTATTTTCAGCTCAGCTTAAAATGGAATGTTGAAAGGGTAGTGTGGGCTCGATTCGCACCTGAAATGTAAATTGAATGATTATTACTCTGTCGTTCGTGTTGACATTAACGAGTCAATTCAATTTTTGTAGATGGCACAAAAATATTCTCTATCAATATTTTCTATCCACAAAACGAAAGGAGTGTTCGTCAACTTACCCTGTCATGGGACAAATTCGGCCGTTGCAATCGAACGTATCGATGTAATCAATGTCTTCTTTTGATAGCTTGAAATCAAAGACCTGACTATTCTCGAGGATTCGCGATTTCGTAACGGACTTGGGAATGACAACGTGACCTCTGTCGAGCTGAAAAACGATAAAACATTCATGCGGTGTTCAATGTTTTTCGCCAAGATAAGATGCAGATCTCTCTTCAAGGCGTAAAAATGAATATCTTATGTCATAAACGAAGCGCCAGAGACGAGCATAGTTCGACTTACTTGATAACGAATGAGGATCTGAGCGGGACTCTTGTTGTACTTTTTGCTTATCTCGATGAGTTTTTTGTCGTCCATGAGCTTAGGATCGTCGGGTTTGGCCCACGGTCTGTCCGGCGAGCCGAGTGGGCTGTAAGCGGTTATGACGATGTTCTTCGATTTGCAGAACTCCGACAGTTTTCGTTGATTCAAGTAGGCGTGACATTCGATCTGAAAAATTAAAAAATTGTCAGCGATTAGAAATGAGAAATGTCACGAATATTATGAAAAATACTCGAAATAATGAATTACCTGGTTGGTCACCGGCTTGACCTTAGAATTCTTAATGAGCCTCTCGAGCTGCTCGGAATTGAAGTTGCTCACGCCGATGTTCTTGACCAGACCCTTGGCGAGAACATCCTCCATACCCTTCCACGTGTCCAGATAGTCGACCTCGGGCGCGAGAACAATGCTACCCGCGGCGTCCCTCGGGAAATTTTCCGGCCCGTCCTTGTAGGCGATCGGCCAGTGGATCAGGTAGAGATCGAGATACTCGAGGCCGAGATCGCCGAGGGTCTTGCGCAGATTGATCTCGACGAGCTCGCGCTTGTGATACGTGTTCCAGAGCTTGCTCGTGACGAAGAGGTCCTGGCGCTTGACGACGCCCTCGGCGACCTTCGCGGCGATGGCCTCGCCGACCTCCTTCTCGTTGCCGTAGACGTGGGCGCAGTCGATGTGTCGGTAGCCGATGTCGATCGCGTCCTTCACGGCCTGTGTCACTTCGCCGGGCTTGGACTGTGTGCATAAAGAGAGAGAGTTGATAAAAAATTCAATCGTAACAAACTCGAACGCGCGAGTGCGAACGATCGATATCTTTTTTTTGTGCCGTATCGGCCGTTTTTAGTGCTTTGCACAAAATTGCACAAAATTGGTAGAAACGTTATCGCGTTGGTACCGAGCATAATCGAACTTATCTACGCCAACAATGATAAAGTAACGTAACGATATTTGATGCAATTATGCACGACAAAGATAAGAGAGAAAACTTCAATAAATCATCCGATCGATTTTGTTTACGCACGCAAGCTCGATATTGATGATTTTTCTCTCAATAAAATTTTTCAATTACCACCGACTAAATTCTAAAATTTAACATTTAAGCCTAATCGAACAACTTCTTATGTCAAGTGCATAATAATAACCAGTCTCGACGAGGAACGCGCAAATTTGTGACAATTATCCGGCATTAATACATATTCATAACCTTACCTTCCACGTTCCCAAGCCGAAAGCATAGATTTCATTGCCGTTGTAGAATTTGATTTTCGTCTCCATTATTCTATCGAACGAACAACAAGCAAACTCAAATTAACTTTATTCAAATCGTAGAGTATACGAGAACTAGCCAAGCGCAGTGGTGTTGTGTGTTGTTTTTTTTTTCGTTCGACGTTCGAGTGTATTCGATTCAAAATCTGAGTTCGAACTGATGCCAAGAGAGCGAGAGAGCAGAAGCACAAACGCGGTATGGAAAAAAACCTCGAGCGAGAGCGAGGCACAGCTGCTGCTCGGCAAAATTTACCAGCAGTCGAAATCGCGACTGGTGGTGGCAGCCGGTGTGTTATTCAACGCTTTTTATGCATGCGAGTATAGTCGCGAGCATAATAAGCCGCACGTGATCGAACGTAGCATGTCAATTAATAATCTCGGTACAGAAAAACTAATGAATCTACTTCTTTTTTTCACTTGGTATAAGTATTTTAAGAGTGAATGAAACTTGTTGTGCTTTTGGTGTCCATGGAGTCTTTTGAAACATTTCACTTGTGAAAGCAGAGATAAAAATGTTTCTTTTTGATTTGTATCGAGCTCGAAAGTAAAAGATATAATTTGAATTATTTTCATTGTCGAAACAACATGTCCAACGTTATTTATTTATTAATAATAGATTTTGTTAAAAATTACATTTTTTACATATGAGTACATTTCTACAACATATTATCTAAAATGGAATGTTGAACGGATAGTGTATGGACGGCGCAGCACTGTAAAAAGAAATAAAATCATAAAAGTAAATATTTTTTCGATTTAAAAAGATTAATCTTGAATCAACTTACTCGTTCATGGGAGCGACTCTGATTCCAGTTTCTACAGATTGAATTTCTGCCATTTCTTCGTCGGTTAAAGAAAAATCAAATATTTCGAAATTTTCTTTGATGCGCTTTTTTGTCACAGACTTCGGTATTGGAGCGGCACCCATTTGAAACTATTGGAAATCATTTGATAAATTGTAATTCTGACGTGGTGATAAAAATGTTCAACTGATGCGTTTAGTTCTGATCTTACCACAAATCGACACGCTATTTGCGCTGGCGTTTTATTGTATTTCTTTACTATCGCTTGAATTTTCGGATTATCCCATGAATTTGATATTCCGTATCGATTGCCAGGTCTGCTGAACGGAGAATAGCCGGTGACCGTAATGTCATGCTTTTTGCAAAACTCAATTAGGCGCTTTTGGTTCAAATTGATCGACACTTCAATCTACGAATAAATTTATCATTTTTATGTAAAAATCACGTTGAGATATGAATTTTGCAATACGATACCTGATTGTTCACGGGTTTAATTTTTGCAGATTCCAATAATCTGGTTATCTGCTCGGAATTAAAATTGCTTATACCGATGCTGCGAACAAGTCCTTGTTTTTTACATTCTTCCATTCCCCTCCAAGTTTCTAAGTAATCGGTATCGGCAAGGATTAAGTTGCCGGCATCATCCTTTGGTAAAAGATATTCTCCTTCCTGTCAACGTGTGCCAATAAGTTTGATTTGATTTGTGTAAATTAAAAGCCACAAAATATAAAGCTTTTACACAATATAAAAGCAAAGCAAACAAAATATAAAAGCTTTTACCTTGAAAGCGAATGGCCAGTGAACTAAATACAAGTCGATGTATTCGAGTCCTAATTTTTGCAGTGATTTTTTACAAGCCGGTACCACGTGAGCTTCTTCGTGCCAATTAGACCACAACTAAAAAGAATTTCATTCATTTGTGGTAACCGATCATCAATAAACAAACGGATTCTGATATTAATAAAATAATGAAACTAACCTTCGTTGTTACAAAAATATCCTGACGTTCAACTACTCCTTCGGCAATTTTTTGTCGAATTGCATTTCCGATTTCCGCTTCATTTTCATAAAACGATGCGGTATCTATATGACGATATCCGACATCAATTGCATATTTTACAGCTTCTTCCACCTCTCCTTCTTTACCCTAAATTAGTTTTATCATTAATGTTTGATTATCGTAAAAAATAGCATGATAATTTTAAAGATAATTTACATTTTATTGGTAGTATTAAAAGAGACATTAATTTTTACATTGAGAAAAAGTATGTAGAAAAGAGTATCGTATTACCCGCCAAATCGTAGTTATCTTTTTGACAGATGAATTGCATACAGACGAAAGATAATTTCTATTGCATCGTTATAGTAGCTACATCATATAGTTAATATTTTTAGGTTATATTACAACACAAGACTACAAAAAATATCGTAAAAACAGTAGGACAACGCATGAAAAAATGAGTCAATGACGTAAAGAAAATTTTATTTACCAAATAAGTCCCCAAACCAATCATGGGCATTTTATGCCCATCGCTAAAAGTTACAAACGGAGTCGTAGACATGTTGTTTGCTTGTAATTGGCAGCTATACTAATCGACTTAGCAGGTATTACACCTTATTACAGCTCGTTTGTTTTCGTAGTTACTTTTCTACGAGAAAGATTATCAGTTTTCAAAGTAAACAAACATTCAGCTGATTCATCGTAGATATGACATTGATAGTAAAAAATATTTCCTCTAATGGAGCTACTTCATCAATATTTATGATAAAAATAAAATATTACGTTGACATGAATTTCCACTTATGTGTATATTTTACTGGTGCACTTGAAACATTTTCAACGTTAAAAAGGAATCTTGAAAGGATAGTATAAAGAATCCTTAGCCCTGTAATTCAATATATTATTGCATAATTTCATGCAGTGGTATTTTTTAAATTATCTGACTCACTCTCCAAAGGTTGCAGTTCTTATTCCAGTTTCCATGGCTTCAATTCTACTTATTTCCTCCGCTGTTAAGTTGAAATTGAAAATATCAAAATTTTCTTTTATTCGAGATGGAGTAACTGATTTGGGAATTGGAGTTACACCTCGTTCAAGCTGATTGAATATTAAAATCATATCAATATAATGGTTATCTTTCTATGGGATGTAAATCAGAACTCACCAAAAATCTGCAAGCAATATTGGCACAAGATTTGTTGTATTTTTTAGCAAGCTCTTGAATTTCCGGTTCATCCCATAAATTTTTAATACCGTGACGATTTCCTGGTCTCCCCAGGGGAGAAAAGCCGGTAACAGTAATATTTAATTTTTTGCACACCTCAAGTAACGGTTTTTGATTTAAATTAAGCGTCACTTCCACCTGTTTTGAAATTTTCGTGAAAAATTTCAGTTTTCGAAAAGAAATGTTAAAAAACAATAATTAATCATCAACAATCACCTGATTATTTACGGGCATTATATGAGCATTGTTGACCAATCTTTCTAATTGCTCAGAATTAAAATTGCTAACGCCTATACTGCGAGCCATTCCTTGTTGCCTACAAAACTCCATTCCTATCCAAGTTTCCAGGTAATCAGTATCTTGAAATTCAATGTTTCCAGCAGCATCCTTTGGCATTAGTTCCTTTCCAGACTGTTGTGTCGTTACATTAGAATACATTGTTTAACGAAAAAAAAAATTATAATTTCAAGCACTTACTCTAAAAGCAAATGGCCAATGAATAAGATATAGATCTACATAGTCGAGCCCCAAGTTTTGCAAAGATTGTTTACATGCAGGCACAACTTCGTTAAACTTATGGCTATTACACCATAACTGAAAAAGGAATTTTATTATTACTGACACTTCAATTATTTCGGTAAATCAATATAGTTACCTTTGTTGTGATGAACAAATCCTCTCTTTCGACAGTACCATCATTAATTTTTTCTCGAATCGCTTGACCAATTTCTTTTTCATTTTCGTAGACATATGCTGTATCGATATGACGATACCCAACTTCTATTGCATACTTTACAGCTTCTTCCACTTCTCCAGGCTTTGCCTATGAAAATAGCACATAAAAAAGTTTGCTATTTACATTTATTTCATTTTTTGATAACTCATCGATTTAATTATTTCAGCCACAAGGAGGTTGTTTCGATTTAATTCAAAAAATTGTTTGCTCGATTTTTTATCGTAATCTTTTAAATTTATTTACCAAATAAGTTCCCAGCCCAAACATGGGCATTTTACGACCATCATTGAAAATTATTGAGGGCACAGACATTTTCAACTGGAGCGATGTGACTCGACTACTTCGCTTTACAACCACACTCGAGCATTGTCATTTATCAATAAACACGTATTTGTGAATCTTAAAGATAAAATGAATCAGGGCATAAGTGTATTAATTTTACTGCGTGTTAGATGTCGTAGAATAATTAAATTTAATCCCATTGTTTTTATTTAAGAACAAATTGACAGAGGAAATTGTGAAATTCAAAATTTTTAGTTAAGTGTAATGATATTTCTTACCAAACAAATTCAATCTAAATACATTGATATGAAATTATCATCCGCGTGATAACATTATTAACACGATCACCAATAATAACGTTTTTATGTGCAAACATTGCAAGTATATAACCTTTCTTTAAATTTAATTATTTTAAAATATCTTCAACTAAATATATTTACCAAAAGACTTATTGGCGCCCTATAAATCATCAAAATTAAATTCGCGATGAAGCTTTGAGATAAATATTCAGTAATTATTGCAGAAAACTAAATTGACAATTCAAATCACGGCTCAATTTAACCATTTTCTATAATTCTATATTCTTTAGAAAAAAACTGTTTATCATTGAATTGATTTATTATTATTGAAAGATATCAATTTTCGATGTTTGTTGATAGTTGGTTGTTCATGCATTACAATGAGTAACGCACACTGAAATTAATAATGTAACATAGTTAATTATGATTTTTTTTTTGAAAATCAACGATTATTATTTTTAAAATTAATTCAATTTGTACAAAAAAAAGCCTAAATCTGAATACAACTTATTTGCTTGCAAATGAATCAAGCATAAGCATTCTATACCCATTGATAACAATAAAAAATGGAGTCGTAGAGATGTTGTTTGTTTGTAATTGGTAGCAACACTTATTGGCTTAACAGGTACTGCAGTTTATTGCAGCTCGTTTGTATTATAGTAACTTCTCTACGAGAACTTTTATCAATTATAAGAGTAAACGAACATGGTTTAAGTTCAAGAATCAGCTGATTAATCATAGATATGACATTGATAGCAAGAAAGATTTCTTCAAATGGCACTACTTCATTATTATTTATGATTAAACAGAATATTCAATTGATGTAATTTTTCTCTTATTCGTGTATTTACTGATTCAGATAAAAAATTTCCCTCGTAAAAAAACTTTAAAATGGAATCTTGAAAGGATAGAATGTACAATCCTTAGCCCTGCAATGAAATATATCGTTTATTATTTATTTTGATATTAATTTCTTTAAAAGGCGTTTGTAACAATATTTTACTTACTCTGTAAAGGGCGCAACTCTAGCTCCAGTTCCCATGGCTTCAATTTTCGTTATCTCTTCCGGCGTTAAGTTAAAATTAAAAATATCAAAATTTTCTTTTATTCTGGACGGAGTTACAGATTTGGGAATTGGAGTGACTCCTCGTTGAAGCTAATTTAACGAAAAATTTAATACTATCAATATTATAGGAAAAATCAATAAATTAAATTTTTTTGTAGATCAGAACTTACCAAAAATCGGCATGCAATATTGGCACCAGTTTTGTTATACTTTTTAGCAAGCTCTTGAATTTCTGGTTCATCCCATAAATTTTTAATTCCATAACGATTTCCTGGTCTTCCAAGGGGAGAAAATCCAGTAACAGTCACATTCAGTTTTTTGCACACCTCAAGTAACGGTTTTTGATTTAAATTAAGCGTCACCTCTACCTGTTTTTTTTCAAATTTATTAAGAACTCTCATTTTTACAAATGAAAGTTAAAGTATAGTAATAAATCAGCAACGATTACCTGATTATTAACGGGTTTTATTTGAGCACTAGCAACTAATCTTTCTAATTGCTCGGAATTGAAATTGCTGACGCCTATACTACGAACAAGTCCTTGTTGCTTACAACTCTCCATTCCTTTCCAAGTTTCCAGATAATCGGTTTCTTCAAACTCTATTTTTCCTTCAGCATTCCTTGGTGTAAGTTCTGTACCAGACTACGTAAAAATTATAAAAATAATTTAACCAGGTTTTTTTAAGTAATTAAACACTTACTTTAAAAGCAAACGGCCAATGAATGAGATATAGATCTATATAGTCGAGCCCCAAGTTTTGCAGAGATTGTTTACATGCAGGTACAACTTCGCTCTCCTTATGGCTATTACACCATAACTGAAAAAAATTTTATTTTTACCGTCACTTCAATTATTGCGGTTAAAAAATATACTCACCTTTGTTGTGATGAATAAATCCTCTCTTTTGACAGTACCATCGTTAATTTTCTCCTTAATCGCTTGGCCAATCTCTTTTTCATTTTCGTAAAAAAATGCAGTATCAATATGACGGTATCCAACTTGTATTGCACACTTTACCGCTTCTTCGACTTCTCCAGGTTTAGACTTTTGAAATATCACATAAAAATATTCGATATATAGTTATGTTTCAGCTTTTGGCAATGCATCAATTTAGAGATTTTTATGATAGAGAATTCAGTTTATTTATTTGAATATAATCTTCAATGAAAATTGTTGAATTATCGGAAATAGTATTTCAAATTTGCTTACCAAATACGTCCCCAGCCCAAACATGGGCATTTTATTACCATCATTGAAAGTTACTGAGGGCACAGACATTTTCTACTTGAGCGATGCCTCTCGACTACTTCGCTTTACGACCACACTCGGGTATTGCCAGAAAATTTTACATAAGCATTATATTTATCAATGAACATCTATTTTTAAGTCCTAATGATAAAATGAATTATAGCACTAGTGTGTTCATATAATGAATTTTACCTGCATAATATAGTGTAGTATAATTGAATATAATCTCGTTGAAAATATAAAAATATTTTCTGTAGGTATCGTGAACATTCAGAATCGATTTGCTCTAATTATAATTGTGTTGAATGAGTTTTTATAATAAACAAGTTCAATATAAACGTATGGTTAAAAAATTAGCTCTATAATAGTATTGTTTTTACGATTACTAGCAATTAAGTTTTTATTTATTAACAAGGAAAATATTAAACAAACAATTTGTATATGTAAAATATTATAAATTTATTATGAAACATTTAACAAACATCACAGTTTTATGTTCTTGAAAATTGTAAATAGATTTCAAAATAACAATATCAACTTATCCATTGATTCATTATGTTTTAAAATTCAATATTGAATGGATATTCTTTGCAATTCTTGAACCTAAAAATATAAATAAAATATTATTTCATATCATGTAATGCAAATCATTTTTTGAAATATATTATACACGTACTCATCAGCAGAGCAAGTTCTAAAATTTCGGTCAAGTTTATCAATTTCTGCAATTTCATCAGCAGTCAACTTAAAATCGAAAATATTAATATTTTCTCGGATGCGTTTTTCAGAACTAGACTTTGGTATTGTAATAATTCCAATATCGACCTGAAATAACAATTTTTTAAAGATTCTATGTACGACCATTATCACTTATCTATTAATAAAAAATCTTACTAAATAGCGTAATGCAATTTGAGCATTAGTTTTATTATATTTTTTGGCAATCTCCGAAACAGTACGAGCTTGCAATTCGATTTCTGGACCTGATGGTTGAAAAGAAGTGTTACGACCTGGAGCACCAAATGGACTATATCCTGTAACAGCTATTCCTTCACTAGCACAAAATTCACGCAATTTTTTTTGGTTTAAGTTAATGTGTACTTCAATTTGATTCATCACAGGTTTGATCGTTGAATTTTCTAATAATCTTTTGAGTTGTTGAGAATTAAAATTGCTCACACCGATGCTACGAGTCAAACCAAGCTTCATACATTCTTCCATTCCTTTCCACGTTTCAAGATAATCAATGCCATCTTCCTATAATTTTTTAATAAATATTATACTTTCAATTGTCTTAGACTTTTTGAAAAAAATCA
Organism: Trichogramma pretiosum; assembly: GCF_000599845.2. Taxonomy (NCBI): domain Eukaryota; kingdom Metazoa; phylum Arthropoda; class Insecta; order Hymenoptera; family Trichogrammatidae; genus Trichogramma; species Trichogramma pretiosum. Next base: position 249,090 of record NW_019641657.1, read on the forward strand.
TGGTTTTCAAAAATCTTACAGGATACGAAAATGGCCAGTGTACTAGATACAAATCAATGTAATCCATTCCGAATTTTTTCAAAGATCTTTTACATGCTGGCACCACTTGATTTTGCCTGTGCTCGTCATTCCAAACCTGATATTAAATATAATTATTGTTAATCCACAGATGATATCATTTTGAAAATTAAAGTTTATTTTATTACTTTAGTAACGATGAACAAGTCCTCTCGTTTAACAACGCCTTCTTCAATTTTTTCTTTAATGGCTTGGCCGATGTCTTCTTCGTTTCCGTAAACGGCTGCACAATCGAAATGTCGATATCCAGCATCGATAGCCATTTTTACAGCTTTACCTACTGCAGCAGGATCATCCTGTTTGTTAATATTAAATATAATAAATAAATATAATTTAGACGGTTCAATATTTGAACTTATTTTACATTCAATAATAGTAGCGAAAAAGATCCAATGCATGTTAATTAAATATGTATTGAATAAATGTAAGGTACCGGACTTTCAATTGAACTTATTTAAGTACTTTACGTATTTATTATTACAATTATAATTATCCATATGGGAATATTCAATTTTTAATAATTTGTTTTTGCATTTATGACTAAATTGACTTCACGTAAATTATAAATAAAGTACATACTCCTCCCTGCCACGTTCCAAGTCCTAGAACAGGAACTTTTTGCCCATTACTCAATGTAATTTCATCTACTTTAACTGACATATTGGCAAATTAATGCACAAAATTTTCTTAAAGTTTGAGAAACTTCTGCTTGACAACTTGTTGGCGCACTAATACACGCTTACCTCGTATTTTTTTTGTCATGGAAGTCGATATGTTAAATATCTTCTTTATCGGCTCCTTTGGATATCTTACTTAGATAAAATAGATAAAATTCAAAGCGTTACACTGTACTTGAAACATTTTAAATTGGGTAGAAAATTTTATACATTTATTAATAAATTAAACTGATGAGCGAAAAGATGTCCCACGTCTAATGACAAATCCGATTCGAGTGTCGAGAACCAGACAAAAATGAAATATTTTTAATATTTTTTCTATGCCTGGTGCCATTAAATTTTACTGATTTTTTATATAATCCAAATGAATAAATAAATTTTATAAAATAAAAATTTAATTCCTTTGCCGATGACCGTGGCTAATGAATACCCGATAAAAGCGAACCATTTATTATTGCACGATTGATAAAGCATCAATAGGAATAATTTATGAATTACTGCGAACAACGTACCGTGACGTAAGATTTACATACCAACAGAAACGATGTGATTTCTCTCTAGTTCTTTTAACGTTTATTGCAAATACTGTATAAGCTACATGTTTCTGCTGAAATTTTCAAAGTAGCAAAAAATAAGGACAATTTCTATCGACTATTTTCTTAAAAATAAAAAATAATAATAACTTTTAGATAATCAAAGTTTCATGAAATCAAGACTGAAACAGGTAAAAGGTAAAATGAACTTTTCCATTATATTATTTTACATGTTAACCCATTTACTTTGTTATATTTTTGCATTATGGACATCGAAATTATAATTAAAAGTATTCTCACCTATAACAATGTTTTATTTGATTTAATCAAAAATATGAATGTTATACGTAGAGCTAATATTGAATTATGTACAAGCCATTCAATATGATTGTGCCCAAAAAAATGTAACATAATTCATAAACTTTCGTTTAACATATTTTCGAGTTACAATCAATTTTTGATTAACATTCATGAAAAGTCATAGAGACCACGCTCCACTCAGATATTTCGTTATCAGTTTTACAATGACTAGAAAAAGTACAATTTTATTTATAACAAAACTGCACGTTTGCATTCCATGGAAAACATTGATTAACCGATTTTCTGTTAAATCATTGAGAGCAAGACTTATTTTTTTCGAATGCTTTGATAAAAATATTATTTTATAAGGTAGAAATGTTGATCGTTTATTTTCATAAAAATTGTCTGATCTATAGATGGTAATGCACCATATGCAAAGGGTAAATACTAGCTACGTTTTTGATTTTTACTAGAATTGAAAAGAATCTTTAGCGCTGCTGGTGTTGGTACAAATTTTGGATGCATTTCTTTGAAAAATTGTCGAATCTCTAAAGCAGCATTAAATTTACTTCATTGAAATAACCATAGAGTCATTAATTATAACATCTATTAATATTCGCATGCGTGTCTGAAAATAATCATTTTTACAACGATTTCGATATTTCTTTTTATAGAAGTAACAATAACTAATATGTTTTAGTATATATTTGCAATTACTCGATTATTAGAGATGACAGGTCTTTTAAACTGAACTGAACACCTCACTTGTTCATATTTTAAAATATATGTTTACGAGATTTATCATAAGCAAGTAATTATTACTTTATAGTTATATGTACAAACATAAAATGTGGCTCGAATCCTAACAATTTTTTAAATTTCAAATTTGGCCCCTTTTTTACTGCATTAAATTTTGTATCTTCAATTCGCCAGATCAATGACTATGAAACACAAATATTTTATCCATCTATTAAAAACCTTAAAAAGTAATTGGTCAATATTTAGATCATAAAGTGATTGGAATCGGTTGAAAATATAGCTGCACCTATCATTTCCAAATTTTTATAAAATATAAATTCAAAAATGAATAAATGAAAAAGGTGTACAATTTACATAAGAAAAATTAAATTATTGTAAAATTTTCACGAAACTCGCTATTTAAATAATTTTTAGGATAAATCAAAACCATGATGAAAACAAATGGTTCATGTAAAATCAATAACCTGATCATTTGAATTTTGAAATTGGAATTCTACATTGCATATTGCAGAGGTTTTCATGCCATATAGCTCTTTCAATTGTAAATACTAATAATTATGATTTTTACTAGACAAGAATAAAACAGATGATTTTCTTTACAAGGGTATATTTTTATAGCTTTACTATTCTTTGTTTTCGATGAATATTAATAAATTTTTCCAAATAATTTTAAATTTTCAATTCATTTATCGAAAATTAATAGTACAGCACTTGAATTGTAATTTGTGAAAGACAAAGGTGCTTTTAATGATAGTAAGTTCATTTTGATTCCTTTATTTTTTGAGATACGTTATATTTAAATTAACTTATAATACATGCATATTATGGTCTTTAAGTTTTTTGTTACTGCAGTCTCAGATTAGAGCATTGAATTTAGTAACGATATTTAGAATACGTTGAGAATGCAAAATCAAAGCCTCTGGAATTTTGAATGTAATTTTTTCGATTCATTTCATTGCAATTGATAATTTATACAAATTAGGTTTGAAATTAAGAAGAATCCCTCATGGCATGTGTAACAAAATAATATTGATCTTGAGCATTTATGCTGATTCATGGTTATCTATTATCCCAGCGTAAGGCCGAATTTGGTCTCATTTCAAGTAATATATCAATATCAATATTAATATATGAATTTTAACCACCACATTAGTTTTCGAATTTATTTTTATTGGATAGACTTATATAATATGGATTGTTTATTTTTAATGTTACATTAATCACGGGCAGATACCTTAAAATAGAAAAAAGACAGCACACACGCCTGCGTGCGTATATTTTTTGAGTTCTTTGTTCATTTTCTTCAATACTTTGATACGTCGGACTTTATCCGTATTTATAATAAATGTCGGAATAATAGCGTAAATGGATATAGTTTATTACATAGTAAGTTTTTCTCACGCCTGCGTGAGATAATATGAATAATAATCTACTTACATGTATAAGAATTTTACATTTAAATGTAATTCTAGTGAGCATTACTCAGTATGTCACAAGTATCTCACCTATTGCGAGGGATAGAAAACACTTTGGTCATTTGCTCAGCAATCATAAATAATTTGAACTTCATGCATGCACTCTCGTGACGTTTTTCTTAATAGTTTGAAGAGTTCTACATTCATTTTTTTCTTTTTAATTTATATGTCTAAGCGTCTTATACGATTAATTAATTTAAGGCTGGAGAATTGCGTGCCAGCGCGATTTCGGCCGGTGTATTGACAATCGCTGAAATATTTACGCACATCAATAATTGTATTATTATACATATTACATTACCATTTGTTTTTTTTGTTATATAAGTTACCGCCATACTTAATTAAAGTTGCTATTATTATTTCCAAGTGATATATTATATCGATAAATCATTTGTGTATTTCCATTAATAGTATACAGCTGATGCTATTGATTCAGAAAACATCAGATAATTTCAAGTTGATAATGGTTTAACTTCATGCCAAGATACTATTACGTTTTGACATGCACGTTTGGTTCCATTTATTTTATGGTAATATTACAAAGTATTTTAATTCGTGGTTTATTAAACGAAAGTAAAGAAAATAATAAACAATAAGTATCTTATATTTAAACGCAATTCTAAATGAACACCGCCAAATCATTTGAAATTCATACTTAACTCCGATCAAAGAGCTTAGTGAGTGAAAAATAAAGAGAATTTCGAAAAATTATCTGTACAAATGGCACGATACTACTTTGTTCATTTTTAATAGTTTTGCATAGTAGTTTTTTTTACTATAATTACGTTTACTTTTTTATTTACATGTATAGAAGATGGTGAGTGAATCGAGTGATAACGTACATTATTTTATTCCTACATTTTGTGAAATAAATTTTTGTGTCGTTAATCTCAACTATTAATCATTTTGTACGAAATGAATCAAAGTTATTTGCCCTTTGGGTATAATTTTTTTCATAAATATATACAATATATTTTTCACGATGTTATAAAGTAAAAAACTTATTTTTGTTGCACGTCTTTTTTTGCTTAGCATCATTTTTGCAAATTGCTCTTATACAGAAATAGAAGATGATCACGGCTCACAACAGACCTTATTTTAAACTAGGATGAATATCATTGCAACACGATGAATTGTGATAAACTGATTGATGTATCGTAATATTTCTTAGGATAAAAAACCGTTCGAATTCACATTCTAATTATTTTCTACAATATCAATGAAAAATGCAGTTAAAAAATTGTTTTTGATCTCCCTACATTTCTAGAGAATATTTGAGTCAAATGAAAAATTAATGTGCTCGTTCAGTCTACCTGAGTGTATTCATTTAATAAAACAATGTGCTATTTTAATCATGTCCCTAAATAATTATGTACGATTGCAAGCAAAAACTTGCCTCACTTATAATAATATTCTTATCATTTAATAAACTATTACTTTAACTTCAATGGCATATTTTTTTTCTCTATTTAATGGAGTTTTGACCTTAGCCTTATATTAGAAGATGAACTAGTTTAGTATCACGTCCAACGTTAATACTGTATGATAGTCGGCTTTGGTCATAAAGAATTTTAGCAGTAATATTCTTTATTTTTCAATCATCACTCTTCAGTTGTTTGTACGCTCTCCGAAGTTTCTTTTTTCTCCTCTTCTTTTTGTGCTCTGAGCTCGGCATCTGAAACAAGTGATTTCAATCGTGAGCAAACGAACGAGAAAATGATCGACTGCGTTACGTGAAATTGTTCACCTTTCACTGCTTGCTCTTTCCAAATTTTTTTATTAGCAGCAAGGCATTCTGTCCACGGTTTTCCAATCTCAAATTTATTTTCCAAAGCTGTTGTAAAAGGAAACAACAAATTATTGATAATTACTCATATTATAGACTAAATTTTATTCTCATTTAATAGATGTAAATCGTACCTCCACCGGACTCGTCGATGCTTTCTTTGGCATTCAACGGAGCCAAAATAGCCTCGAGCATGTCTCCGCAAGCCTGCATACTCGGCTCAACGATGAATTCTATAAAACCTATTTGAGATTCGGCTACGAGCGTACTGTTTCTGTCGCACAGAGGAGAAAAAGGTAGGCCGAGCTCTTTTTCTCGATCGCCTTGTTGAAAGAATTCTTCGAGTAGCTGCATTGTCCATCTTAATGAGAATTTATACGCTTATTAGAACGAAAGAAAAATTGCGGAATTCCCGATAAAAATGGTTTCATCATTACCTGTGATGTAAATCCCAGCGTTTTGCAGGATGTGAGATATCACAACAATGAAGTACGAGGCTGACAGCCTTGCTTTTATCGACGCTTGGTTCAGGCAGACTCAATATATTTTTCATAATTTTAAGCTGCTGGAAATGAAAGCTCATATCTGTAGCGAGAACCATGTCTATAACGAGAGTTCGAAACTCTCGGAATTCTTCTCTCGAGAGATTTTGCAGGATATTACAATCGTCTTCCTTGAGTAATCTGCAATGACGTAAGTTACAATTTTTTAATGTTCTCCGTGTAAAAAATACAATTAGATAGCCTTGCATTGCCAATAAATATTTTATCAATAAATATACATTGAAAGGAATGTAACTTTCAAAGGTTCAGTTTGAAATGAAATTAAAAACGCACCGGAAAGTCGCTGAAATGTGATGATTTTCCAATACAGCTCGATCGTTGTAGAGGAGGGCTTCGTCGCTGCCGGACATCACATGAAAGTTGTTCGTTGTACCCGTATGTTCGAAATCGTGAATTATAGCTGCAACCAGCGTGGCGAAAATTTCCAAATCCGTCAGCCAATTCTTTGAAATCAAACAAGTACAGTAAGCATATGTCCTTGGTAGAAATGAATAACGTTTTATGGCTAGTTTTTACCAACAAAAAAAATTGTTGGAAAATTTTAAGACAATATATTCACATTTTTTGATAATCCGACAGCGCATTCATACCATATCATAAAAAACCGTGCTTGCAGACTTATAAGTTATACAATTAGTTTTACTTTTCCACTTGCAGATTTTGAGATTTGATGAAGGTACTCGCCATCTAGCGATTGAGGCTTGAAGTTGTATTGTCGTATTTAAAGTGGTAAAGACATTTTGATTCTAAGGTTTTCTTTTGGTGACCATTTTAATAACTTATACAATTACTTTGTCACCTGCAGATTTACAGATAATGGTACTCAGGGTCTGTGATAGAAGCCTTAAGTGGCATTATCGTATTTAAAGTAGTTTGGTAGTCGTAAAAAATGCTAAAAACAAGCAAAAATTACCCTGGTATATTCACATCCTAAGAACTGGGCTATCAGTTGGTTATTTTAATTCTAAAAATCAAACACTTATTAACCAATTTTTACACACTAAAAATATTTTTTTTTAATGTCTAATAAATAATACGGAAATGCCCTAACAATAAACCGCCATTATACAAGGTTATAGACCTATTGGTACTCCTCACTCTCAATAATGAGAGTAAGTAACTTGTTTCCATCCAAAATAGCTCCAGTTTTTGGCAAGTTTAATTTCAAACCAGAGTATCTAGTTATCTGGCACATATAATATATCTATTGCAAGCTCGAGCCTTACCATTAGTCCAGTACGAAACAGCACGTAATGCATGGTTTGAGCGACGTCGGCGGCGTGAAGATTGTTGTGATACGGATTGCGGTGGCGGCAGTAACCCTCCTCGATCCTGTTGAGAAAGTTCTCCAGGACAGTGGGCGGCACCTTGAATTTGGGAATCATGCCGTAGCGATTCAGCAGATCGTAGCCCATGTACTTGACCGGCGAGCCCTGGGCGGCCTCGCTCAACGAGAACACGTCGAAGGACCACTCGTCCAGCGTCTGGAATTTCGAAACGAACACGCACGTGAATAGACACGCGGGAGAAAATATATATCTTTCGCGCGACCATCGGCGCAGTACCTTGAGAACTTTCACGACTTCGGGAGGAAATTGCATGAGAGCCGTATTGGTGACTCGTCGGTAGATGCGATCGACGAATATGCCGGCGCGTATCGCGTGCGCCACCGAGCGGAATTTCGGCTTCTCGTCGGCGCGGCGCCTCGTCGTGGCCAGCTGGCGGGTGAACGTCGACGCGAGCCACTCGCGCACCTCGGGCGGCACCGCGTCCGGCTGCACCTCCGACAACTCGTCATCCTCGTCGGCCAGTCGTCTGCGGGATGGAGAATGAAAAGAGAAGAAAAAACAACGTTATATTACACGGTTCGACCGGGGTTCAATCGCCGATTGACAATATTTTTTTACAGTGTATTTGCATTTACTGTAACGCGTCCTCGTTGGGAGGACGCGCAGCCACATTCATGTGTTTTTTTTTTCGTACTATCGATAATGTTTATTATATTGTACACTATTCGAGATTAGCAGGAGTGTTGAGAGTGTTAATTATTATTTTTCAATTTTAAATACGTATCGTTAGAAATTACATGTTCAACTTTTTTATTACCACAAAAATTGTTAGCTCTAATGACAATGTTATTGGTGCTGCTTTTCATAAAAAAAGGAGCCACAATTCTTTGAAGCATTAATCTAGCTTTCTAATTCAACCGTATACTCTAAAACTTTTAAAATTGTAATTCTTTCGACCGTATAAGGAGTATTTCTAATAAAATAGTACAATATGTAGCAGGGATATAAAAATGGGTTGAGCTTCGCACGTGAGTTGATCGTCAAGATGCGAGTGTATAAACTTGATTATTACCCCAAACCAGTTATTTTATTTTTCATTGTCATGTGCAAGGAGTTGACTTTTCGATGGTAATAGCGAAAAAGCTCAACTTCGTGCACATGTGATAATGAAAAACTATTTTTGAAACTAATGAAAAATAATTAACAAATGCCGGAGATGTTCATTCAAATTGTATAATCAAGTATCTATGATAAAAGTGTAAAATTTTTTATGTAAAAATCCCTTCCCAAATTCTTGATATAAAAATTTCAATGTTTACTCTTTGGCTACATTAGAAAGTATTTGTACATTTGTATTTAGCCTAGAATGAAAAGTTCCACTGCTTTTATTCAGTAAAATCTTGTGTATAGATCTATGATATAAAATAATTTTCTATTTCATTAATGTTTTCATCTTTATAGTTTATTATTTTTGAAGATGGTTAAAATTCTATTCTCAAGTTAATGTTAGCTGATAGATTCCACTAAAAAGAAAATGAATCAAATATTTTACTTATACTTCGACAGGTATGGAAACAACAAGTATCAAAAGAGAGTTCCATCTAACACGTTTTTCTATACATAAATTATAATTGAACATCGATACATTCATGCAGTGTTTTTTATTACATTATAATTTTTGTATTTTGCTTGAATTTTTACACACTGTGTAAACATTCTGTTAGAGATAATTAGAGAAATATAAAGACACTCAGGTGATAAAAAAAATAAATATAATAGAAAGGAGAGAGAGAGAGAGAGAGAGAGAGATAGAGAGAGAAAGAGAGAGAGAGAAGTTTAGAGATAGAAAGAGAGCTTTCAATTTCAGTAATGGACAAACCTACGACGCACGTTCTGCTGTCCACTGGCTTCCTTCTCCATTCTCTCGGCGTCTCTACAAAGCAAAACACCAAGAAAATAACAACAACCATGGTAAAAGAGGACGTGTAACTGAATTAATTTTTAATAAGTCGTAATTAACTACCGAAATATTGTCACTAAAGTGTATTTGATAATTAACTTCAGTGTTTGAATTTGAAACATAACATTCATAAACAAATGAAATTCGGAAAAATTTGCTCATGTGTACAACTTAATTTTTTAGGATAAAAATGATGTGTACGTGGCAAGTCTTGTGACGGGTCGTTCAAGATGTGTTATGCAATTTACTATACAGGTGTAAAATCACTTTGGCTTTTTTAGACGTCTCGAACGAGAGGACTGTAATAAAAATATTTGACTGGTGTATATACTACTCTCTTTAAATTTGAATATTTAAAATCTTTCATTTGAAAGTCATTTGTGCTTTTTGGATATTTAAATGGGCTTTGATGAATCGATTAGTCGATATAAAATAATACTTTTCATGTAACACTTTGCCACGCAAATTTTTTTAATTTGATATTTTTTTCATTGAAATTCCACAATAATTGCATTTTCTTGATTTTACTGATTCATTTGCATTCATTTAATATTCTAAAAACACACGTAGATAATGAAATTGAAGCATATTGTTCGAAATATTATGGTTTATCGTAAATGTATACTTTGATAAAAAGTAATTGAACTTTTTCATTTTCGATATTGAAAAAATTTGTAATTCTAATACTTATAAATTATGCATTGTAAAAGGTATTACAAGCATGTTGCAAGTCAAATCAATAATTTTACTGAAATGTAATAGATTATTCTGTCTATGATAAAAAAAAAGGAATCCACTTTTGTACTAAATTAATTTTGCTAATCGATTTTAAGATACACTTCTTGATCTTAGTAACTAGATCAATGCTATAAGAGCTTTGGGTCGAAAGTACAGAGTACATAAACAGATATAATGTAACAATATAGTTATGAGAATTTAGTCTAGTTTAAAAATTCTATTGTTTCGAAAGGATAACAGAATATAGCTATAGAAATAGGGTAGGTGCAAAAGTGCGTACGATAAAAAACAACTAAAACGTTTCTGAAAAAGAGGTCCCCATTCATGTAGACATGTAGTAAAAAATATCTAATTTTCACGAAAAATTTTCCATATGCATGCTAAGGTTTGGGAAATATTTACAGAACTGTACGAAGCATTTTCCAAAACAATAATCACTTGGTAATAGTAATACTTTTTCTAAAAATACTCGATCACGAGTCAAAGCATTTTTGCAGCTCGACAAAGTTATTTCTTATGGCTTTCGCCGTGAAATAATAAAATTAGTTTTTCTGTAGCATATTTTTAGAAAAAAGTTTTGGAAAATAGTGTAGTAACTTTAAACCGTTGCTTTTGATTGTAGTGGATGAGTGTGTGACCGTTTGTTGTTTGCGTTGAAAACGGTGACTTAAAAAATGCTATTGACAACAGACTTTTGAAAATCAAAATATTCCAATCGATCTAAAGTACATCTGCTGAGAGAAGTTTCCGTTTTGCAATTATAGCTAAAATTTCGATCCATGTTGAATAACAATTCAACGGTCTTGAAAATTTAAATACATTTTTTTTAAGAACACTAACATCTCCCAGTAGATAAAATTCGTAGTATACTGTCATATACAAAATAAATACCTAGTGAAAACAAATTCTTAAAAAAATTCTGAACAATTTATGTCAGAAAGCGTCGGTTGAAAAAGTTGGGGAGTGAAATAATGGATGCTGTAAATAGAATTTTTTCTGGAACACAGTTGCAGAAAACTTTCTTCGTGAAAAAGAAATATATAAAGAACGAAAAAAAAAAAACATGTGGCTCATCTCCAGTAATAAGGGGGAGGGTCATTCAACCGACGCATTTCTATGATAAGGGAGGTGTAAAATATAATATAAACTGAAAAGAGGAGGTCATTTGTTGGAAATTGTTAATGTTTGTCGCAACCTGGCCCACACGGGGGTGCGCAGCTTCCGCTTTTGCGTAGCCACGGCGTGACTCTGCGATCCATCGTGGTCGAAACCGCCGCCGCCGCCTGGCGGTGGTGACGTTGTCGAGGGCGCCGATTGCAAGCCTGTCGCTCTACCTGACGTTCGCGAGGTCACCCTAGGGTAGTGCTCATTAGTCATGTATGGAAAAAATTTTCACGTGACAAATGAGATTTGTGGACATATATTCGTTTTCATTGGCGCTGTTTTCCACTGTAAAATCTACTTCAACTCGGAACAAACAATTTTTCGTTTAAATTCTATTATCGCCGCAAAAAAAATTGATCATCGTTAGATTAATTTGGTAATTATCTAAGGATATCACTTTTGGATGTTCGATGAATAATGCATATTGAACTCAATGATGAAATATAGTTGAGATTATAGTTCTCCTTTGATTTTTTATAATTTTCGTTCAAATAATACACACTTATTGTAACTGAAGCTAAAAATTATTTTTGAATGGATTTACTATGATGAATTCAATAGTAAAAAAAGTATTCAACAGAATTTGCCAGGATTAGTAGAAAGAAAAAATGTGAATTCAAGAATTTTATGTAATAAAAAGATTAATTTTCTAATGAATTAATCATTCATAATTCTGACCTTCTCTGTAGATATTGTTATTGTCAATGGAAAATTGTCTTGATTCAAGTACAATTATAATTCTGTTTCGATTTTTTGTTCATTTGTGAAATTATTGAAAATATTTGAAAGAAAAGCGAAAATTGAAATTGGTGAATTACCAATTAAATACTCAAAGAAGAAGTAAATTAAAAGAAAATTCTATTCAATAAAGGATTAATGAAACCTTGCCTATTGAAATTTTAAATTATAATATCATCCTGCGCTGTAAATAAAAATCTTATCCAACATTATATTCGATATAATTTTCGATGATTACTTTCCATTCTCAAATAAAGAATATTTTGAATGATTGAGATTTTTTTTAAAGATAGATGAAAATTGCAGAAAAAATTGCAAAAACTTGCATCAACTTTAAAAAATGTTACGTTTGAAGTAGTAAAAATCAGAATACTGATGTACTTGAATACTTTTGAAAAATATTCCAGTGAATAGAAGTTTGGAATAAATTATTAACATTGATCAATAGAAACGAGAAACAACAAACACTTATCTGTGTAAGTATTGCCAAGAATGCTTTCTAAATCAACAGGGACACTGAGATCAGTGTTATCATTAAAAATTCCAGAAGTTCGTTTGAGATATAGATTTGATAGATCGATATTATCATACGGGTTTTTGAGTTTATTTACAAACAAATTTTAAGTTTACATTCTGCTTTTTTTTATCGCTTCTATAGTTAACTTCCAATTTGAATTTTCATGTTAATAACTTCAAACTTTATGTTCAATAAAAAATACGATTTTTACATTATGACACAGTAAAATGTTCCAAGTAATATCTCAGATCTTCAAAATTGATTGTACAATACGTTACAATTGATATTCTTGAATCTTTGAATTTCTATCGTTAATAATATTTAGGATGTTTTATTTGAAATCTTCGAAATTGAAGGAAGATTATCCTTCGATAATATAATTCATAAGTAAAATAATCAAGATTCTTGAATAACTTGTAAAAACTAGGGCCTTAAGTAAACTCTTGTAAAAATGCCTAAGGATTGATCTTCTTTGATCACTGAAAAGCGACTAAAAGTCGTGTATAATATAACCATTTTTAAAATAGATTATTCATTTGAATTTGAAATTCAGTTATTCATCAATATATTGCGTACTTCTTTCATGTTTCAAAACATCTCTTGTTAAAGCAGTACTCACTTTGTTTCATCGATGAAGACTGCTTCGAGCACGCGGGCGGCATAGTGCAAATTTTTTTGTAAAAGATCTGCAGATATTTCGCCATGTTGCAATTTACGCAGCAGGCACCTTAATCTGAAAGTAGAAAAACCAATGACGTAATTTGAGTTCTTTGGGTTACATCGAATTTGGAATTCGATTGAAAAAAGGATATCCTACCGAAGGGCTGCTTTGTCACAGGCATCTGGAGTATCGATAGCGGGCAGAGATTCTGTAGCAAGATCTACATTATCGAGAATCTCGTCAATATCAACCGATTGGCCCCGTGGATAAGCTTCGGGGCTGTTGGAATGACACGTGCTTTCGAAGCTTCCACTTGTGTTTGTGCGATTTTTAGCGGAGCTTCGACGTGTTATTGTCAAAGTGCCTTGTTCTGAAAATAAAAGTTATTCATTTATTTTTGTATTCTTTTTTTTTAAACTAGTTTCATAATGTGCGATAGTCTCTCGTGTTTGTGTGTTAAGATATCTATTCTTTATGCACATGATTAACACATTTTTTTCAAAATATTGAATATTTCAACTTTGAAATAAATATTGTTTTACTGTGTCCAAATGTGTAAAACGATGTAGTGTTGTTACTAGGTGTATTATATAGCTCACTTGACAGCTGACCATTACGGCCTGGCGAGAACGAGGAGGTGGACGAATTTTGTGACTGCGAAATCGTATCAGCGGGCACACCCTGAGATGCGCAGCTCGCATTGGCAGGTGGAGCCACGCTGCTGCCGCTGCTCTGTTGCTCATTGCCGACCTCGAACTCTTCTCTCGTCTCGCGTCTTTCTGGTGGAGATGCGACTGAAACATAAAATATATGAATAAGATAAAGCAGTAAGGAAAAATATGCTTTTATAGTCATTTTTATGAGGATTTTGATTTATTTGCTTTTATTTTTTTACGATTCGATGGTGCACACTTGGAGTTCTGTTTGGAAAATAGTTTGATACCCTAGTTGATATGCTTAACATTTGATGGCTATTGTTTAGCCAACAAAAAAGTTTTTTAGACATAAAAGGGCCACGGGAAGTAGGCATTTACCATGGTACATGGAGAGACCTGAGATTTAAAACTTTTAAAACTGTGACTTATACAATTAGTTTTACTTCGCCTCTTGCAGATTCAAAGATAAAGGTATACTCGCCATCTAATGGCGGAAGCTTAAAGTGATGATATAGTATTAAAGTGGTGAGTAACTGACCTTGATTTTTTGAAACAATTTAATTTTCATTTTTAAGTAGTGTAAAATGCGTTCTATAATCATAAAATATAGAAAAATCTTCAAATTAATAGTCAATTGATAGTAAGGTAATTTAAATGATTTCAAATAATCATTATTTGTTCAATGGGCCATTTATATCTTGTAGTACTAGAAAGTACTATAATTAAAACAAATTAAAGTACATCCAGTGATCGATATAAAATATTTCTGGTTTGCAAATTGACAAACCATTGAAAATAATTGTTACGGATGGTAAATTAATTATTTTAAAATATATTCTTCTGAGATTTTTAATTAAATAAATAGTTGTAGCTATATTAAATTTGATTAAATTGCGTTAAAATAAACTGTAAATAATGCTTAAAAGAAAAGACAGCTGAAATGGACAATTTCAAATGGACTACGCACCGTGCACATTATTTTAAAATAGTACAGAAATAATTAACCAAATTTACATCATTTACAAGAATATTTTTCACAAAACAATTTTTTTCGAGCCAAAAAATAGTGTACCGGTTTCAAGCGAATACGTCTAGCATCCTCGAAAAGCTCGTACATCCTCTTACATCCTTCAACATTTTTTATTTTTATCATTTCTTTATCTGCAGCATAATTTTAACTGACTATTTGAAATGGAGAAGTCATAATTTTTTCAACAGTATATTCTGGATAAATTAAAGATAGAAAATTGTTGTTTTATCATTTATTAATGAGCCAAATAAAAAACTTGACTTAACATTTTCAGTGAAAAGCAAATTTATTATAAATCGCTCGAGAAATATTCGCGAGCTTAATGAACATCGCGACGGAGCGGATGAAAATAAAAAAAAAATCTAAAGAGCCCTTCATTAAATTACTCCTGGTATGTTTTAATTGAATATTGGCTTAATTACGGAAAAATGCAGAAATAAGTTGAAGCCTTTTTTTATTTCATAGACAAATTACGATGTCAGACTGTAATGGCCAACGGTATAACGAAACGAATAATCGAAGCACGATGTTTCGATTATCTTTTAAGTTTATCAAAACATCAAAGTTTCAAAAGAAAAAGAAGAAGAAACCGATGAAAATAATCCTCGAAAGCTGCGGTATGGATTGAATTTATTCCATCGGAAAATACATAAATACACTTTAATCTGGTCGGAGAGGTCGTAAGATCTCGCGAAACGTGTATACTAGGGTGGTCCACTTTTTCAAAAATTTTTTTAATCTTGGGGGATCCAACGGAATCTGAAAGTTTAAGGTTTAAAATGAATTTTCCCGTAAAGTAGTGTTAAAAAAAATGATTTTAGATGGTGTCGATGGATTTTTGAAGTTTTTTTTTGACGTAAAAAAATCGCAGCCGACAGGAGGCACTTCGATAGTTTGCCAGATTTTCTATAAAGCCATAATGGGTTTTGTGAATACATTTTCTTTTGTATTTTTTGCCGTAGAATCGAATGCCATCATTAGTTTTGGGCTATAAAAACGATTTCAGTGAAAAAATTGCGATTTTTGAATTTTTTTCTGTTGAAAAATCGAAAAATTCGTCTTTTCACGTCTGGCAAATGAACAAAAAAAATCGTAGAAGCTTTTAATCTACGGATTTAGTTAGGAAATTTCATAACGAATCGAAGCCCGTCGTCGGTTTTTGCCTACAAAATTATTTTAAGTCATAAAATTGCGATTTTCCGTAGCTATGATTACGAAAAAAATCGAAAGATGCGCCTTTTAGCGTGTTAACATACACTGAATGTAGCTGTGAGCATTTTAACATGGTTTTTAATGGGATTTTTGGCGTAGAATCGAATGGCGTTGTTACTTTTACGCTACAAATCCATTTTCAACGAGAAATCGCTCCTTTTTGAATTTTTAAACATGAAAAATGACCATTAGGCGCCAGAAAATCAACTAAATAGTCTAGTAAGTATTCAAACATGTTATTTGTCGGGATTTTTTTCGTGGTATCGAATTTTGTTGTTACTTTTACTCTTTTAATTTATTTTCAGCAACAAATTGCCTTTTTTGTAGTTTTACTAACGCAAAATATCGAAAAATGCTACTTTTGGCAACGTAAAAATTTATAAAATTATCTGATCATATTTCTTTTATAAGTAAAAGAACGTGATCCAAATAAGGCAATTTGTTGCTGAAAATAAATTAAAAGAGTAAAAGTAACAACAAAATTCGATACCACGAAAAAAATCCCGACAAATAACATGTTTGAATACTTACTAGACTATTTAGTTGATTTTCTGGCGCCTAATGGTCATTTTTCATGTTTAAAAATTCAAAAAGGAGCGATTTCTCGTTGAAAATGGATTTGTAGCGTAAAAGTAACAACGCCATTCGATTCTACGCCAAAAATCCCATTAAAAACCATGTTAAAATGCTCACAGCTACATTCAGTGTATGTTAACACGCTAAAAGGCGCATCTTTCGATTTTTTTCGTAATCATAGCTACGGAAAATCGCAATTTTATGACTTAAAATAATTTTGTAGGCAAAAACCGACGACGGGCTTCGATTCGTTATGAAATTTCCTAACTAAATCCGTAGATTAAAAGCTTCTACGATTTTTTTTGTTCATTTGCCAGACGTGAAAAGACGAATTTTTCGATTTTTCAACAGAAAAAAATTCAAAAATCGCAATTTTTTCACTGAAATCGTTTTTATAGCCCAAAACTAATGATGGCATTCGATTCTACGGCAAAAAATACAAAAGAAAATGTATTCACAAAACCCATTATGGCTTTATAGAAAATCTGGCAAACTATCGAAGTGCCTCCTGTCGGCTGCGATTTTTTTACGTCAAAAAAAAAACTTCAAAAATCCATCGACACCATCTAAAATCATTTTTTTTAGCTCTACTTTACGGGAAAATTCATTTTAAACCTTAAACTTTCAGATTCCGTTGGATCCCCCAAGATTAAAAAAATTTTTGAAAAAGTGGACCACCCTAGTGTATACGTCCCTTTGATCCCTGCGTTTTCATTTTGCCTCTCGGCGAGCGCAGGTAACCTATCGATGCTAACCACCCTAATAAGATCTTATCACAATCAACGTCGCGCGCGCGTGGCTCTCCTTCGTGGCACGAGTGAAAGAGAGAAATATTTCTCTCTCTCTCTCTCGGCTTTGAAAACACGAGCTTTTAGCAGGAAACGCTAATTGCAATTTACGAATTCATAAGAAAACCGCAAAGTTTTTGCAACGATTCCTGGCACTTCTGCCAGAGAGAGAGAGATTATAAGTACTCTCGAAGCGATATGCTTCTGCTGCTTTATAGGCCGCGTCGCGGCGGCGATGACTAGGATAATATTACTAACCGAAGCCCTCGGCAAAAGCGACGTAAGAAATGAAAGCCATGTAATTCAGCTGCTGCTGCTGCACTGCCAATCTCGGAGGCAGGCCTTTCGCGGAAATTGCGTAAAGTTATTGCCTTTTAGCGCCCGCTGCAGATCTCATCGTTGAATTTTAATTAATTCCCATAGACGTAGAGAGAGAGAGAGAGAGAGAGAGAGAGACCTTAAGGGAAAGAGAGCGAGAGCCGAGGCACGACCGTTTTCTTGAAACTCTTGAAAGGTCAGAGCTTTACTTATATACACGCGCACAAACACACGTATATACACACTGCTACCGTGCGTATGTATACGATATTTGAGTCGTAAACACTAGACATCGTGAGTAAGAGCTTATATACCCGCCCCTGGATGATAATCCGAGAATACACGCGAGCTCGCGCGAAGCTTTGAGCATCCTCTTCGTCAATTACGAACTCGCCATGTAGCTCGGCTCGTCTATATACCATACTATATATCGACTGATCGCAGCCGAACCGAGTTGTATGTATACACACACAGCAGTACCTACAGTTCCACAGCTCTACGTGCGAGGTTGAGTTTCTCGATGTGCGCACGTTTACACACACACACACACACGCACGCATACGGACACAATGGGAGGGAAAAGCGACCGAGCGTTAATAAAAGCTCCTACTCGATTCGACAAGTTTACACAGGCCCCCGTTGTAACTTGTTTAATAAGTTAACTAATTACAAGACACGAGCTCTCTCGCGAGAGAGAGAAATACGTACGTTACGTCTACATACTTATAAGCGCGTATACACAGCGGCATAAAGTCCGAACTTGTAAATAGCACAGCGACACGGAAGGACTCTTCGATAAAGTGTGTGTGTACCACTCGGGATTATTTTCTATATATATATATATATACGTATCTGCCGTAGCGTTGCAAGTTTTCGAGAGCCGGAGGAGGACGCGGTGCGCGCGGAATTGTGTTCTTGTGAACTATCCTATAGACCAATGTATATATAGCTTAAGATTGCGACGTCTTGTGTATTAGATGTATATACATAGGACGACTCGGGCGCAGAACTAGTAGTCGAGAAGCCTTGAGCTAGTAATTCCTAGAGTAATGATTCGAGAAATTAGCCTCGAACTAAATTACTCGTCGACGCAGCAGTAGCAGCATCCAGAGACCGTCCGACCGACTGGAATTCCGCAGGCTTATATACTTTCTGATGCTTTGGCGGCACGCATAATGGCTCGAGTGGTCTAACTCTTCGGTATATAATGCGGACCAGCATAAGTGCCGCGCGCGCGTCGAAAACAGAGGAAATATTCCGCATCCGAGATTCTCTTCCACTCGGCGAGCGAGCTTCTTTGATAATATATACAGAGGTCGGAAAATTTTTTCGCAACGAGGAGCGCGCAAGAAGGTACGTCTTTGTTTCTTAATTACCTCGCCGTTTATATAAGCTACTTTGAAACTCGATACTCGATAATTACTCAATTTGTAATTGAACGACGCCGAGTTTCGTATCCTCGAATTTTGAGTAGATGACTCTAAGCTGTTGTTTTACAGTTCTTTGAGCTCGGTGTAAAGACGATGTTTTATTTCGCCGGATAAGTATACGAGAGAAATGGCATTTTTGGGTGTACCGGAGACAGAAAGAGACAAGTTTCATTTTATCGATCACGTTTTACGAGACTATGAAGTGACGCGTAAACTTTCCCGACTGTTTTCCAGATCAATTGACTTCGAAGCGTTCGCGAGATAAAGGAAATGACAGAAATATTTTCTATCTGTGGCACGGGTCGAGGGATGATAACATAAAAGAAGTAAAATCGATCGAGAGAGATAGAATTATCACTTTAATAAAATAGACAAATAATTGAATCGAGCAAAAAGTCAAAATCGACAATAATAGTTCAAATCGGTAGCAGCGAGTACGGTGTAATTAAACTTTTTTTATCTTACGAGCTCGAAGCGAGTCCATATCGTCGAAATTTCAAATTTTACAAGTAATAAAAACACACACTTAAAAGGTTTATGTTAGCACGGTTAATTGCCATTAAAGAAGCATAATTGATACTTGGCTTATAAAAGCACGTGATTAAAAGTGTGTGTATAAACACGAATCAAAAAATGATGAGTAAAATGCACACAGGGCTATTATTTCTCATCGTCTGCATACAAATTATGCTTGTATAACGTTTTACGTACACTAATTCACGTTCTCGTTATACAATGCTCGCCTTGGATAATTTTCTGATATGCTAAAAAAATATTATACTTTGATGACTCAATTATTCATGTAAGAAGCTTCAGTAGCGAATTGTAAGATGTGAAATTAATTAACACCCCGTAAATCTACGCCCAAGTAGCTAAACTGCGACATAAAATTGAAGAAATCGAATCGACTTTTTTTTCACTTCCTACTTAATTAATTTTAAAATAATTTTATTCGGAAAAAATTCATAACACCAGCATCGATCGGAAAACAAACATGATACAATTTTTTTCTCGATGACATCATTCGCTCCGACGGAGATTTAATTTTAACAGCTGTTACAAATTACATAATGCAAAATATCATCCAGACAATTGAAATAATACGAGCTGATTCGCATCTTTGCAATTTACATCGCTCCGTTTTGCGATCGAGCGCGACAAAAACGTGACGCATAAGTTAATTCGAGTCGCGGACGTTTGCGAAATCTTCGCTCTCGCGCGCGCGCGCAGATTTTCATAAATTTATGCAAATACAAATGTGCATTGAAAATTAAGTGCATTCAACTTTTCAGAAACTGCCAACGAGAAACGACGCGCGTAAGTGCAATCGGAACAGAAATTTGTTAACTCGTATATATACCGAGTTCCCCAGCAACAACAGCACACAAAAAAATGAACCGAAAAAGTACTTTCGAGAGCAATCTTTTTTCTTTTCCCATCTCTCTTTTTATTTTGACAAATATCGTACACTCTCGCATTGTCAAAAGCTGTATCAGAGAGAGCATACACGGGGTAGCGTCTTCGTTGTATATATATATTTTTTGTCATCCGTATATAGTTATGTTTAATCATTTTTTGTGACATGGTTGAATCTCGCTTCTTGATGTCACCCGATGTATAACGCGTGCGGCGCATGTGAGAGCAAAATATTGTTTTCGCTCGATATATACACACACGTATGTATGCTGCCTCGACTGCGTACGTGCACGACAACACCTGCGCGCGCGCGCGTGTGTGTGTGTGTGTGTGTGCGGATGAAATATTGCAGTGGACATTGCGAGCTGCGACGACGATGGTGTAGAGTGCACTTTTATCTGGTGAAAACGATAGCGAGGGGAGCAGCGACATACTGCCCTCTCTGCCTCGCCTGTATATATACAGTCGCACGGTCGATATTCGTCCTTTTTTTTTTTTTTTTTTTNCCTTTTTTTTTTTTTTTTTGTTGCCATGTCTCTCGCGTCCTCGCGCGCAACTCGTTAAGACGCTTTATCAGGTGTGTGTGTGTGCACTTTTTGGGGACGATTTTTTTTTATTTCCGAAAAAGTCGAGCGAGGAATAAAATGTATAAAAGTACAAACGGCGAATCAAATGTCCTGGTCTGAGTCGTGCCATATTCGTCGTGTAAAGGACAATATTTTACTCGTGAAATTTGAAAGTTTTAATATCTCGTGTTTCTGAAATTGAGATTTGATGAAAAATTTGATATTATAATGGCAGTATACTGAAAAATTTAATGTTTTCCGTCTAAGTTTCATGAAATTTGAACTATTTCCATAAGAAAAAAAGTTTATAATTTTATGTCGATACATCACTATGCTCTCAAGATTTATAGAAAAAATTTTTACGAGAATATTTCATTCAACTTCAACCAACGATAACTAGCACAGTAAAATTCCTTCAGGTAGGGATTTTTTTACACGCGTCCGTCCCTATTTAATAAAATTAAAAATAACGCAATTTTATTTAGAAAAATTTTACTTCGAAACTCCGTTCGATCGGAGAGAGCTTGCACTATTTTTAATCCCGTTAACTATAATTATTCGAAAAGAAGGATCGTCGAAAGGCGTCAAAACCATGAGATTTAAACGAAAGGCTTGATCTCGCTAAAATGTTTGAGCAACGCGTCGGCGGGTATATACCTTTGATTTACCGATAAGATTAAATCCAATCACGCACGACCAAAGTATACTTGTTTACGCCTCGGCTATACATATAATCTATTTTTGATGAAACGTTTTCATTCGTCAGCGTGATGCACTCGCTTCGCTCCAAAGTTCGCTCAATTAGTATTAAAATATATATTTACTCGAATTCGATGTTCAATACCGACGCGTATCATAAATAATGTTTTATAAACGGCGCTCTGCCTCTCTCTCTCTCTCTCTAACGCGACGATGAACCCTGACCAACGCCGAGGCATTAAAGTGAAATAAAATAAAAAATAAAACGAAACGAAATAAAACAAACGAACATCAGCCTGGTGCATGTTATTGCGTATTATATATATGTATATATAACGCCAGCCGCAAGCTCTCTCTCTCTCTCTCTCTCTCACTCGGCACATTTCCAGGGCGCCAGGGGGTTGGTTATACAGTAGTATTGTATGAGGAGGTGCAGAGAGCTGCAGCAGCAGCAGCAGTGCAGTGTGTGCCAGCACACACACAGTGTGCACCTGGATATTGATTATAGCGCGGCGCGCGCGTACGCACCTCACTCTCTCTCTCTCTCGACCGCGCCGTTGTACAACGCCAGGCAGGCAGAGGCAAGGTATATATAGGTACACACAGAGGCTCTATACTGCTGCTCCTGCTATACTACTACTAGCTACTATAACTGCCTACTGTTGCTTAACAATAGGCCGTGTGAGCGCGCGCTACCTGTCAGAGCCCGGCGGCGTCGTGATTCCAATTCCATAAAAATGCAAAAACGATTGTTAAAAAAAAAGAAAAAAAATGATAATAAACGCGAGGACTGCCCAAAGTACTCGAAAGTATACGTGCGAGTCGAGGTTTGATAAATTTGCGTGCTCGAAACTATATACGGCAGCAGCGGTGATTGATGCGTGTATACGTTTATAAGTATCGGTCATTTTTGTGAGCCCAGACTCGACGTCAATATTTACAACTTTTATCGACGATATATACGAAGCGAATTATTATTTTATGATGCCAATTTGGATAGTTAATTTCGAGGATATTAATAGAGCTGTATAATCTGTTAGAAAATTATGAGTGATTGATAAAACATTTTTTTCATTCAATCGGTGAATACACACACATGATAGTGTTCAGACATCGAAATTTTATTGCTGGGATTACTTTTTCGTCGGGTGGATATACATTGGTTTTTCTTTCTTCTTAGGATATGCAAAAATAGAGGTGTGTGTAAAAAAGTAAGCTCACTCCAAAAACCAGCGTGCAAAAAAGTATGTCAAAAAAGGAAGAAAAAAAAAGAAATATTTCAATTGTAAAAATGAATTTATTTATAAAAAAGATAGAGCAGATAAAATGAGGCAAAAAAGTAGGTAAAATTTTATTCAACAAGATAACAAGTGAAAAAACATTAGGACGAAGAAGAATAGGATACTTTTTTTTTCCAGGAAAAAGTTTAAAAGAAATCCACAGTAATAAAATTTTGACTCACCATTTTTTTCGCGCGGCGAAATTGCTTTTGAAAGTAAACCTAAAAGTGAAATGAGTTGTTTTAGATGAACTTGCTTTTGTTGTTAGAATATTAAAAGCTCTTAATGTTTCAAAGTATGCAAAAAAAAAACAAGACAAATGAAGATGTACGGAAAAGACCTTCCAAAATATTCCTGCTTTTAATTTTCTTAAAATTTCTTTAATTCAATTACTCAAACTTCGTGTTGGTAGCGTTATTATCAAAACGACCACATTTTATCTAATTTGGTTCTCAAAATTATAGCCAGACACCGACCAAAAGTCACGTAGATGGGAAAAAATTTTCTAGCACGGCGAGTAGATGAAATCTTCAACATTCGTACACGAATAAAAGTTTTACTTATTCGGTCCGCAATTAAAGCAACAATAAAAAAAAAAAATCTCGTCTCTAATAAATCTCTCTCTCTTCTTTAATTAAATCGCCACGCAGTATTTCGCCCCTTATGCAGCTTGGACTTATTAAACCAAACGAAACAACGACAACGAAAAAAAAAAAAAAGAGCCAAAGCAACCGACTCGTTCTTTTACGCGACAAGGATAGTTAATCAACTCTCCCGCGAGTTGAATAAATTACGAAAAATGTCGTCGACGCAGCAGCAGCAGCAGCAGCAGCAGCAGGAGTGGAGGAGGCTACATTTTAATTCTATTATATGTAACAAAAATGTATAAGCCAGAGAGTCAAATTTTTGGGTGGATCGTTTCTTACCACTAAATCTTCCAAGTTTATGCTCTTTACAGGATAATTCTGATAAAACGGCAAATAACTCGTAAGCTCTTTCTCGTTTTAGGGGCGAGAGATGGGCTAGGGGTGAAGGGATGCGATGCAAAGACGCGCGTTACGAACGAGCCTCCACCTACATTTCTGTACTCAGCACGTATACCCAACAGACCGAGCGCGCACGTAACTTTAGGATATAAAGGTAACAGTCGGCTGCTGCTCTTCAGCTCTCTTCGGTCCAGTGCGTACTTTATCTTTTTTTTTCCTCCCTCCCTCGCTCTCTTCCTCCTTTCTTTTTTCCTTTTTTTTTTACCCTGCCCACGTCACTGGCTATATCCCGTATAATGGAAAAAAGTTCAAGTTGGTTTCGAGCGTGCATGCGCGCGTACGACCTGCTGCAGAGAGAAAGAGAGAGAGAGAGAACTGTAAAAGCTCTATCAGAAACGCGGTTTCTCGCCTGTTTAATTACGCTCACCCCAAGGGAGATACCCTCTCTCTCTCTCTCTCTCTGTCTCTTTCGTGTAACTCAATCGCTTCACTTTGCCGACTAGCACGATTTTTTTTTCTTGCTCGGGAGAGAGAGAGAGAGAGAGAGTAAAAAGAAATAAAAACTATGCGAACTACTCTACACTCGTCGGTTAAAAAGGGACATGCGCGCGAGAGTTTCGCAAATATTACACGGAAGCGATAAACGTTTTATACAATCGCCGCGTACTATCACTTTGGCGAGTTTTAATAAAAGCTCGCCACTCGAACGTCGTGTACGCGCGTACACGTACTCGACGCGCTTGCAGCCTTTAACTTCACCCGAGCCACACACATGTATGTATAATGACCAAAGATCAAATTTTATTGGAATATCGTCGACGTCGTCGTAGTCGCGGGCCGCTTGTGGACAAATCAAATATCAATTTCCATCAACCTCGCGTCGTACATACATTAAAACGGCAAATATATATGTACACGTATACGTGGAGGAAATTTCGAGCATCGTCGGAATTTCCAATATACGCTCAATGGAAATCTCTTATACTCCAACGTCAATCGTGTACACTCGAAAAATAAACGAGTAAAGACTGTGACGGATTAATAAAATTAGGGATTAATTGCAATTGCTGCTCATCTCTCTCTTCTCTCTCACTGTGCGCAAAATCAGTATTGCGTTCGACACTATATTGCAAATCTATATTTGCCATTTATACAGTCATTCGTGCGCTATAGTGTATACGAATGAGAGATACACTGCGACGCAGCAGCAGCAGGAGAAATAGCGACGCTGTACACGTAGATGCTGCACCGAAAATCGTAATTACATTTTGCAATTACTTCCGCTAATCGCCGAATGCGCGCAGAGCTCGCTCAGCCGCCGCCGTTGCCCATGTACCATAGCGTCGTTTGTTAATCCCTCAATGAGTCGTGTGCGGAGCTTCTAGTTTTCTCCGACACGCGCCCGAGATGCGTACGTGTTCGGCAAGATATCCGCGCGCGATTCAGCGACGAAATCGTGCGGCGCAGGCACGGGCGGGATATATAAGAGAGTTTCATTTTAAGAATCCGAGGTTTGTATAAACGCGAGGATCCGGATGATTAATATTTTTCGTGACGAAACGGAAACGAGACGGCTGGTATATACGACGCATACAAGTGCATACAACGAACGATCGTTATCGACGACGTACGAAAAGAAACGAAAAAACAATATTTACATCGAAATCCGCATCGTTGAAATTAGCGCACGTACATGATCGTCGCGAGCAAAAACGTGTAAAATATATCAGCGCGTCACGCTAAATAACTGCGGCAAAGATTATTATTGAAAATAAAAAAAAGTTAAAAAATAAAAAAGTAGCTCGACCACCGGCGCGCAGATATACGGATACACTTAATAACGAGCGCGTGTATCACGTGTGCCGAACAATTATATCAATGTCTCGCGGGCCTGCGAGCGCGACTGTGTACTTGTATATCGCGTGTGTCTCTCTATCTTACCCGAGGCTGTGTAGCCCGGCTATATATATTATATATAACGCGCGGCTGGCGCGAGATCTCGTGCCCGCAAACATTTTGCGCGTCGTCGTCGTCGCATTGCTTTCGTCATCCTCGCACACACATAGAGAGACACGGTATATATGCACTGCGATTTGTGCAGGTGCTATATACACCGCCTTAATGTACATACACTCGATCGTCGTGCTGCTGTTGCTGCAGTGTCAACGCCGCGGTGGGCCGCCGGGGGCGGGGGAGTCGGTCGCGTATACACATACCGTCGCACACGACAAAGAATGTGCGATGCAGCACACATAATATATACACGCGCTTGGATAACGTGCCTAACTTGAGAAATTCGGGGCCGTCGATGCTATTCGCGTTGCATATATACATAAGTTCGTGCGCCCTGCGTGTATATGTATGTATACGTCCGCAACAAAGTGGACCAACCTTCCGCGCGCGCTAAATTAACTGATTTATACCTTTGTCTTTGCGCAAGTATGTGTGTGCGATGCGATGCAAGCGACTGTATATTCGCATGCTGGCTCGCACGCACGCGCACACATGAATATCTATACCACATGACTAGTAGCAGTCGATTGTATTAATACATGCATGTACGCCGCGCGCCCGTTGACATCTGTGCGCAGGTGTATGTGTGCATGCGACAGCGGTATAAGCGATCGCAAGCTCGAAAGTCACAGTGGTAATAGCAGTGCTAGTAGTAGTACACTAGAAACGGTGTGTCCCTATGCTAATCTCTTTGTGCAGGTTAATGTGAAATTCTCTTTATAGAGCCTGTGTGTGTATATAGCACACACGTATAGAGCAGCAGCGAGCACTGTATACAAGGTTATACCACCGAAATCCGAAAGATTTGACCTCGATTAGTATCGAGTCGAAAATTTCGATGTTTACGCGCGTACGGCCCGCGCGCAGTGGTTTGTTGTTATACACACACACACACATACATACGTATATGTTGCATGATAATTACGTTTTAATAGTTGTACCAATTGGGCGTAATGTAGTTGTTTATGTTTATGCGCGTGCGAGCTCGCACGTATACGTATGTAAAAGTACGTTTGTCGAGTGCAAGTAACTTTTTTCAGCAAGTTTTTTTTTTAACGACGTTGACGCATGATGAAATTCATTTCGAACGTAAACGAAGTAAAGCCAAAACAAAACGCAAGAGGTACGGGGAAATCAGGTAAATCGAATGCAGTCGAGTGCAGTGTCTTCGTTGCGTCTCGATCGGAACTATATACATTCGAGATTATACCCGAGGCAAGAAAGCAGTGTATAGTACAGGATAATTAGTACGGATATCTGTAAATAGGCACGTATCAGTCAAAACTCATCGCCAAGCAATCGTCACACTCATACACAAAATTTCACTCGTGTGCCCCCAGCCGCGTTAATTATCATCTAATAAAAAAATCACGTTCTCGTTTGTAAGTCGAATCGTAACAATTTCTTCTTTTTTTTCGTTCTCGGGGGCTCGTTTATCTTATCCATTGTTTTCGGCTATTTTATTGGCTCGATACGGAGGATTGGCTCGGAAACAATATAGAATTCGAAAGTTGGGCCCGATAAAATCTCGGCGCGATCGCAATCATACTAATGTGTATTGTACACCGCACATCACGTACTCGTCAAATTTTTGGTCGCCATAATAACATTAGAAGCGTATTTTATATATTCGTGTTTATGATTGTAATGATATATTTACAGTCACGCGCGCTATCGTTACATTTTTTTTTATTTTTAAATATTTTTGCTTCTTAGTCACGTATACGTACTACGCGACTGTTAATGAGTAAATTACCGCGCTAAAATTACCCCGCGGTGTATGCACTCGGCGTGTGTTGGCACTGTGTATCACTTCAACCGCAAAATATGCCACACGGGGATCAGTCATTTTATTTTTAGGCACTTCTAGAACCACTGCAGGCGCTAAAGAGCTCGAGCGAGAGAAGCAAATGTATATAGTGCCAGCGTAATATTTTACTTTTGTTTAAGTATTTTAGGCACGCGAGTTTAGCGACGGAATTATGAATAATATTTTCTCAGGCGAAAAACTTCGTGAAAAAGAAAAGAGAAGAAAAAATATCACAATGATGCAATAAATGACAGATGTTGGTATATTTCCGTTTATTATTATCAGAGCAATAAATGAAATTCTTTTACATATGTGCATGCAATTGTTGCCAAACGAATGCACAAAATTGTACGTCGTTTGGATAACTTTTCATTGTAACTCGCGGAATACTTATCGATACAATCGTTCAGTAACTTTATCAACGATGACATCTCTATATACTACAAGCAAACAAACAAGATCTGGATTATTCACGGCTACTTTTATTATCTACGCGAGGAGAGTCGAGCCTACCGAAAGAATTTCGACCGATTATGATAAAGATTTTATACGGGTGCGTCTGGGCCGTCAATCGTATCCAAAAACGTTCACAATTACGCGCCCGAGATTATAAAAAAAAAGTTCCCCCCAGACAATTAGCGATAAGCTATGTGTACGCTAACAACAATTAAGTTGTCAAATCATAGACCCGTGTCGATTTCAAACTCCGGAAATCCCTCCCTACCAATTTCTCGCTCGCGAGCAGCAGTTTTTTTTCTGTATTATAAAAAGACAGATCGAAATTCGAACTTGAGCCACTACCGATTCATCCAGTGAATGACGAAGTGCTCGTTGTAATAGTATTAATTCATTTTCAAATACGTACCTATCGAGTACGAGCATTTTTTTTTTTTTTTTTTTTTCANTTTTTTTTTTTTTTTTTTTGTCAAGTGAACTTCACATTCGAGCTTCACATAGCTTCAAATCAATTTAAACGAGTTCGAGTTTCAAATAAATTACATATCGACGAATAAATAAAATTCAACTTCAGCTCGGCAAAATGAAGATCCGATTCGGGATTGGAGCTTTGGCGCTCCTGGTTTTAGGAGTCGTCGGCGATTCGGGCTGGTGGAAAACGATGTCGCTCTATCAAATCTATCCCAGAAGCTTCAAAGACAGCGACGGCGATGGAATTGGCGATATAAAAGGTTCGTACACTTTTGATTCACTTTACTTTTGGTACATGAATGAAGATCGAGCGAAATATGTCTGGATATCTTTTCACGAATTAATTCCCAAGTTCAAACGAACAATCGATTGGTATATATTTTTATCAAGATATATTTTTTGCATACACCTTTGTACAAATATGTACAGCAGTTGCAAATAAAACGAATATTTTAAGCTCGGTGTATTCAAATATTTGACTCGTTTCGGAGATTGATAATTTAGCTTCGTATCAAATGTTTTAATTAGAGATGAAATAATTTCTGCTCGCTTCGTATCGAACAAGTAATTCTCACTTCGAAGCCCTTGTCACGAATTTCCATTCAACGATACTTCGATAAACGGTTGAAATTTTTTTCCTTCCATGAAGCTCGGAAGTCTTCAATTTTATTTTTCAAGTCAATCAATCAAATTCAATGTCAAAGATATTTCAATTGACAAGGGTCGAAAAAAAGAAAATTATTCCCCCCGGTGAGTGACCGGTCAACTTCTCTCTCTCTCTCTATCTCTCTTTTTCTCTTCGACATTGCGCGCGGTAGAAATGCAAGATCGATAAAGCCAATGCACGAAAACGCGCCAATTGAAATTTCCCATCGTACTATATACTAGCTCGAAACTTTGAAGCAATCGTAGCAACCGTACGAGTGAAACAATCGCCTCCCCTTTTCCGCGAAGATAATATAACAAACGTTTGCTGGATTGACGCGCGGGGCGAACGATGATGGTTGGCGAGAGGCGAAATTTCAATTGTTTTATACACGTGTGTGTGTGTATGCAGGTCCGTGTGTAAGTCGGAGATTAATCGAGTATTCGCCAAACTGCTGCTACTATACCTACCTAATAGTCTCGGCGATCGCTGCAGTTGAATTTCGCATCATTAATTTCGCTATGCCGCAATGGTATAACAAGAGGAAGTTTTGAGAGCCGTACATTCGTAAAAGTGTATGAAGAAAAAAAAGGGACCACGCGAAACGTAGATTAATTCGAAATTCCGTCGAGCAAAATTGAGTTATCAGAAAAAATCCGCCCGACTGTGGATGAAGCGGCTGCAAGTAACATTTCTCTCTCTCTCTCTCTATCTGGGCTCTTTATTACGCGAGTGCAAACAGCTGCGCTGCTACGTACAATATGCTCGATTCACGAGGCAGAAGGAGAACAATAATATAATTCGCAACTCCGAGCTGTGTGGATTCTCCGCGCGCGTCCACCGGGTCAGCAGCACTTGAGCGCGTATATACACACACGTAAATTACATATAACAATAATGGTAACGCGTACGTTCGAGAGTATACATAATACAATATATGCAGAAATTCGGGCAAAAACAATCGAGTTGACGCTTTTTTTGTTTTCGTACAGTAAGCAGCGAAAACAGGTACAGATATAAGTTCGTGTGTATTGCAGATAGTACACGCACACACGTATCGTACCCGATATATATATATATATATGGCGTAATCGCCATAAGAGAGCAGTTCGGCGCGGTGAGACCACTAATATATGCGAGGGGTTGTCTTTGTAGAATACGTATATATACGCATACACACACGTGGTATGTGGCTACCGGAGCTGCACGAGAGAGAGAGAGGTGAGAGAGAGCTAGTTTGCTCACACACGATTAGAATTTCATCGGAAACCCAATGACCTGCAAAGCTCTCTCTCGCAAGCGCACCCCATATGCACACTGCACACATAGCACGCGCCGCGTGGAGTAGCAATACGCTATACAATACGCTCCAAAACACACACACGCACACAGAGATATATGTAGAGTTGGGTAAGCCCGCGTGTGCCATATATATAGTAGTGCCTTGTTTATCCGTCTTAGTTATACACGTTCGCGTGGTTCGCAGTGTATTGTATTGTATATACAGCGCGAGGAGCTGAGGGAGATGAGAGCAAATCGGATATGATGTCCATTACGGCGGTCCATCTAGTCTTACTCGAGCAGCTATAGCTGACATGAATTACGCAACGAATTCTTATTTTATGCCGTTAATAAATTGTTACGATTATAATTGTAAATATTGTTACCTCTGATGGAGAAATGAGTGACTTAGTTTCCTAATATAGTCAAAGACCGTGTCGAGCTTGCAGAAGCTGAGAAAATAATTTTCGAGGTCTGAGAGCGTACGAAGCGAGATGCCGTGTACAATTTATGCACGTGTTTGCTCTGTGCGTGAGTACACCAGCGCCGTGCGGCTGATTGAATTTTTGGGAAGCTGCGAGAGGCACTGCAAGCACGCTGGCTTCGGGCTATATTATTATTATTATATATTATTATATAACAGCAGCGCGGTAGCATTTCCGTAATGAAAATCAGCTTTTATTCCTATTTCGGCCACGAATATACGTATATTTTTCCTTCTTTTTTACTTTGATCGTTGAATTAATCCGTAATACGCGCAGGTATAATCAGTAAGCTGCAGCATCTCGTCGACTCGAAGATCGACGCGTTCTGGCTGTCGCCGATCTATCCCAGCCCCATGGTCGACTTCGGCTACGACGTGTCGGACTTCAAGGCGATCGATCCGATCTTCGGCACGATGGAGGACTTCGAGCTGCTGCTCGAGGAGTCGCACAGGCTCGGCCTCAAGCTCATCATGGACCTGGTGCCGAATCACAGCTCCGATCAGCACGACTGGTTCCGCAAGAGCGCCAAGAAGATCGAGCCCTACACGGATTACTACATCTGGCACGAGGGAAAAGTCGTCGACGGCGTCAGACGACCACCCAACAATTGGGTATGTATATCGACTATTTTATGAGCGCTTTGGAGCGAGATGTTTGAAAATGTCGTTGTTCATAGGTGAGCGTATTTCGTGGAAGCGCCTGGACTTGGAACGAGGAAAGGCAAGCCTATTACTTCCATCAGTTCGCAGCGGGACAGCCCGATTTGAACTTCCGCAACGAGCACGTCATCGAAGAGATGAAGGTATGATTTTTTCTCCCTAAACTCGATCAAATAGAAAAAATAACAACGATATAATCATAACGATTTATCATGTCTCACAGAACGTCATGAGATTCTGGCTCGACAAGGGAGTCGACGGTTTCCGCATCGACGCCGTGCCCCACCTAATGGAGGCGGAGCATCTGCGCGACGAGCCCGTGACGGGCACCGACCCGGAGAGCTTCGACTACACCGAGCACATCTACACCAAGAGCCTGCCCGAGACGTACGATCGGGTGGCCGAGTGGCGCGCCGTCCTCGACGAGTACAGCAGTCAAGAGGAGGATGGCCAGGACGAGCGCATGATGATGATCGAGGCCTACGACACGATCCCCCTCACGATGAAGTACTACGAGTACGGGGCCCACTTCCCCTTCAATTTCGGACTGATCGGCGACGTGGCGGCCTCGCCCACCGCCGAGGATTTCATGCACATCGTGGGCAACTGGAGCAACGCCCTGCCCGACAACGCCACCTCCAACTGGACTGTGAGTTTTCTCTCTTTCCTTTTTTTTTTTATTCGACTACTTTGCACTCTACACCCCCGCATGTATGTATGCCTCGCGTACACGAGTGCTCGAGACTTATGGAACGCGATTAGTCTCTCGCTCGCTCTCTTTCCTTCGTGTGATAATTCTCTTAATTAGAGGCACTTTCGAACACGCGCGAAAAAAAGGGTCGGAAGGGCCTTTGTGTCGACCCGCACCGAGAGAATTCACCTCTCTCGCGATCGCGTCTAGCCAGCAGCTTTTTCGACGTAATTTATTGCCAGAGATCGCGAGCGCTGCGAGTCCTACTTTTTTTTTTACTGGAATTTTTTTCCGCTTCTTTTGTCATTAAATTATGAATATATCGCTTTTGCATGTTAAATCGAGGCTGCGCGAGAACGCGACTAAAAATATGTGCATAGCGCCGTGCGTGTTTCGCGACATACACGCGAAAACGAAGGAAATCACATTCGTGCTTCTCCGAGATAACGTGTAATATCGTTTGTATTTTTTAATATTCACAGCCGGGCAATCACGACAAGCCTCGACTGGCCACGCGCTACGGTCGCGACTTCTCCAAAGCCGTGACGACGATGGTGCAGCTGCTGCCCGGCGTCGCGGTCACCTACTACGGCGACGAGATCGGCATGGAGGACACCTGGCTCAGCTGGGAGGAGACCCGCGATCCCCAGGGCTGCAACGCCGGCCGCGAGCACTACGAGGCCGCGTCCCGTGACCCCGCCAGGACGCCCTTCCAGTGGGACGACACGACCGCAGCTGGTAAGTGACGATTGCGTTTCGTAGCGTTGCTTGCACTGCGACTTTGGAGAGGGGATGATTTTGTTCAAACGTGAATTATGACGTTTTGTATCGACAGGATTCTCTTCGAACCCGAAAACGTGGCTACGCGTCAACGACAATTACAAGGAGGTGAATCTCGAGGCGGAAAAGGTAGCCGACTGGTCGCATTACAAGCTGTTCCTACGACTGGGCGAGCTGAGAAAATTGCCCGCCGTCTCCAACGGAACTCTCGAAACTTTCCTCCTCAGAGACCTGCGGAACGACCAAGCCGAAGAAACGATATTTGGCTTTTCCAGGTAATGATTGAACTCGAGTTATTTTATCGTCCAACTCATCATTAACCGAGCCTCAAATTGTTTCATGTTTCTCGTCCTCTCTCGCTAACGCAGAAATCTGGAAAACGAAAGCAGCGTTTACGTACTGTTGAATTTCGATTATCGCGAGGCCACGGTCGACTTGAGCGATTTTCCCGAGGCGGCGTACGTGAGGCAATTATTGAGCACCGATAAAAACGTCCCATCTAGGTGAGTACATAATAAAACACACACACACCCACATATTGGCAGAGAGAGCAGCATATTTTTAGATCGAGCATACACCCGTGTGTATTACACGCGAAACAAAGAGTACGGCGTGCAGCGCGAATGAAACAGAAAAAAAAAAGTAATCAATCCATTCGAGTTTGGATATACGTATTTTTCATTACATACGCGGCTCGCAGTTTATGGAAAAAGCGCCTTTGCTTCTCATAATCGGTATACACGCGCGCGTTGAGCCATCGGGGAATTTTTTCATTCCTATACGTATTTTGTATTATACACTTTTGCAGCAATTCTCTATATCTTTGCAGCAGCTCCGAATCCGATTAGCGCATACGTACATATATACGTGAGCTCGCGCTGCGCATCTCCATTTAAATAGTAATGTAACGTTCCTTCTCCACTTTATATCGACTTCGAGTCCGAGCGATAAAAACGAAGTTTTTTACGGCATTCAGCGCGAATGATTGTATGTTTATTTTAATATCCGGGCTGCGGAACAAGTTACTTTCGAACCGATACTCTTTACGATCCTTTTTTCAATTTAATGGCTATTAAAAAGTTACTATTAAAAATACTTTTTTCTTTGCCCCGATGAACGAGGACAAAATCTTTCAGAGAATTGTTTTACTTTCGACAACGATTCAATTAAAAATATCTCGAACTCTGCGAAAATAGATACATAATTGTGTGCATTTAAATTCACGAAATGTAATTTTAATATTATTATTTTATCATTCGCAGCGACGAGACGATGGAATCGAGAGCTCTCAGGATACCTGCGCGCGGCGCCGCTGTCTTTGTCGCCGCAGCCTCCGACCTCTAAGAGGTACGAAGTAGCTGGCGATAGAAATACAACGTGTATATAACGGTGGGAGATAAAACGTGTGTGTGTGCGCGCGCGTAAAGTTCACCGCGCGCACAAAGGCGTCGGCGGCGGCGGCGGCGGGTCTACTAACCGACCACCGAGCTACTACTATATACCGAGCAAAACGGAAAACATTGGGGATTACCAGCACCGGTGGTGACAGCAGCAGCAACGAAGAAAGCTCTGCCGTATATGTATCTGCACGCGCTGGAGCAGACGAAACCCTCTGTATAATTTACACGCCAAAAGAGAAATATCGTATCGGCCCGTAGTGTTCTGCGATCGTGTGTATCGCAAGTTTTCTCTCTACTGTTTCTCACTCTCTTTTCGCTCGCGACGAATGCGCTGCAAGCTCCATATAGCACTTTGATACGGTTCGGGCCTACGTACTCTCTGTCTGTCTGTAATCAGTCGTCGAACTTTTTCCATGCAACATAGTCAGCCGCGTACACGCGAAATCGTCGTGCTGCATCGAATGAAAGTGCAGCGCACAGGTTAACAACAGCAGCCAAAGAGAACAAGAGCGAGAGAGAAATCATACGCTCCAAGTATTTTTCGATGGTCACTTTGTGGTTGAAAGATTCGAATCACCCCCGCGCGCCCGAGGATGTGTCCTACATTTATATACGTATAGTCAAACACACACACACGATGTATCTGTAACTTTGTTGCTTGTTGTGGGCGATGAGTTATTTTATTTTTAGTTTTTAGTTGTATACTAGTTATAACGTAACCTGTATATTGTTGTATAAGTTAAAAATAGCCGAGCTATGTGTATTGTTTTGTTATTTATTATTTAAACGTTTTATCAATAAATAATTCACTTCGAGTGTATATCCAATCGACTTTCTCATTTCAATCCTTAATGAGTTTTAAAAACTCGAGAGAAGAAAATAATTACGTTATAGTTAATCGTTAACTCGATTGATATAAAGGCCCTGTGTATATATACATCCGCCGCTTCTTGCCAACTCTCTCAATCTCCTCCCCTTCCTATAGCTATATAGCTCATTCTATGTATATTGGTAAATGAGCCGGACTATCCTATCGCCGCCGTCGCCGCTGCTGCAGCGCGCGGATACTTGTCTCATTTTCATCGCAAGCTCCAGCGTGATATACAGTTATATACGTAACCGAGGTGCAGCTTGAAAAGACTGGGTCGTAAGCAATATTTGCAGCACAACGCCAAGGTATATCCGATCGAAAGTGTATAATATATAGATCCACTTGTATATAATTTCATTCGAGAGAGAAAATGAGTCTCCGGCTATAAAAGAAGAAAAAAAAACGCGTCGCGCGCAAGCTCGCAAGCTCTCTTCGTCTTTCTCTCGGGCTCGCGCGCGCGCCGTATCTCATAACTTGCGCGCATACCGTGAAGCATGGCTTTGAGCGCGAGAGAAAGAGAGTGGCGGAGACAGAGAGCTTTTAGTTTTAATTAAAGGAACTGTATAAGGCCAAAATAAGTATATATGAGAGATAATTGCCACGCATATTCCCCATATATATTTGAATGCGAATGTATGCGACGCACGGGAGGAATGCGTGCGTGCGCTCGGCACCCCGGCACTTTCTTAATTATCCTCAGCTCTTCTTCATTACTTGGATAAGAGAGACTGCAGAGAGACGTTGGCGTTATTTTTTTTCCTGATTTTTAT
This sequence comes from Trichogramma pretiosum, assembly GCF_000599845.2. Classification (NCBI taxonomy): domain Eukaryota; kingdom Metazoa; phylum Arthropoda; class Insecta; order Hymenoptera; family Trichogrammatidae; genus Trichogramma; species Trichogramma pretiosum. The sequence goes on from NW_019641657.1 coordinate 285,618, forward strand.
ATAGCTTCCTTTTAGATTGTGTATACGCTGATTCCGACGCGTCTTTTGAGTTGATGCAAGTACATCGATGAAAATGTCAAGGTATTATAATTATTGATCCGTAAAACAGAAGTTTAATCATCTTTTATGTAGGCATCAGAAATGCTAAACACAAAGATCGAATAAATCTGACGCTTCATTCTTTGTAGACATCACACACTTGTCATAATAATATTTGAATTATAAAACGACTAGCTTCTCATAAAACTAGTTCACACTGCCGATAAAAAAAATAGCAATAAAATTACGAGCGTAGCGCATAAAAATTGACCCGTCTGCCCATTCGTGTACGTCTACATTTATTACTACCCGACTTTTACAAGTACCTCGTGATCAAAATTACGCTCTAATCTCTTTTCGACACCATAAAAATTCCTAAACCACGAAAACAGCTACGTGACTTATTTCTTAGTGAAAACACGAGATAAGCAATTTGAAAATCTTCACTGTATATAATAACATTTGCAATCAGTGGTGCCTGTCAGTTAGTGCGTTATAATTGCGATCGGTTCATTGAAAAGTGAAGGCAATTTCGAATAATTAATCTCGCTTAAATACGCATACACAGTCGATCGGCGAGCTCGGGCGGGTTAAAGCCTTGTGTGCCGTTTGAGTGACGGATGGTAAATACTAAACGGCTCGTTGATTTATTTTTTTCAACTTTTCACTTTTCCCTCTCGTTGCGATTAGCGCGTAATCGCGATTCAACTCCAATGTTGCTATTTCAATCTTGTTAAATGTGCAACGCGCGTTTGTGAATAAAACAACGTGCTGCGCGTCCATCAATCGCTGCGCAGGAATGACGCGTACGGCGCGCCAGAGGGTCAGAGACGTCAACCCGCGTTGATTGCCCCAACCAGGGCGTCCAGTGCGCGCAAAACGGCCGGTATATATTTCATAACGTACACGAGCTCTAGGATCCCTGACACAAACGCGGTGGGCAAGCAAAGAAGGTTTATTAAATATGTTTAACTTGGGTATCGAAAAGGCTTTGTTATACGGCAGACTGACAAGTTTGAGATCCGCTTTTGCAACAAGCCGCAGCAACTAGGCAGTATAGCATAGGCAGTGCATCAGGCAAGCAGCAGCAGCGGCAGCACAGTTTGCTGCATCATTCAGGATCAAATATTAATTAAACAAGTTTCGAATCGCATTCACGTGTTCCATACGTACGCAGAGGCCGTACACACATACTACCGCTGTATGCAGTTCTCATTTGGATTCATGAACGTTTTGCGCGACGCATTGCGTCGATCGATGATGTTCGCCGCCATCACCGGGAAAACATAACGTTCGACTCTTAAGAGGGCGAGAGAGAGAGGCCACGCTTGCCGCTCGTGCTTTCATACAAAATATCCCCCGCGTGCGTATGAATGTGATCGTCGGAAAACTTATTTGAATCATGTGTCTGCGCGTACTTACTAGCAGCTTTGAATTGAATTGAAATTTTTGACGCGCCGACTCGTGCGTATAGTTGCAAATTATACAATACTCGGAAGATACTTCCTCGTACGATGCGATACATAATATTTTTTATAACAAAGAAAATGTACAATAATCGTTCGAGTGCGCGGCAGACGCAGCGATCGATAGCGCGAATTATATCTTATCCAGAGACTATAAAATGATTTTTCTTATTTCAACTTTAGTCCACGATCCGATGACATAATGAACGTAACGCAGTTATATACCCTTTTCTCCCCCCCCCCCCCCCCCCCAAANCTTTCCCCCCCCCCCTAAAATGTAAGTAATTGCGTTTTTGTCCCAATCTATTTTTTCTATGATTGAAAGAAATTGGAAACTTATTGCGTCAATTTGGAACCATCGAGTGGTCCAATTGCTTATCTCGTATTTTTTTAACTCAAGGAAGTAATAAGTCTTTAGCTAAAATTATGTTAGTGTTTAGTTAAAATTATGATGTATCATTAATTAGCTGTACAACAAACATTAAAAACTTGTATATGGCCGATTCTCTGTGAAATCGAATGGCCAAAAAAATTTTTTTTCTGCAAATATGAAAAACTTGCTGTTCCCGATGTCAGAAATGTCCCCAAATTTTATTAGAATTTTTGGGACCATCTATCACTCTTTTTCAGGGGCCCGAAGTTGGCCATTTTAGGGTTTTTTTGAAATTCATGAAAAATCACAAATATTAAAATAATTCCTGGATTAAAGTAGAATGATTCAAAAGTAAAAGTGCCCAGCAACTTTTTTGTTGGAAATTGTCCAAATTTTCAGAAAAAAAATATGCCAAAGTGATTGGAACAATCTAGGTAAATGTAAAGCAAAAAAACTGCAAAAAAAACATAAAACAAGAAATCTACTCGAGTTCGAACCGGACTTTCATTTCCTAAACTATGTAAAAAGCTTCCCAAAGATGTCAACTAATGCCTGATAAAGTTTTGTAATGGGTCTTAAAGTTTAACTCAATGTAGACAACAATGTGTGGTGAAAAACGTGCAAAAAAGGTCAAAAATGGGCCTAAAATGCCTAAAATCACCAAAAACAGCCATTTTCAGTCCTTTTTTGCAAGTTTTTCACCACACATTGTTGTCTACATTGACTTAAACTTTAAGGCCCATTACAAAACTTTATCAGGCAGTAGTTGACATCTTTGGGAAGCTTTTTACATAGTTTAGGAAATGAAAGTCCGGTTCGAACTCGAGTAGATTTCTTGTTTTATGTTTTTTTCTGCAGTTTTTTTGCTTTAGATTTACCTCGATTGTTCCAATCACTTTGGCATATTTTTTTTCTGAAAATTTGGACAATTTCCAACAAAAAAGTTGCTGGGCACTTTTACTTTTGAATCATTCTACTTTAATCCAGGAATTATTTTAATATTTGTGATTTTTCATGAATTTCAAAAAAACCCTAAAATGGCCAACTTCGGGCCCCTGAAAAAGAGTGATAGATGGTCCCAAAAATTCTAATAAAATTTGGGGACATTTCTGACATCGGGAACAGCAAGTTTTTCATATTTGCAGAAAAAAAATTTTTTTGGCCATTCGATTTCACAGAGAATCGGCCATATATTTTGACGAGTGATAATTTTTCCCAAGGTTCGAAAAATCGACCGAGGCGTTTCATTTTGGGGAGATCGCGTAAATATATTTTTGATAAATAAATATTTACATTTCAATAATGATTAATAACTCAAACAAAGGATATTGCTACGCGTTCTAAATCCAGTCTTAAGGTACACGCAAATAATCAGTGCGAACTCTGCATCGTAAATATCGCATGTGTCGTTACAAAAAATCATGCACGCCTTACATAAGAACCCGCGCACGAGTTCACCGCGGCAAAACATATTCATATACGAGCATCGAAAATTCTCCCGTATATACGTTGTTTTTCTCCATTCACATGCTATACAAATACACTTATATCTACGCGAATACGAGTGCAGCAACAGCAGCAGCAGCAGAGGCAGTCTTTCGGTTATTAGTGCGCGCGATTAGATTAGAAGCGCGACGCGCACATGCACCACTACCACCACCACACGCATAGAGCTGTCTAATACGCTGCTGCTGTCGCTCAGCTTTATATGTATATGCACAAAGTCCATCCGCGATCGTGCGCAAGGACACCTGCGTGCATGCGACGCGATTGTGACGCCGCGACGTCGCCGCAGTGTGCAGTGCATCGAGCTGCAGCTGCCACCGCTCTTTATAATATATAATATTTTTCTCCGCTGTATTTCCATTGTCGCGCGGTGTGTTGGCACGCGCGAGCACACGGATACACGCACACTCGCGTGGTATAGGAGCGCGCGCGCGATGAATCATTTTTAGCTTCCGTTGAAAGACATCGATTTGAAGGAAAAAAAATAATAGACAGGTTTTTCATTTATATGTTTGATTTTTTGTCATCTACTCGTGTGATTTGTTTGGATTTGTATAAAAGTTTATATGATTTTTGTGTTGACATAATATTAATACATAATCATTGCAAAAAAATTGCAGATTCCTGATTGAACGCGTTCACGAGACAGTTCGTCAAAGTTGTTTTTTTCTCCGAAGAAAAGAAAATTTCTACCGAAACATACGTAAGGTCGAAATCACGGCCTCTCATCGAGTGCGCGCATCGCTCGAGCGTAGCCACCACCAGCTGCATATATAGGCAACCGATTTTTCTCCTACGCTACCACCAGCTCTGTACATTATCCAAGAGCGCGCAGATAAGGTATCGCTCGCTGAAGAATTTTTTTCCCACGCAATTAACGAACGACGAGAGACTCTAGGCCTTAACACCTCAAACGTCTATATAAAGGTCTGGAAGCGGAGCCGCGAACGAGGCAGTGGCGGTGCGCTATCGAACGCGACGACGACGACGACCATGTTGACTCTCAGGCTGTGCGCGGCCGTGGCCCTTTTGCTCTGCTGCTGGGCCAATCTCGCTGGCGCCGTCATCAAGAACCCAGGATGGTGGAGGAACACGGTGTTTTATCAGATTTATCCGCGCAGTTTCATGGACTCGAACGACGACGGGATCGGAGATTTGAAGGGTGAGTCTCGAGGATGAGAATTTTCTTCGGATACGGATCTTTCGGAAAATATTTGTTTTTACGTAAAGTATTTTTTGAACTAGAAAAATTTTATTTCAATCGCAAGTAGAATAATATTTCATCTCAAAATTAGTTCGTAAAGGTCTCAAACACTAGTCGCGAACATTTTTTTATTCCTTTATTTTAATTCCTTCAATTGCAAAAATAATTGACGTTTTTCAATTATGAAGCAATTAACTTTGAAGAAGGAGCATAAGTGTACAGTGATGTACTAATTTTGTATAACGATTCTATTGTTTGGTATCGTTTCATAGAATATAAAAAATATATGCCACATAAATAAAATAATTATTGCACATTATTAAGTTACACTACCTGTAACCGGAAACTTTAAAATTTTCATCATTTACAAAATTTTAATCAAATATAAAGAGAAAAATTTTCGAGAATAAAGCACACATCTAGTATTTCACGATTTTCACGTAACGAATGTACCATTATTATGAATGACACACATTCAATCGTACATTTTTACGAGAAAAAACTTTTTGAAATAAAAATATTTAAAAAAATGCACGCGATAGTAATCGATATCGCGGCCGTAGATCGGAAGTGTTTGTATTTTAGAAAAAATGCATGATACAGCGAGCTAATCGATAATTATCTCTTATCAGAAATTTTTTTCACTCCTCAAGGGTAGAACATCGCTGCATTCGAGAAAATTGTCGCTATAAATATAGATTAAATAGCGGTAATAGTAATGGGCAATAATACTAATAAAAATTTATTGATTCCGTTGATAAAATGACTTCAATTTCGACGATTGAATTAATTGTATTATTCAATGAAAACTCATGTACGCGTTAAAAGAATGAAAACGCGAATCATCTGCACTTGTTGCTGTTTTCCACAGGTATTACCATGAAACTGCAGCACTTCAAAGATTCTGGAATAGGGGCCATATGGCTCTCGCCTATCTACGCCAGTCCAATGGTCGATTTCGGCTATGACATTTCGGACTTTCGCGACATCGAGCCGGATTACGGAACGATGAAAGATCTCGAGGAGCTGACGAAAAAAGCCAAGGAAATGGGCATCAAGGTTTTTTTATCGTTTTACTTTTACACGAATTACGTTGCGCTCGAAAATCTCAGCTTGTATTTTGATCGTGATAAAACTCACGTACGCAGGTCATTATGGATTTGGTGCCCAACCATACGTCCGATAAGCACGACTGGTTCGTCAAGAGTTTCAACGGGATCGGAAAATACAAGGATTACTACATTTGGCGAGGCAACGACTCGTCCAAATTGCCGAACAATTGGATCAGTGTTTTCAGCGGTCCCGCCTGGACCTACAACAAGACTCGCGGCATGCACTACTTCCATCAGTTCGAGTACAGGCAGCCCGATTTGAATTACGCTAATCCGGACGTTCGACAAGAAATGGAGGTGCGTCGAATGATTGTTTCTCTCTCTTCGTCTCTCGTTTGAAAAAAAAATTTCAAACTTCTTATTGTCGAAAAATTTACTTCCTTACAGGAAATCATCAGATTTTGGCTGAGCAAGGGAATCGACGGTTTCCGAGTCGACGCGATACCGCACGTTTACGAAAACGACGACCTGCTGGACGAGCCAAGATCGAACGATCCGAATGCCGGGCCGAGGGATTACGGCTATTTGAATCACATCTACACGAAGGACGACCAACGCAGCTACGATCTCATTCAGAGCTGGCGGAAAATCTTGGACGACTGGGCCCACGAGCGCGACGAAGACGAAAAGGTTCGCGCCTCGATTTTCTTCTTATCGCTTCCAAACTCGCCGGATCCGTCTCGAAGTAACGTTCGCAAAATTTATCCCGCAGGTTATCATGACCGAAGCCTACACGAGTTTGGTCAACACGACGAAATTTTACGACTACGGCTCGCACGTGCCGTTCAACTTCAACTTCATCATGAGCGTGAACAACAAATCAACGGCGGCCGAGTTCAAAAGCGTGATCGACGACTGGATGAGTCACACGCCGAAGCCTCACGGCGTCGCCAACTGGGTGGTAAGTAGTATACATACGATTTTGCGGTCGACGCGACAAATCAATTAAATATTTTTCGCCCCGCACCCACACAGATGGGCAATCACGATCGCAGCCGCACGGCGACTCGCTATCCCGGCCGCGCCGACCAGATGACGATGCTGGCCATGATACTGCCCGGCATCGCCGTCACTTACAACGGCGAGGAGATCGCCATGGAGGACAAGCTGGACATCAGCTGGGAGGAGACCATGGACCCGCAGGCCTGCAACACCGATCCCGAGCACTACAAGTCGCGCACGCGCGATCCCAACAGGACGCCCTTCCAGTGGGACAATAGCACCAATGCAGGTAATTGTTGGGTTAAATTTGTTTTTTTTTCATCGTCCCTACCTTTGATAAGGGTCTGATAATCTTAAAGAGACTATTTAAAATACATTACTATTGATTGGCTTGCTTTTAGCGATTTTTCTATTACAATTATGTTTATTAAAATAATAAGTATTTAACTAGTTTGTATACATTCATTTTACTTCGAGCCTGCCCCACTAGATGGCGAGTACCTTTACTTGTAAATCTGCAAGTGGCAAAGTAACAATAATTGTATACAAGTCAAAACGCATCGTATACTAGCTAAAATCACGATTTAATATGTGTTGATATATAGGCTTCAGCAAAGCCAATACTACGTGGCTGCCGGTACACGAAAACTATCCGCATTTGAACCTCGATCTGCAAAAGAAAGATTACGGATCCCACTACTGGCTCTACAAGAATTTGACGAGCCTGAGAGCTAGCTCGGACACGCTGAAGCACGGCGAACTGATGACCGAGGTATTGAACAACGGCAAAGCGTTGGCCGTCGTCCGTAAAAATGTCGAGAGCCCGGAAAGGATCATACTCGTGATCAACTTCTTGGACGCGGAGTCGCAAGAAGTCGACGTTTCTAAATTTACGAACGGAGAGCGAGAATTCGACGTCATCCTGTCTAGCCAAGGATCGGGAGCTACCGGGTATGACATTTCTTCGTCGAAACTTTTGACCTAATGCGATCTCCGAATGTTCATGCGATTGTCGTTTTTTTTAGAACCAAAACGCCAACGAACAAGGTGAAACTTCAGGCCAAGGCATCGGTGATTCTCAGAGGCAACGACGCGCCCAGCTTCGCAGTGATTTCCAATTTACTGATCATTTTCGGCATATTCGCGAACAAATTGTACTCGATGTAAATTTGCGAGTGGAGTGATTTGGTCGAATCATTTAAAAAAAAAACATCACTAGAGACAAAGTATTCCGAGTTTACGTTTAACATATAGCGTATTAGAAATTTCATAATCTATTCAAATTATTCATTATTATATACTATTGTATTATGAAAGAAAAGTTTTACAACGGTCGACTGTACATAAATCCGAAGAGAGCTTTGTGTAAGCGCGAAACTTTAATGCAAGTTATATAAATTTTTTTTATGTTTGTAAAACATCTAAGTAATATAATAAAAACATCCATAAAACAAACTCGACGTAAAAAAAAAAAAATTAAGTTGTAAAACTATAAGATTATAAAATTATCAGATTTACTCAAGTATTTCAAGTGATTGATCGAGAAGCTAAATAAGTCAACGCATAGGTTGGACAGATGCGAGACTAGAGTGACCTTGAAAAAATATTGCGAACGTCTTTATTTTATGCATTTATTGTTAATGATGTTGTCTATCGTTTTTACTATCACATAAAGCTTAATCTAATCACAGTTCACATACCATCTCATCGTTCAGTTCAGTTCGTCACTGTCGTAAAACATTGACTCAAATGTGCACCATCAAGTCTATGGCATTTTTTTTATTGGATCCACGCATGATCTCATCGATCATAATTTTGCATCAAACTTACCTAGAACAAACAAAAAATGACTCATTAGTTTCAGCATAATCTTCGAATAATCTTTTTAATATGTTTAATAATCCTTACATAAATACCATAAAAACAGTAATGCTAATTACAGTCATGCTCGACATGCTTGAAATTTACTTTCATGAGATTATTCACTTGCATACACCATCAAACTTTCAACCTTATTACACCCTCTTTGAGAGTCCGAGCAACTGCACTGCGGAAAAAAAATACTTTCCCCCAAGAATAAGTTTCGAGAGTATATCAATAATTTCATCAAATTATTCAATCGGCGAGTTATGCGCCTTTTAAACTCGATCAGCATAATTCGATATCCTTTCAAAGTGCAGCTCTCTCCTCGTAATTCCGAGCTATATACATGCCTTTCATAATCAATTTTACTTTGATTCGCGGCGGTATAATAGTTTAATTGTTCGCAACGAAGTATATAGGACTCGACAAAGAAAAAAAAATGGAGTAATTATACCCATAAACCGTATGTACAAATTAATTAAAACCGATTGCGAGCTCTTGCGAGCGATCCGAAATTTAGAGAAGTACGCGCGGCTGGTTGGTTGGTTGGCTGCGGGTCTCTCTCTCGCTGCATCCGTAAGGAAACTCCGCGCGCATATTATATAACGCGCGAGCGAGAGAGAGAGCTCGACATACGTTGTATTATTCTCCGAACTCGTAAGCGGATTGAAATGACGTAATCGACTGGCTCCCCCTTTGTCACGTATACACACCGGGTAGGTAGGTATACATATCTGTATATTCCGTACCGTATACGTACGTACGTATGCGCGCGTATATACACGTATGGGGGACAGAGCGAAAGTTTGCTGCCTGCGACGACTTGATCTTGCGCGAGCTTCCAAACTTCGCTCGAATGTTATTGAACTTATAATATTTGACATGTTCACTCGTTAATTGAATGCATATTCCGAATTGGAATTTGCAGTGCGCTTCGAAGCTTTAAGCTTTATATTCGTAAAAATAATATTTTTTTCGGCGTGTAGAACTCGGAAAGCCGACGAAAATTCTTCAAGTTTTTGAGATAAAAGCTCGATGGAGTGAAAAAAATATATATTCCTTTCCGATACCTTTCGAATATTCGAACAACATATAGCTGGGATACAAATAGATTCAATCTTGCGTCGTAAAAAGCATGTTTACTTTCGTTCATTTACGAGGCTCATAATTGAATTTTCCGTCCGTATGTATTTTTTTTTTAAAACTCATTAAACTAGGCGCTGACACTTGCGAATATACATAACCCGATACGAAATGTGGGTTAGAGTTACTCGTCGCGGGTGCCTAATATTGATTAAAGTATTAAATATTTCAAGGGACCGCTTCTGCGAGTTATAATCTCTGCCCTGGCCGTGCAGCGTGTTGTGGCTTATATATACCTCGGGCAGAGGGCAGAATTTTTTTAAAAGTAACTTGTGTATATGTATACGTTTGACCGCCCATATATAAATATCGATTCCTCGAGAGCCATGCCCAAAGAAAAAACGCAATACGTCGCAGAGAGAAGCTCTCTCTCTCTCTTTCTCTCTTTCTCTCTGCCGAAGCATGTCATCAACTTATTGATTTTCGATGCAATCTCATAACAAAACTCATAGAGATTCTCCCATTGTATAGCATTTTTGTGCATCCATATCGGCAGAATGGGAAGGAAAAATATTCCTGCGAACAGTGAAATTCGAGAGCGCGCAAATACAACGAAAATGTTATAAAATTGTTTGCCATTCACGTTTGGATAATCACGAATAGTTCGAATATCTCCTATTATTATTTTTTAAACGCGCGGAAAAGCTCCTTCTCCCACGGAGCTCGAAAAGCTTCGGATCGTGTATATACACAGCGAACAAATTCAGGGAGAAATATCGCATCCCCGCGCGGCAATCCTCATTATATCTTCAAAGCCATTTAATTATATAAAAACATCGAGCGTCGAGCTTGCAGCTCGTATATAAAAAAAATTACCAATTCGTCGAGTGCGCGTCGCAGCCACTCGATCAAAATTTCCATTCGATGAGTCCTCGAGAGTTTCGCGCGCGAGTTATGCTTTCCGCTCGGCTATATAGCAGCTTGTATAACGGAATCGACCTTTAACCACGAGGATCGCGTCGCAATCTTTTTCCGCCTCATGAATTTATCTCATTTTTTTCCTCCTGCGTCCCAGCTGCTGCTGCTGTGGTGCTCTTTTACCGCGCGCCCAGACCGCGCCCGATATTGTTACCCCGGTTCGACGCTGCACTATACGATGTACACGCCGCAACTTTCACGAGCCGCGCATCCGATATTTTTCATCCCCGTGGCCCCCGACGTCGACCGACTGAATATTGGGCGCTGCAGGGAGGTTAACTTTCGACCCCCTTTTTTATTGCGTTTCCGGTATTAATACCGCGAGCGCTTATCAAAGTGATACAGGTGTGCATCAACGCGCGCTAAGTTCTGCGCACGATCGATTCGCTCAATTAAAGCTCGCCCTTTGAGCTTTTTTTTTGTCATCGCTGACGTACTATTTATAACGGGGAAAAAAGAGGTTTCCGTGCTATAATGAGTTTACGGCTCGTAATATCCGATCCTGACTCGCGGAGATTAAATGCACCTACGGATACTTTTGATATGTACATCGTAGCGCGCAGTACGTTACAACGCGACCCCCACCCACGCGTTTCGTCTTCGCTTGTATACGACGTTGTACCATATATACGTTACACGTGGTACATGTACACGCACTTCTTGACGCACGCAGAAAACTCGAATGTAAGGGCGCGCGCGCGTCTTTATTATGCGTTATAAAGGTCGAGCAAGCAACGCATGAACAGCAGCAACAGCAGCAGCATCGCCGCGTCGTCAATGACTCGTAACTATAAAAACAGAAAGCGATACCCATGCAAAACTGCGTATAACAACTTTCTGGGGGGGAAGGGCGCAGGGGGTTCGGGCGAGCCATTAAAGCCAGCTATTTTATTAATACTTAATTTTTTTTTTCTTCTTTTTCTCTTTATATCATTGTAGGTACATCGTTGCGCTCGATGTACGCGCGCGCGCGCAGCGACGTAGTTTACTGGCACGATACACGCACTACGCGGAAGCTCAGGACAGATCTCGCGAGTCCGTGTGTAGTAGTAACGCGTGTTTATATGGAGAGCTTTCATTTAGCATCGGAAAGGCCGCCGCCGCCGCCGCCATGGATCGATAAACGAGGAGAGATGTGCTCGGCAACGTGGGCAAAAAGTTATATTCGGGTATACGTTTTTTACGGTAGCAACAGTTGCGATGATAATGTGCGCGCGGAAGGATATAATACGTTGTACTATATATATCGCGTTGGGAACACGTATACGCTGTTATTTTCTTTTTTGTTGCCTCCTCCTCCTCCTGAATGGGGTATCATTGATCGCGCGCCGCGACGGCAATTCTCTCGCTTTTAAATTGTCATCGATCTATCTTTTCGACTGTAAAACTTCCGCCGCGCTCGTCGAGAGCTAATGCGATATTCTGGCGCTTATAAAAAAAAAAAGAGAAAAAAGAGTTATTCATTCGGGTGCGGAGGGATTTTATAACCCGCATCGAGCTCGGCTAAATAGTTTTTCGACAAATTCGAGTGCTCTCCGCGCTGTCGGTCTAAATTACTTTCCAATTATATAATATATCTTTGCGTGATCGAATCGTCGTTAACGCGTGCGTGCGTGTATGTGTATGCAATCTTTTCTCGCGATCTGCACCTTTAAAATCTATCGATCGAGATTCTATACTTGAATATGAGAAACGTTAAAGTGCGCTGTAACGAAAACTCAATGCAAAATAAAATTATCGAAAGCTTCGAGACTCGAGCGACTGGATGTATACACTGGAGGGCGCTTTGAGAGCGCCTCGCTGCACAGTATACTACGTATACTGTATATATGTAAGGTGCAAACATTAAAGATCTTTCATAGAAACGTTTTCATCGGTTGGCAAGGCGCAAGCAAGACTTTGAATATAAAGCTCGTAATCGAAGCCTTTTGAGCTTTGTGCGCGCGCGCGCGGGTTAACGTAACTTCTTTGATCTCGCGAGCGAAAAATGTCGAGCTTCATCAATATTTAATATTTTTTCTTCATCTTAGTGAAAAAAAAAATATTATTTATCGTGAAAGCTTCGGCGAGAGCTAATAAGTATATACACGAAACGAAGAGGTAATGTTTTTTAATCAACTGAAATGAAATATCTCTCTAGCTCTTCGGTCACAAATTATGCAGCAACGAGCTTTTTCTTAATTTGTATACGAGGTCGACTCCGAGAGTTTGCTCTTTAAAAACAATTATCGAGCGATTCATCGAATAAACAAATAATTATCTTCCACTCGAGTCGCTATAAAAATAAAAACGAGCGAAGAACGCTGCGCACGTGCAACCCAACTGCCACCGGCCGTTCCGACTGACTCGCATATCGGTCAATTTGCACACTGCGAATATACTTAATTCATCTCGCGCAAAGCCCGCGTATAGCAATCGGTAAGTATACATCTTCCTGTTGAAGTCGCATTTAATGCGAGAAGTATACGTACGCATTTAAATGTAAGAAAGAAAAAAAGCGGAGAGAAAGTAAGTAGCACCGTAAAGTGGGAAATGGAGTCGACGTCATTGGGGGCGCATCTCTCTCTCTCTCTCTCCCCGCAGCTGTGGCCGCTCGCGTATACGTCGTCCGCGTCCGCTCGTGCTGCAGTAAGGCAGCAGGCTCTCGAGGTCTCCATTACACGAGAGCTTTATATACTACTGGAAGGAAGCTCGACTGCGAGGATCCGCCGTAGTAGTAGTTGTAGTAGTCGCTGTACGAGAGTGCAGAGCGCGCATTAGCACTCGGAGCGATATAGCGGCAGCGGGGGTATTTACTGGAGTATTTTTCCGGTCGCGTTCGTGTATATATATAGTGTAGCGCGCACGTGGTGGAGAATCGAGGATATCTTCCTTCGCGTGTATACGTACGAGCGATTCCACGATTTACCGGACAAATTTTTGAATAGAAACGCGTCCAATTTTTTTTCAATTGGACGCTTGTAACCATCGTTGGTTATTGTTCTTGCAGGGATAGAAAGTTAGACAAATGAGTCAATCATTACAATTGTACTAGGAAAAAGCACGCTTTTTTTGAAATTTAAGAGTGTTTAATATGTCCGCAATCACTGCTCTCACTCTCTACTCGACTTGTTCACTTATTCACCAAGAAAAAATCCTAGTACCGTGCAAATAAATTACAATTAAAAGGTACCGCGCGTCAAAAAATGAAGATTTTACATTTGAATTTTCTTTTAATTTTATACATAATATGAAGCAAACTTTTTCTTTACGAATATTATTTGAAACATTTACAGTTGAATCATTCAATTTTATATTCCATATAAGTCCTCAGATGTTTTAGATAATATTTTAGGTATCATAATAACACGAGTCATTTGAAAATGATTCACAGAAACTTCAGAAAATAATTTTTTATCTCTTGAATTATAATTAAAATAATAAATTTTTGCTAAACACAATTTAACACGTTGAGTGGACATTCGAATATCGACATTTCCGCGGCTAATGAATCCTAAACTTGCCGAAGGCATGCGCACGCACTAATGACCCCTTACAGACTTTTTCAAAAGCAAAAACCTACTTTACCGATCTAAAAATGAAATAATATCCTACAGTGACAATCATGTATAGTAAGCTAAATAACATTGTTACTTAACTTTATGAGTTATGAAAAATTCGAGGAGTGCATGGAAAATTCAAGTTCTCGTGCGCGCGAGGCGAGTACACCGCTTTAACAATTTCAATAATTTAAAATGTAACTTTTTTATTCAAGTAATGAATTTATAGCTAAAAAATAAATAAATGCATGCAGAAATGTAAGAACTAAAGCAATACAGAGTCTTCAATGCGAGAAAGTTTATATCGCGTTTTTCGGTGACGCGCTACCGCTCGAACGTTTAGCGTACGATTTATATCGTAGTATTTTTAATTCAAGAAATATATTTTATATACGTGGCTGAATAACAGCAGCTGTAGCAGTACAGCAGACGTGTGTAGTGTGTACGGCAAGAAACAAGCAGCCGGAGAGAGGGAAACCCATACGCTCGCCGGCACCGAGCTTCGGATTCCACCGCTAGAGGTCATAATTCAATCCAAACGTAAAAAATTAAAGTTCTGTAGTTAAATCTGACTAAAAACTAAGCAGCAGCATCGCTTCTCGGCCTTTTGGCTAAGATCAAAGTGTAGTATCTGTTCTTATTAGCTTGATATCTAATACGAAGTCTATACGACTTCTAGCATATCGAACTGATTTTTGAAACTCGGCATGGCGCCTGGGGCTTGCTCCGGCCTTGCCACGGGTCTTCTCTGCATTGCAGTACCGCAGAGTTAGGCCCAATAATCTTAATACAAACATAATTAACAGATATTTAATCTGTATTAAACACAGGACTTTTCGAGCTCTGTAAATAATTTATACCGGCGTCCGAAAAAAGTCGAAAAATCGACCGCACGAGGTCAACATCGACTATGCGCTTATACGTGTTTTTTAAACAAGTAAATGCCTGGTAATTATGTCGTGTGATGTCTATGAAAGGTACATTTGAACACTCTTTTTATAGATATTCACGAAGTCGTCACTTTACCCAAGAATTGATTTGCCTGGTGGCATAACCGCGCGCCCGTATATACTCTACGTATTAAACTTTATTAATACACGTGCTTCTAATTAGTTCACACTTTAGTCAACAAATAAATAAATAATATTACAATAAAACCCAAATACTCTTCTTTCCAAATATTAAATAATACATTACACTTACGAATGCGCGAAGTGAGTGATTCTCAATGAATCCAGTTTGAACCCTCGCTACGCTCGGGCATCAAACTGAATTCATTGAGAATCACTCACTTCGCGCATTCGTAAGTGTAATGTATTATTTAATATTTGGAAAGAAGAGTATTTGGGTTTTATTGTAATATTATTTATTTATTTGTTGACTAAAGTGTGAACTAATTAGAAGCACGTGTATTAATAAAGTTTAATACGTAGAGTATATACGGGCGCGCGGTTATGCCACCAGGCAAATCAATTCTTGGGTAAAGTGGCTACTTCGTGACGATTTGTAAAAAGCCTATTATAATTTTTCCCTATTCCTGTTATAGTTTTTCAGAAAAAATTGCGACTTATCGGCGCGCGCGCGCGCGGCAGCTGCTTCGGGCGCGTAGAACCCTACACGCGTGTATCAATTTGTTTTGCTGCGTATCACGGGTCGATGTCAAAATTGTTTACGTTTGTATCGCTTACAAATAACAGACGGATTCGCCTGTTTATATTTTGTCAAACGTTCTACTCTGTACTGCGGTCAGTGACTGAGTTCGAGCGGAGAACTCTCACCCAACGTCAGGAAATAAATATTTTGGCTTTTAAAACAAGGTGATTTTCAACCGAATATTTGACTGGCGAATTGTAGAATTTCTCATATATTCATGCACGATATACACGAGCCTCGATAAATTTCTTAGCGAGTCGTTTTCCTTACTCACTCTCTCTTTTTCTCTCGTTGGTTAAACGGGAGCGATCGTGTGTTTGTGTGTACGTATGCGTGTTTGCGTGTGTGCAGGGGCACGGCGCTCACACTCGCGTTAAAGTATACGTATACGAGTTGCGAAAGAGCTATACACTGATTTCTTTCAACGGATCCGCGCGCAACTCGAGGCTCGCATGTGCAATTTATATATCATGTGCCTGCGCAGCGTAGCCGAGCGAGCCGAGCGGAGGGATGAAGCGAGAAGCTCGCCTATCGCAGTTTGTGCAGGTACTTATAGATATATACCTGCCCACACTATACGCGTGTATAACACGCGAGGACTATTATGAGAAAACTTAGGATTGCGACAGATAAGCTGCTGCTGCCGCTGCTACATACACCACCACCACGGCACCGCATCGCATCGCCACCGCTTCGGACTTGATCGATCGCGTTTATATTATAGCATCACCGGCGCACGGACGGTATACACAACGCGTATTAGTGGTGGCAGTGGTAGTAAGCTGTGTAACACATATACGCGTGCCCCAGCATATACTCGCAGATAGATAGAGAGAGAGAGAGAGAGAGAACTGAGAATGGGTAAATTTATGTGTGGCTAAGTATAAACGGTTCGACTGATTGATTGCGCGAGCACTGCTTGGCCTCCGCGCGCTCGCGTTATCTTTTGCAGCTCGAGCTCTCGAGTGATATTAAAACGTCGACTGCATAGGCGCGCGCGCGCGCGCACACACATACACACGAAATGGGAAAATGATATTAATTTGTTCACTGGTAAATCAAGGGGGGAAAAGTCCAGACTTTATATTTTTCATACGTTACATGCACGACGTTGAACGGTGGTCACGAGTTTTTATTCGATAAACCGCAACAAAAAAATGAAAAACAAGAAAGACGCACATAGAATATAATCTTCGGTCGTAACCTCGTAATCGTCCGAGGTGTGTACGCGCTCGCGGGAGCAGTTAATAAAATGTTACATCGTCAGCTGCCAGGCGTATATTACAACGCGATCATTTGCATAATCTCTACCCTCGACTATCCCCGTGCACACATTATATGAGCTGCTGCGCGACACATTATAAGTGTCGCAATTACGAAGAATGCCATGGGTATATACGAGCTTTGCATAAAGCACCGAGGGCTCCGAGTCGAGTACGCGATCGAGGTAGGCCCTCGAAAGCTGCTATCTCGCGCGAGACTTTGTCATCGTCGTCGTCATCGTCATCAACGCTTCACACACATCGGACCAATGGCACTGAATGTTGTATCGCGCGCGCCGCTGCAGCTTCTCGGAGAGCTTCAAACGATCCGCGAGACAGAAACTATATCATAGACTACGTGTATAGTATATAGCACGTATGAGAAAAAGAAATGGGCGCCCAGTGCGAGTGTGTGGGTGGATGCGGTGGTGGCTCGTCGCGGAATCTTTATAGCCTCCTATCCCAGCACAGAAGAGATCCTCATCCGCGCGCATACATATACTAGATCCGAGCTTTAGCGTATGCGCCGCCAAAGCCCACGTACAAGACTTTTCACTCTGTGAAGTGAGCGCGTGCGGTATTTACATATATCTCTGCATCAAGATATATTCTCTCGTTTCTGCGAGTCTGCGTGTCTTTTAAACGGGTATTTAGGGTAACGGCCGACGCCAGCAGCAGCAGCAGCTCACCCGCGAGACTTCTTGACGACGTCAGCTCTCGAGCGCTTCGACGACGACGCCGTCGCGATGACTATGCACTACTATACTGAATGTATGCCCGCTTGAATGACGTCGTCGTTTCAGCTGCTGCTGCTGCTGCTGCTATAGTCTTGAAGATATTGCGAGTACGCAGACACACGTGGACTATACGATAATGGCCTCTTTTTCTCTTTCTTTTTCCCTTCATATTATATGCGTATATGTAGCACACAGTCGAGAAGAGCACGAGCTGCTCTCCGCAGCAGAAGCTCGCAAGGGGGATAAATTTTCACGAACCTTTATTACGTACTAATATGGCGGAGGGAGAGGGCGAGAGAGAGAGAGAGAGCTGAACGTGCGGTTATGACTCCTTTAAGGTCCATAAGCGTTTCTTTATCCAGTGCCGCTGTCGCTGCCGTTTTAGAAATTCAGTGCGCGCTTATATTATAACCATTATAATATAGCCACCGCGCGCGAGGATGAATTTTAACTTGTCGCGTGCAAACTATATATATACGGGATTCCGACGCGAGCAGTCTCGTGTGCGTTATTTAAAGAAAGAATTATACACGTTGCGTAAGTATAATAGCCTCGAATCGGTATTAAAAATCCTTTAAAATCCGAGCGATGCTTTTGCGGCGAGTGCACGAGCGGACTTTATACCGATATATCAATGCGCGCGCGGAGCAAACACTACGCGTGTATTTTCCAATGGAATCCGATATAAGCCGCCCCCGTCCGCTCGTGCCGACTCGATCGAGTTTAAATGCAAAAGTATATATTATATAGAGGCGGGCAGAGAAAAGCTCGCAGGGAGATTTCATTCGTTGAAACTATATGCTCAGACGATTACTTCTTAACAAACGAATCCCAGGTTCTCTCTTCGCTGGGAGACATTTTTTTCCGATTTCGCGTCACGTGCGCGGCGAAATTTCTTTTAAACGAGAACCGTGTATATTTTAAGTTTTCATTACCGAGAGCGTACTTTTGCGTCTAAAGGAATGCGTAGATAAGAAGCGAGGATTATATCGTATGGAACGGTCGAGAGAGAGGACAATTTAGGCCACTAAGTAGGTTAAATGTTCGATTAAGATGATTGCCCGCACGTGTAGCCGCGTAAAAAGGGAACATAAATACAAGTGAGATTGTATATAATCTGTATAAAAGAAATAAACGATGCTGCATGGATTACTTGCGAGGATATGGGGATGAAGAAAAATTCCAAGCGTCGTTCGCTAATTCAATGATCTCGAGTGGGGTTCACTTTTTCTATAACGCATAAGTGTCGAGGAAATTAATTTTTTATTTTCGATTAACAAGAGAGATGTCGCAATATTTATTTTATAAAATTGTCCTGAGTACAACGTTAGATATAGTCGACGTTCCTAACTGTGCACGTACGGCCGACATATATCGCGCGTGAAATTCTAGGCCAATGGAGAGAATTTCGGATGTGTGACAGGTCGTAGGCAGCAGTAGTAGAAGTGGTAGTAGTAGCAGCAGTAGGAAACGGACTAGACGTACACATATATCTGCCGAGCTGCCTACCCTGCAAAATCCGCATGTATATAGCTCGTTATAGCATAAATCTATATATGCTATTTTATCTTTGCTAAATTAAACCGTTGCTTTATGTATATCCTGACCGAGTTTCGTTTCGCAATCGCATCCTAGAAAATTCATTCGAACGATGAACAATATTGTTGTCAAATGTAATACTCGTTTTTTTTTTTTTTTTTTTTTTATGAAGTCGTAAATTTTACCAGCTGTTGCAGCGCGCGCGAAGTAAATGAAATGTAAAACGGCAGTGATTGACAGTTTAATTGATATCGCACTTTTAATTTCTTTCTTTTTTTTTTTGCAACGAGCAGTTGATATTTTTTTCCACCTCGCAATTAATCGCGCGACGTATTAATTAAGAAAAGTTTGTTCATTCACAATCGGCAACAGATCCCCGCGCGTCCATACAGACCGGCTTATAGCTTAGCGCGAAAGTTGATTATTTTTTCATTACCGAATGATTATTATTTCAAGCGGACTGTATTTATATACGTAAAATGAAACACGAGGGTCGTGAGTGTTTTTCCCTCGAACGGTACACTTATACTCGGTGGAAAATTCAGCATTTAATTAGCGACAGCAGCAGAAAAAAAAAACGGCGGCAAAGTTCATCTCCAAAGTTCAAACCAGCTCGCAGAGGTCGAACTTTTTCGAAGACGGCGTATACACACACAAACACGAGATACACGTATAGATACACGATACAAGTGTATCGTACGTATTGTTTTCCACGTATATATAGAATCGTATATAGAATCGTGAGTCTCGGCAATAATTGTCACATACACCGCTGCTCGCGCACAGAAATACACTCGATTTCTCGTCGTAAATTAATTGAGTTTGTGCGCGATATCGCAGACGCGCACGCCACTATATGGTATAGCCAACCACCAGCAGCAACGACGACGATGCTATTGACCTCCCGACGACGCGATATATAATTCGACCGGACGACTGAAACACGAAAGGATCATGAAAAAGCTGAAAATCAAATACATATTTATACGCAATCGCGCTCCGTTTACATAAAAAAAAAAAAACAAAGAAAAGAATGAAAAGGTGAGTCGTGAAAATGTTGTTTATTACGGACATTAGAAATTTTATGGCCTCGCTGTAGCGCGCGCAACTACTGCCGAACTATTTACGCACCGCGCGCGCAAACAAAAGGCCTGCGCGTACGCGGCTATATAACGAAGCTGGGCGACTCGGGAAAAACGGATGAATCCCCCGTCAGTTATATTTCGGCGATGAAACTACGTTGGAAATCCCCCTCCGCAGCAGCAGAAGCAGCAACAGCATCATATAGACACACAAAGCGCTCACAGAATCGTATACCGGGCTTTGATTTACGTCAGGTATAAATGCGTACAATAGTATCTTTTAATTATCTTATATATACGCCACTGCGGGCGGCGATATAACTGCGCATTTTAAATGTATTTTTCAATTTATTGAATTCATCTTCTTCACTTTTTTGTGTTGCAACTGCTTCGTTTCGAGACTTGGGTATATATATACGCGTCATTTCGCACCAAGTTAGTGTACTAGCGCAAAAGCGGAATCAAGCAAATTTACTCAATTTCTATCTTCTTGGGTGAAAAGTATCAAAAGTGCTACTCAGAAATAATAACTAACTAATGGTTACGATAGAAAATTTGCTCGAATTTTCCGATGGCGTGGTCAGAATTTCCGAAATTTTCCTTTTTCCCCGGTAAAATTGCCTAGCGCCAGGACATTTGCTGTAAAACCGCCCATATGCATGCGTCGCAAAACCAACTCGCTGAGAAATGTACGAATTGAAAACGAACGAACGAACGAACGAAAGAAAGCTAAGGGAGCAAAAAAAGGAAAAAAAAAAACGAAGTGCGAAATATCAGGTGAAACGTATGCGCTCAGCGGGACTGCACCCGTTGCGTTGCGAAGGCAGTCGAGTGAGAGAGAGAGAGAGAGAGAGAGAGCAAAAACGGTTACGTGAGAGGCAGCAGCAGCTAGCCCATTGAGATTTGAGTCAGTGCGCGGGATATATACATATATAAGCTATTTCGAACGAATTCACACAGATTTCCCCGGCTTCGCAGCAGCACACAGCCTTTTTCCAATCTTTGCATTTTGCATCGGCCGCTCTCTCTCTCTCTCTCTCTCTCTCGCGCGCGTATTTGATTCTTGCTCTCTTTCTGCAGCAACACTGCAGCGTTTGTGCCATGGACGAGCGCGCGCGCGCGTGTTTGTGTAAAATGCTCGGCGCGAGTATATATACAAGGGAAAAGAAGCGATCGTCGGAGGCAGCTGCAGGGAGCGAGACAGAGAAAGAGAGAGAGAGAGAGGAGAGAGAGCAGAGAAGTAAAATGGCAAATCGATCGGCTGCATCGGACGCAGACGGCACCCGAAGCGAGTATATTTCTTCTGTAAATGAGAAAAGCTCCGGCGCTCGCCTCCCTGTACATAACAGCTATATGTACATTAGGGTGTACCCCTTTTTTAAATATTTCGAATAAAAAGAATAAAATAAAATATATCTCAGGAGCCGAGTGAAAAACTGTAAGATGGTATATTTTTGCAGGTCTGTGCACAACATGGGTGCTGAAATCAAAAATTTTCAGCTCGGAGTAGCACGAGGCAAATAAATACTAATGTGGAAATGAAAAGCTTTGCGATTTTTTTTCTCCCATAAGAAGGGTTTAACGAAAAATTTTCTCTGAACAAAAAGTGCTTAATTTTGATCAAAGAATATGTGTGAATTTTTTCAGATTTTTTCGGACCATTTTTGGATTTTTGGCGTTCGTCAATATTTCCAAAAATCCAAAAATGGTCCGAAAAAATCTGAAAAAATTCACACATATTCTTTGATCAAAATTAAGCACTTTTTGTTCAGAGAAAATTTTTCGTTAAACCCTTCTTATGGGAGAAAAAAAATCGCAAAGCTTTATTAGTATTTATTTGCCTCGTGCTACTCCGAGCTGAAAATTTTTGATTTCAGCACCCATGTTGTGCACAGACCTGCAAAAATATACCATCTTACAGTTTTTCACTCGGCTCCTGAGATATATTTTATTTTATTCTTTTTATTCGAAATATTTAAAAAAGGGGTACACCCTAATGTACATAAGGCACAGAGAAAGATCGGCACCCGCAGTTGTGTGCGCGCGTGCACGTCGGCGAGATCAATCGAGCGGTGAACTAAGCTGTTGCTCGATTGGATTGTGCTCCGGGTCGTGCGTCCGTGCGTGTATGTCTGTATTTCGTGGTAATACAGCTTTTTCCTTCTTATAACCCATCCGCGCGAGCCTCGCGCTGCTGCTAAACGCCTTACTCCTTCGCCTTCTACCCGAGAGACTCGTTAAATTTTAATCGAATCAATTAACCAAAGTTCGAAATTGTGTACAAGAGTCTCCTCTTCTCTTCTTCGCTCCTCGACTGCGCCGTACTGCGCTAAGCTCGCGAGTTAACTGCACTGCATAAGCCCTCGCTCGCGCGTAGCAAGCATTATACGAACGTCGTTTTCTCCTCGAAAGTGCAAAATATACACGAGGAGCGGCGGCGAAGCCTCTTCGCAGCAGGCGGGGGTAGAGAACTTTTGTAACAAGGTGTCGATCATCGTTACTTTGGATGTTGAGTGAGTCGGAGAGTAAGAGGTATATAGAGAGAGAAAAAAAAAGAAACATAAGACTTTCTCGTGAGACGTTTCTGAATGGAGTTTGTATAAAAGTACGCAGCTGAGCTCCTGGCGCGCACGAGCGAGCGCCCGTGCACGCGTAATTTATTTTTAATTCAATCTGCCCGAGAGAGAGAGACTCGAAGCAGGAAAATTTTCAAGTCAAGATTTCCTTTTCTTCTCCTCTCTTTTTCTTTTCTTTTTTTTTTTAATTCAATGAAGGGAAAAGGAGGTAAGGTAAAAAAAAAAGTAAAGGAGTACACACAGCCTTTCATGCGTTTGTATTGAGGATATAAAAGCTCTCTCTCTCTCTCTCTCTGTGCGTCGCTGGAGCGGCGCGCGGCCTTCCTGCAAGCGCATACATACATAAAAGAACTAAGCGGGATTATTCGTATTCATCAAGTCGCTGCGACGATATACACTACCGGAGAGGGAAAAAAAGAAGGTCGCGATTTTGCTTCCCTGGATTGAATTCCCGGCCTCTCTATCTTCCTCTCTTCCTCCTTTCGTCGAAGAGAGGAAGAGTCTCGGCGCGCGACGCCACGCGTTGTGTACATACACACACACACATACACAGAGACTCGCACTCAAATAGCACATAAAGAGAGGGAGAGATAGTCGAGCTCTCGGGATGCACACGAGTGCGGCTCGGCGTACGTGTATATATAAGGGAATCGAACATGTAAGTTTCTAAATTCAATATTCAGTGAAAGTTCAGAGGCACGCGTCGCAACGCCTCGTCGAGGATGACGGCACCTTTCTATATCTCTAGATCTCTCTCTCTCTTCTGCTCTCTATCCTACTCTACCTCTTGCTCCGTTTTCTTTTTTTTTTTTACGTATCTAAAAAGTCTATAAAGGTGCTGCAGTGTCGTGGCGTGCATCCGTGCCAAGCGCGCGCCACGTTTGACTTTACACTGAGAGAAGTATCGAGCTTCCACTGTTAATTTTATGGAGAGCAGCTCCCTCTTCATTTTTGAGGGTTGACTGCTCGAGTTTCGGGAAGCTAGGACTCGATAAGAGAAGGGGGACAGCATCTCACTTTCATCGAGTAGCTGCTGCTCGATGCGTCGAGGAACAGACCAACAATACAAATGTGATTTAAGTCAATGATTTCAATACATGTATTGAAATACTTAGTTTATTTATAAGTAATTACAATAATTCTGAGTTATAAAAATGATGGCATACATAATAATTTTCGATACATAGGTATTTTTGTCAACGGTTTAACATTTTTTGTTACAACTATAGCTGGATCAAACTTTAATAAGTACTTTTGATTAATAGTAAAATCTTCTGAATCATCGCGTTGCACACCATAAGAATGATAATGAGAATGAAAATATGTTTCTTTGTACATTTTCATTGTGAAATATATTTTATTCCATATACGTATGATTTTCACAATTTCACCGAACAATTTTAATGGTGTTGATAACTGCGTTACAAAATACATCCCTATTTCATACCTTATTCCATCGATCTCTACTTTTTCATAAAATTGAACATCAAAATTGTGTATATCTTCAAAAATTTCGTCGCTCGCATTTATTACAATTTGAGTTTCAAATTTTGTTTGATACATTGTACGACAAAAATTAAGCATTTGTTTTGTACCAATAGTTTTCAACAAATTGATTGTATTACTTGATGATTGGGAATTGGCTTTTATTGGTCTATGCCGAGACTCAAAGCGCATAGTTGAGAATTTAATGCATGGTCCAAATTCCAGCATAAGATGACCATAGTGAGTAAGTAAGTGAAATCGAGGCTTCAGATTTCCATATAATTTTAAATAAAGATCATGATGTGAATGTATTAATTCTTCTAAATAATTTTTACTCTCTTTTCTAAATGAACGAGATGTTAGAATATCTATAATTTGGCGTAAATATTTTAATAATTCGTAATGTTCATCGTTTTCAGGAACAAACTCACCAATGATCAATGGTAAATATCTAACAAAATTCAGTGTTTCACAAGCTGACATTTTTAGCATATTATTTTGTTTTAATCTCAACAGTGTAATTTTAGGGGGTTTATTAGAATTCGGAAATTCAAAACTTTCAATACCATCATTTAATGTTTTCAGAGTGAAATATTTTTTATCGAATATAAATGTGCACAGTAATGCATGAGTAACGTAGGAACAAACTCCCTCAAGTAGATCATGTAAAACGTCCAAACTGAAGTTATCAATAACATTAAAATTTATCACTTTATGAAAAGCGCACCTCTCAACAATTCCTGATTTTTGATTTTTTGATTTTAAAACATCTTGTTCATAGTTTTGTCTAGTTCTAAGTAATGAAATGGATTCTCTGGTTAGAGAAGTAGATTCGAGTAAGGTTGCTTTGCACACTCTGCAAAAATAATCAGTTGAGAAAGATTTTGTAAATCCGAATATATCGTTAAGACCCAAGTTATCGCCAAGTATTAAGATGAGTTGAAATTTAATTATATAAATTTTTGAACCATCGCATATTTTGATACCATTCGTGAATAAAAAATTACATTCATTAATCACTTCTTCAAAAAACTCTTCATTGGAGCATTTTTTTTTATCTTCAGTATATGCCAGCATGCAAAAAAAAATTGTTTCTAGACGAGACGCTAAATAATCTGGTAAACAGGCTATTTGTGCATACATTGCACTGAATTTATTTTTCCCTGCGCTGCTGCCAAGGGCATTACCGCATTCTAGGTCGTCAAAGTATAAATAAAATGGAAACACAATATCATTTTGAAACATTGGGCGATATTTTTTTAACCATAAGTTACCTTGCATTACGTTAGAAATTATTTGTGGATTTGTATCAGAGGACAATTTTTGAACATAACTAAAAATATCTGCAAGAACACCAGGTATTTCTAAAAAATACTTAAAACTAATTCTCAAAGGGACCCAAACTGCACGGATAGGAACAAATACCTTTCGCTTTTTGTGAGCTGGATCTTTACTTTCATCGAGGTAACTTCCAATTTGAACCGGCTGCGGTTCAAAAAAGCCTTTACTTTTAAGAAGAGTAAAACGTTTTTGCTCAGAATTTATACGCTCATAAATTTTCATATGATCAGTAAAAACCGAATCTAATCTGACATTAGTGTAATTGGAAAGTTTTTCATTTTTTAAAACCTCTTTTATATCTTTTTTTAATGAAGGTAAATATATATTTTTATGAAAATTTTCAAAAAAGTCGAAGACCGTATCGACTACATTTCTAGGTAGTTTTGGGTCCCCATATAAATCTAATATTAATGTCGAAAAATGTTCAATGAAATTAAGCGATTCCATTGTAACTTTACAAATTAGTTTTCGTCGATTTTAACTTATGAATAAGTCTTGTTACTACCTGGTAAGCTTTAATCCCAAAGAATGGAGATTTATTGAACGGTACTTTGTATACGTACACTTGAAGAAACCCCCAGACGTAGTCTGACAAAGATGTCCAAGAACGCAGCGCCGCTTGGCATTTAAAACAAATATCGACTGCATTCAGGGGATCTTTACACAAGATTGCATCTCCGTTGAACACAACGTATGATTTCTCGATGCATTTAATATCTCCAGTTACAATTACATAGAAGATAATATCGTCTTTGTAATGTGAACTTAGATCATTTTCAAACTTCTTTTTATTTTCGTCTAATTCACTGGGATTCTATAAAAATTCATATTAATAAATACAAGTTATTATGAAAAAATATATGTATATATTTGTAATGCATTCAAGAAAAAAGTATACCTCTACGTGCAAAATAAAAGACTTTGCAATTATATCTTTTTTCAAAGGCTTCACTACTGTCATTAACAGTGGCAGTGCAAGAAGTGCTAATGTGTATTTAGGTACAATATCAGCTGAATTATTTGAGTCCAATATTTCTCTATATTTAGTGACAAAATCTTCACAAATTTTTGACTTCTTTACTTGTTCCAGAACTTTAGGACTCAACAATGGCCATTGTTCTTGAAAAAGGGTTCGGTATGATTCAATATCATTCTCAGAAATTACTGGGTTTTTTCTTTGAGCGAGACTGAGTAATATATTATTGAAGTCTGATAGTAGCTGTAAAAATAAATATATATTTCAATGTTTTATCTCATAGAAATAATTATAATAAATCAAATTTACTCAGTCTTACCATAGGTATAGCTGTATTATCTTTTAAACATGGAAAAGTCTTGAAGTACTCAGCAGGTGTAGTAGTATAAGTTTTTCCATCCCTTTTCATAAAAAAATCCTCCATTCGTATTTTATATCTGTCACGCCACTTATTTTGTACATCAATTGAATCATATTTGCTTCTATCTGGATCCGTTAGGCAATCTAAGATAACCTTTTTAGTTTTTGAAGTTGCTGTAAAATAAATACAATTTTTAATAATTAGTGTATAATAATAAAAAAGTATAAACAATTTTTCAATGATATATCAGATAATCAACACATATTTTGATTTTTACCTGGACAGGAACTAATTCTATTTTCTTCTGCGGATGGTTCACTTGCTTTGTCAAGATAATTGAGACCATAAACTGTGCGAGCAGCTTTGTAAAACCAATAGAGAGTACCTCCTTCACTGGACCCGTTACTATCTACAGTAGATTTACAGTATGGGTAATACCATAAGTTTTGTTCCGTTGTAGGGAAAACTTCGGTGAGTTGTTCAGCAATCCATTCGAAACATTCAGTCGTTATTCTACAAAAGAAAAAAATCAAAATCACTTAATGATGAATGATTTAAAGAAGAAAGTAGAAGTTAGTATTTTTGCACTAAGAAAGTACACATCAAGTTTGAATACACTTACTCATACTTCACGGGGTCTTTTTGCATGAAATGATGTATAACAATTAATTTAACTTCATGAAAATTGAGCTCTCTAAAGTTTTTATAATTATCGAGCAGAACTCTACCAAAAGGTATGTTTGCAATTAAATAGTATATTTCATTTTCTTTAAAAGTGAAGTTATCTGTAATCATGAATCATGAATATATTGTAAATAATGTGCTGATTGTTAAAATGGCATAATGTGCACAAAATTAGTTTAACCCTAAAATCTTTTCTTTTTGAATTTTCTTCTGCTTTTTCTTAGGAGGTTCACGAACTTCGTCATGTGAAGATTCGTTAGGAACCTCAGTCTGTTGTATTAAATTGCAATCGTCATCCAAAGATAATATTTCCTCACTATTATTCATAAGCATTGCTTTTTCATAGTTATAACGTGATAAAAAGAGCAGTTGATCTTTGTGACAAAATTTCTTCAAAATAGTTTTTAATTTTTCATCGGGTATAATATAAAATGTCTGTTCAGTCACGTCAGGATCTGTGTGGAAAGGATGAGGTTGAATGAATGAAAATGTAACTAATTCTAACCTAACATTAAAGAAAAATTTGATGTGATATAAAAAATATAACTACCTGCTTCCAGTTCTTTGTATAGCTCCTGAAATTCTGGATACAGTTGTTTAAACGATTCCATGGTTCATAGTAATTTTCTCGATGATTACAAAAGTTATGAACACAAACTATAACAACGAACACAGCGATTATCGCTTGCCAGTTGCCGCGTGCAAAACAGGGACGACTACACAATTAAACGCGGGACCGTTGTGCGTTGCTTTTCGAGTTGTCGCTGTTTCGTATCGAGCAGCGGCTACTCTATAGTTGGTCAGCATCAACGCTGACGCAAGTTTGAGCAGCTCCCTCTCGTATCGAGAAGCTATTCTACTGTACTGAGGAACGGCCCCTCGATACTTCTCTCAGTGTAGAACACACGTGTATATACGTAGATATAGGAGGCAAGCGGCGCGCAGCGCAGCACTACGTGGCACCTTTTCCAAGTGGATGAGACAATGTTGTCCCTCGTGATTTCGCGTATATAAACACCAAGACAGCCACCGCGCGTCTGTGTATTTATTGCTTACTTTTATTTCGAAGCTTTGCCAGACGAGAGCTCCACGAGAGGATCGATCGATCCTCTAGAAGGAGAAAAAGACTAGTGTGTGTGTGTGTGTGTGCTTGCCTCAAAACAACCCCAATGATCGTTCGGCAGTTTTCAATATTTTTTTTCTCGATGGCTCTTGCCGACGCGAATGCATAATTTTTTTTCCACCAAATACATAAAGTTTCTTATATAGGCGAGAGGCATTTTCAGTTTTGCGACGACGCATAATGGAAAGCAAAGCGAGTCGAAGTGGCGTAGCCGAAAATCGATTTCGATCGTGCAATTTTTATTCATTATTTATCGATCATTTGCATCGATGAGACGTGTGCAAGAGAGCGAGGGACCATCCGATCCAAGTACAAAATCGAATCTTTAGGTTAAAAAAATTTCTGCCTTTATACATGTTGCACCATTCGATTCGATCAGACAGACCAGTGTATGTACTATATAAAATTATTGGTGAAAATGTTGTAATTTGATCTTTCCAAAAATATATTTCAATATTGCCTTGTTTGAAAGATACATTAAAGTCTACTTTTTTAAGTTTCAAGGCTTAGTTGTTCATCATCGTTCCATATACGTCATATCGTTAGTCACGTTGCAATTGCACATTACACGTGTAAGCGTTACCCCAAAAATATAATGATATATCGCAGTGCGACGATCGCATTATAAACTAGTATATCGTTAATAACTGTGCGACACTTTCATAAACACGGGCCGGAAAATTACGAGCCGTTATTATTAACAGCCTCGATTTTCGGTTGCGCAATCTGATTTCAAACGCAATCAATCCTCTCTTTCGCTCGCGAGTATATTATACACGCAAACAAAAGGAGAGAGAGAGAGAGAGAAAATATCAAACAACGTTCAATCAGCTCCACCGCAGGGGGAAAACTTTGCAATTTTCGGATGACGACGATGAAAATAAAAAAAAAAAGTTATGAATCTATTCATAGAGCGTCTCCAAACAATGGATAAGCTTGACGCGCGGCGCTTCCACCTCCGTCGGCATGATCGCGCTTGAAGCAAGAAGTAAGCACTGCAGCTCGCGCGCGCACACACACACAGCTGTTATTGGCTTTTTTCGCTCGGGATGGCTGGTACACGCGTTGAATACAAAGTTTGGTCGTTATCTAACTTGTAAGGAAGTGCATCTTGCCTACACACACACACACACACACACAAACGGATACAAGTAAACGTCGCTCGACTCGCTTCGCATACATACACACACATATAAAGAAACTTTAGAAAATTCAACTTCCATAGCGAATGACAGCGGCCTAGCGCCGTGCCACGCGCAACAAAACTTCTTTAACCGTTTCAATTTTTTATATAAGCAGCTTATTATATACGTATGCACACAATAGCGTGAAAAATTGCGCACACGATGATACGATTTTAATATTAATTGCGCGCCCGTCTTTTTTAAATAAAGATGAATTTTGTGATATACCGATCGCGCAAGGCGGAGAAACCATTAGCAGTGCATGATTTTTATTTTTTTTTTCGTTATCGCAAAAAGGCAAAATATCATATGATCTTTGTGTTTTACGGATTTTCAGCCGTCAAAATTATTTGCATATGAAAATTGCCAGGAGCAGCTCGCTCGAATCGTCGTCTACGTTATAACAACCGAAATAGTACACTTCTATTCTTCATCGTCATTATAATTTGCTTTTTTTTCATTTATCATCATCTCCTACCCCGTTACGCGCACGTGAAATAGTACTTAACTTGATAATCCAGGCGCGAGCAACAGTGGATGCGTAGCGGGGTTTTTTCGAATTCAAATATAATGCGAGGTAAAATAATCAAGCGAGCAGCTGCAGCACATGTGAGAGAGATGAAAAAAAAAACATAGAGATAATGAAAAAAGTGAATACACGTGTATATCATTTATTATAGAGGAAGAATGTAAATGCGTGTTATCGAGGAGAAGGCTTCGTGCCACATATGGCAAATTTTGGAGCATCAGGAAGTTGGCAGATGAATTGTACAATAAAATGATTTAAACAATACCAATCGATAAGTTTTTAATAGCATTTTTTGAACATATAAATATTGTTAATAGCATACCCAATTGTTTTTTGTGTACAAGCAATCAAAGTTACAATAACATAAAATTGTTGATCAAGCCCGGAATAATCGTTTGAAAGAAACACAAACTGGATGAAAAATTGCCAAATTTATTTTTATAATTTGTCAATATTTTAGATTTTTGTAAAAATGAATTTTTCGAAAAAATAATTTGTTAATCAACCGATCATTTCGGGTAACTCTGCACATGACTGTTGGCGTTTGCGCATGCTCATAATCTAGCGCCTAGTGAGTAGTGACTCCATGAAGCAGAAAACGGAGCATTTCGTTTGCCATCATGATCATTGACTTGTGTCTATTTAGCTCAGGAGTACAGGTTGTTTTGATTGCTGCCACCAACAAGGTTTGAAGTAAAATTTGTAAGATTGAATACTTAGCCTCAAATAATTTTTTAACTACGTGCATACGTCAAATAAAAACGGATAACAGCAGAATATTTAACGAAGTACCAGGCAGCCACAACGAAATAAGGTATATTGTTAATTTTTTATACTTCTATTTAAAATGGCTAAGACTATTCGTATCATTTGTATGAAGTCGTTCAGATAAAAAAAGAAAAGCTAATTTAACAGGTACAATCCACCTTGGATGATTACATAGAAAAAACTATTATCGGGCACATTAGAACAATTTAAATACGATTTATTAAATAAAAGTTCACTAATTATAGTCACGTGTAGGCAGACATAACCTCAGTCATTTGAGTGCTGTCAAATCATAAACATGAGTCGAGTATTAAACTTGTAAAACTTTGTAAGTAAAACAAAATATAATTGTCAATTGTTCAATGACAGTTATTCAATTATTGGTACATAGGGTAAAGGGGGGTATTACTACGCACCTTTCGCATCTCTGATTCTGAAGTAGATTTAACAAAAAATAAAAATGATTTTGATATCGGTAATAATTTTTCTAACGTTTTTTTCGGGTTTATGAGATAAAAGTATTAAAAAAATAATGAATTTAAAAAAAACTGATGCACCTATTACTGCGCGGGTGTAGGTATTACTGCGCGGGCATGTGTCTATTACTGCGCACTGAATTTTCCGTGATTACTAAGTATTTACTAAGTATTAATCATTTTCACACTTTGAAAACTTGCATATTGATAGGAAATTTCCTCAGCTATCGATTGCGACTATTTAAAAAAATCTTAGAAATGGGCTTTTTAAGATATTTGCATTTTAAACTTTATGTCAATTTTTCCCGATGAAAATGGAAAATTTCGGAAAATCTTACCACGCCATCGGAAAGCTGAGGTAATTTCCCATCGAAATGATGGGTTCCCTTTTTCTTCTAGGTCCATTTCGATACTTTTTACGTGAGTTAGAAACTGAGTTATTTTGTTTAATTGGGCCACGCAGACACTTGTAATGAAATATAGTAATAGGTACATACAGTGCGCAGTAATTGATACATCGGTTCAAAATAGGTAACTAAATTTATTTTTCAAATTTATTGTAGAAAAATATAACTAATCAAACTAATATCGACGCATTAATTAAATAGATATACTAAGTAAGTAAAAATGATATTTGCAAACCAAATTGTCACATACGTAAAAAGTTACAAGTACTTTTCTATGGGTGTTATCGGCAATTTCTTTTGTAAAAATTAGCTCAATTGAGAAGTTAAATTTCAAATCGATATTACATTAATAAATTGATGTTTTAATGTTAATTATTTTTTATTAATATTATGAGAGGACAATATCTATTATTTAAAATCATTATTACTCATTAATTTACAATACAATTGTCATGTTGTTACATAAATAACTATTATGCAATTGTATAGCGAAAAATCCCCTTTTGGGCACACTTTTTAGTGCACGAAAAGCGTTTTTGGACACTGGTGTGCGGTAAAGAATATAGATACTTACAAATAGAAGTCCAAAGCCCTATGCTAAATTGACGCCGACTTTTTAGTTCTGTTACCCAAGAGGTTGGTGGCGCAAGTGTCGAAAATTTTAAAATAAATTTAAAAAAGTCTGGTCGGACCGGGTTTTGAACCCAAGACCCATAGATTATCAGGCCGGGGTGCCAGCCACACAGCCATCCGATTATTATCGATCGAGCGACCTAAGCTGCTTATTTGAACTGTGTTCAGCGATGATTATTTACAATAACATACTACTCGAGATATATAATGCGTAAAAAATATATATTTATGCAAAATAGCGAAAAAACAATAAATTACTACTCCTCGCTACGAAAAAAAATATTTTCAGCGAATGCTTAAGACTGATAAACACATGTGCTGGGGCTCTCTTATTTCGTGACGGAGTTAGATAAATTGTTTTTCATATTCATTTTTGATTTTTAAAGCAACCATTGGAAAATATTTTTTCCTCCAAAACTTGAAAAAAATATAGAAAAATGTAGTATTGTAACATAAGCCCAATAATTTTGCTGTGCGTCAGATAAATATCTTTTTCTAATCCAGCTGTCTACTTCTGTTGGACTTTTGTCTGCAAGATTTTTTTCAGTGTACATTAACACGTTTCACTACGCATTAAAATGCAATTATTTGGCAAGTAACGAATTTCTCGCTGATATTATATTTTATGTATTTTATGATCTACGAGTCCAAAGACTTTTTTTGTCTCTAACTATTTTTCTCTCGAAACACTATAGATTTGGTTGCTTTAAAAATCAAAAAAATGAATATGAAAAACAATTTATCTAACTCCAACACGAAAAAAGAGAGCCCAGCACATGTGTTTATCAGTCAGTATATACTTTTTACGCATTATATATTTCGAGTAGTATGTTATTGTAAATAATCATCGCTGAACACAGTTCAAATGAACAGCTAAGGTCGCTTGATCGATAATAATCGCATGGCCGTGTGGCTAGCACACCGGCCTGATGATCTATGGGTCTTAGGTTCAAAATCCGGTCCGACCAGACTTTTTTTAATTTATTTTAAAATTTTCGACACTTGCGCCACAACCTCTTGGGTAACAGAACTAAAAAGTCGGCGTCAATTTAGCATAGGGCTTTGGACTTCTATTTGTAAGTAATCTGTATTCTTTGGTACAGTGTCTAGCAACAAGATTGAAGTAGAAGTTGTAAGAATGCGTATTACATAATCTCAAATAATTTTTTAACCACGTGCTCACGTCAAATAAAAATGGATAATTTTTAAGCTAATATTTATTAAATTGAATTTTTTTTAGGATGAACAAAGAGACTAATATGTCACAAAAAAAAGCAAACGACACATGCAGTGTAGTTGACTCGTGCACTACAGCTGACCTTAAAACAATAACAAGTTACGAGCAATGTTCAACCGAAGACTCTGTGCTGGCGTTGAAAATGGATGAAAAGCCGGAGGATCAACAATATTTGTTCCAAGAGTCATGCGTAAGTTTAATTTGAGTAATAAATTTAGAATTTAAAATCTGAGCGAGAGACTTAACAAGAGATGCGTTCAAAGATATACTTCTTGCCTTCTTAAAGCTTGTAAACTCTAATAATTTCTCATTGTCTTATTAGGCACCATCAAAATTTGAAAGTGTATACAAGCAAGTGATCAAGGACAATAATAGCGATATAACAAGGTATATTGTTCATGTTTTATTCTTTTATTTATAGTTTTTAAGCGAATTTTTATTTAATTAAATTATTTTTTTAGGATAAATGAAGAGCCTAACGATATTGTGCTAGACGCAGGTGACTCTATCTCAATACCAATTACTGAAAAACTTTCATTCGAAGATTCACAGCTTGTGCTTATGATGAATGAATTGTCTATAATACAAAAAAATGCAAGTGACAAGTGCAATGGAGCCGACACATGTAATTCAGTGAACGATGTAAGTTTGGGTGACTTTAACGCTACTACAACTTATAAACAATGTTCGTCCCAAGATTTATCGGTAAGTTAAATTTGAATTATCAATCTAGATAAACTGGCTGGGAAGAATTCCAGAGCCAATTCTGAAACTTGAAGAATTTCAGACAAGTAATTTGTACAAGAATTTCGATTAGTAATTTCGAATTTATCTAAATTTCATGTATCTATATTTTGAACTTTGTCTGGTTAAAGAAAAGTTCACTTCAACACAACCAAAATTTCAACAACTTTTTTTATTTTTCTAAATATTTTCTTATGTTCAATGGGTGATTAGTCTCTTGCATGAGATTTCATATCTCTTTTCACTTGATTGAACTTTTTTGAGCTTCAAATTCTTTTCCCAGCTATTTTTTTTTGGATTATGATGTTTAATTTTACTAATTTATGAAAATAACCCATCAAATAATTTTATTTGCAGGCAAATCTTCAGAATGTAGAGAATGTTTCTATCAAAGGAAAAAGTCTAAAAATAGTGATCAAAAAAGGATTTAATTACCTCAATAACTGTCAATTTAATATGAATGACCATTTAAAGTCATCACCAGATCGTAAGAAGTTATTCAAGAGTAATATTTATCCCCAACCAAATTTGCACCGAGGAAACCTTAATGAACACAAGAATTTAAAACACGGCACTAGGGAAACATTTGAATGTGATACTTGTTCAAAATCATTCCCCAAAAAAAGTTATATTATAGATCATATACGTGTCGTACATGGTGAAAAACAATACCATTGTACGTTTTGTCACAAATCATTTGCTCTTAAAAAAATTTTAAAAAATCACATGTCAGTGCATATTAATGACCAACTTTATGCATGTGGTATTTGTTCCAAACCATTCAAACGAAAAGGGTGCCTGAAAGTACATATAGACCAACACCAACGAGGTACCAGAAGGCTTTCATGTACTTTTGCAAATTGCCCCAAATCGTATAAGAGCAAAGGTGGCCTCAATAAACACATTGCCTCACATAAAATCAGTAAACGTTTCGAATGTCAGGAATGTAGAAAATTATTTCCATATGAGAATCAACTCAAAGCTCACATAAATACAGTACACGAAGAAAAAAAACCCTTCGTGTGCGATAAATGTGGAAAATCATTCGGACAGAAAGCTAACCTTGCCAGACACGAGATCATACACGAAGATATTAAAGCTTTCAATTGTGATGATTGTGGCAAATCATTTAGACAAAAAAGTCACATCGAAGATCACATTATTAGAGTCCACGCAAGCGAATCCTTCAATTGTGATATTTGTGACAAGTCATTTAAACAAGAAAGTCGCCTAAAAACTCATCTTAATAACATACACTATCCGAGCAAATCGTTCAAATGTGACATATGTAACAAATTATATTCATCCAAGAGTGCTCTCAAAAAACATACAAATAACAAACATAAACAAGTAGTATAAGTAAGTCGACAATTATATTAAATCCCTCGTGGATGATGAGTGTATGAAAGACTCCTCAAAATGCACATTGAATTGAAAATACAGTAATACAAAACCCGTTAAATCTAATAATTATTGTGTTTAAGGGGGGGGTAGGGTCTTGACTGAATTTCAAAAAAAAAATTTTTTTTTTTTTTATTTTGAACATATAGTAAAACAAATTGATCTATAAATCATACACATAATTAATAGTTATTTGAAGAATATTCAGTTAAATTTTCAGCCCAAAATACTGAAAAATAAGGTGGCTACAGCAAATTTTCACATGCAACGTAAAAAAAATCCGGTGGACACCATTACTCAAAATCTACTCGACCGATCAACTTCATATTTTATACACTATTTAAGTAGATGATATATGAGGTAATGACGTCGAGATATTTAAAATTTTTGCATTTTTTAATGCTTTTTACGAACAAGTACGATGAATTTTTGCCTTCATTTTGTCAAAAAAGTCATTTTTTTCACTTCAAAATGATGCCAAAAACTCAAAAATCATTTTAAACGAAATATCTCGACGTCATTACCTCATAATTTATGTAGATAAATAGTGAGAAAAATTTGGAAAGAATCGGTCGAGTAGATTTTCAGTTACAGTGTCCACCGCAATCGATCTTTTTTTTTCAGTTTTGTGAGAAAATTTGCTGTAGTTAGCTTATTTTTCACTATTTTCAGCTGAAAATTTAACTAAATGTTCTTCAAATAACCATTTATAATGTATATAATTTATAGATAAATTCATTTTACTATGTGCTTAAAAAAAATTATTAAAATGCAGCTCGAAAACCATCGAACAAGACCCTACCCCCCCCTTAAAGTTGTTGTTTTATAAATGTGTCTTTTTTAACACAAATAATTTATTATAATTTATCTTAATATATTATATTATATTACATTCATATACTTATCAATTTTGTCATCACAGTAAACTGTACCCCAATTTCGAATAAAAGTATTAAAAAACGTGTCTTTGATGCAGTTTATTCAAATATTTTAAATTTTCTGTAAACTTGGTCTAGAATCCCAAATTCCTTTTGAGATCCGAAAAATTCCAATCAAATGTTCTTTGGATGATTTTAAAAACTGTTTAATGCATAACATTTTTCAGTTATGTTGATGCTTGTCTCGCAAAAAATAATTCAATTATACATCATCAATGGGTTGTCCACTTTATCAAATAAAAACATATTCGCCCCTTTCTCTAGGTCTCTTCCTCTTTCTATCGGCGATAAAACTTGTGCGATCGGAATGAAATATTCATGAATGTCTCTGTCTGTGTGCTGTGCGGTGCGAATGCATCTATATATACAACATGTATGTGTATGCGTGTAAGTGTATAAAGTGTACGTGTTGCGGCATATGATCGAGAATACTTGTAAAAGATTCAGGTCATCGCATCAACGAAATATCGCGTCAGACAGATATACAGATAGAAAGAGGTGAAAATCGCTTTACACGCCAAATCTAATCCAACGTCGCACGAAAAATTTAATTCATAATATTAATCATCATCATCATCATCATCATCATCGCCTCTGTTCGACCGCTGCTATGCGTGCGCCTGTGTGCAATTATAATAACGTAAATACACGCGTCGTGCCGCATCATCTACATCGTCGAGATCAAAGATGAAAAGGCAAATGCACTACGAGTGCAGGCACACACACACACACATACACACGTGACGGAAGCGAAAAAAAGAAAAAATGATAAAAGTGTCAAGACGCGAGCGTAGCCGGTAACAAGCCAGACGAAAAACCGCAAGGGTGGCACATTTACTCATACATTCATCGCGCTTGGATTAAATCTCGACTCGTATGTATAGTCGCGTTTTTAGCATAAATTAGTTCCACACTTGGCACACATCATACCTGTATGTGTGTGTTTGTGTGTACAGTACGTATACACGTGCGGATACATGTGTGCACACGATCGTGCTTCGTTTACAAGAGTTACACCGATTCTCTTTCCTCTTTGAAACAAAAAAAAAAAAAAAAATAGATAAAAGCAAGGGCAGCCGTGTAGTAGGCGAAAGTCGAGCTTTGGCGAATCTGTAGCTCGCGAGCGAGTGATTTTTCGTTGAAAAAATTTAGCAAAAAATTGGCATTTTCTTGCGTCGAAGTTATCCGCGTTATTTGCGTACGTTGGAACTTGGGCACAAAAAAAAAGTTGCTTCGATTCTTCATTTTCCATTCCGCGCTGCGGTATCGTTTAGTTCCCAATGTAGTCGCAATTGTCGAATATTCACTTTGCGATCGCATATTATAAAGGCACAGCAAACGGAGAGGGATGGCAGCGTGGGTTTAAGGGTAGGGATCGGGATCGGGATCCATTATTATGTAATTGATCAATGCCGAGAGCTATATATGCGTCGCTCATTTGACTATATATATACACACACAGCGCACAGCAGCACATCGTATTCATATATACAATAGCGGATTATCACGAAGCGATCGACGATGGCCAGCTCCCATAAAAGATGGATCGCTTCGAAGGTTCGAGATCAGCGGCAGGCTCGGTATATAGCTGCGCCGCCTTCGTGCTTCGGCTTTCATCCCACCTCCCCTCGCTTTGGAAAACACGATAATACATCAAAACTGTATACATTTTCTCCTCTTTATATTTATCCTTGGCTGTGTTTGTGTATATAGCCGCGTGCAGCGGCAGCAGCAGCAGCAGTGTTGGTGGTAGTAGCAGGCAAGCCCCCCAGCAGCAGCAGCAGCCGTATAGCATGTCAACCTCAGCCCTTCACCTGCCGCCTTCTCTTACG
Source organism: Trichogramma pretiosum (assembly GCF_000599845.2). Lineage (NCBI taxonomy): Eukaryota > Metazoa > Arthropoda > Insecta > Hymenoptera > Trichogrammatidae > Trichogramma > Trichogramma pretiosum. Next base: position 324,691 of record NW_019641657.1, read on the forward strand.
AACTCATCTAACAAGCATTCATCTACTTCGACGATGTATACGTGTATATATATACATCCGCACGAGGAGAGCCACCACCCCCATCGCCTCTCTCTCTCTCTCGCGAGACTATACTCGAGACGGAACGTCAAAATACGATAGTGATGTGGCAGAATAACAATACCCAAAGACATTTCGTCCCGTATTTAGCCCAGACTCGAAATTATTGACGTTTGGCGATGGGTATATAGATATCACGTATAATATGTGGAGGGTGGGTTTGAAGGAGCTGCTACATTCTTATTTATTATTATTCACCTGAATCACGGCTCGGCTGCTGCACTCGTGCGGCAAAGTGTATCGCGTGTATATACGTACCTCCCTCCCTCGAGCACATATATACTAGGCGATGTGTATTATACATCGATATAGAGCGCACGATCCGCTACTTACCGAGCGTAAATCCGCCTCGCGCTCGCGCGGGGGTAGATAGGTATAAGGGATAAGTTAGGCACGCGCTTTTGTAAACAACAGCTGCAGCAGCAGCATCATCATCGTCGTCGCCGCCGACTATGGGAGAGAAGCAAAGCCGTTTCACGTGTTGCTTGTTTCTTTAAGCCGTGGCATTACTCGGCGAGCACGCTGCTCGACAAAAACGTAAACGTCGAGCGCGTCAAAGATCCTTATACTGTATAACCTCCGTTCTTGTCTCTCTCTCTCTCTCTCTCTCTCTCTCTCGATCTTATCGTATGGTCTTCGACGCACGTCCTTTGCTTCGAATTACGATAACGATCCGAGAAAACACGGAGAAATAATAATCACTGCGAGGTATGTTTGTGAAACATCGGCCAAGATTTCAAGACCGACCTTCGTTTCCAGAGCTCAGCTGTGATGGCCCTGCAAGAAGCCAGCGAGGCCTATCCTCGTTGGACTAACTCTTCGAAGATACGAACTTGTGCGCCATCCGCGCCAAATGTGTTACCATCATGCCCAAGGACATCCGGGACATTCGTGGAGAACGCGCTCAAGACCTAACATCTCGTCGAAACTCACCCAAAACAATGTCACATGTCGAACTACTGCGACTGTGCTCTGTTAAAAAGTATATTTACATTTGATAAATTTGGCTTGAATTAATTGCAAAGAGTTTGTCATGAATCGTACGAGACTAAATTTAATGTACCAACTTTCAAATTTGATTGAAACAACATTACTAACGTGTTGACATTAATTTTTGGCTTTTGTTATGTAAAGCGTCAACTATAACTCAAAATTTTTAAAACTTGAATTTAATAATAGTGATATTAAAGCTTATACTTGAGAATAATTCTAGCTATGACGGATTTGCTAACGAGTAAAGATACTCGCCATCCAGCGGCCATAGACTGCCAAAGATTTCATATAAAAATACATTGAATAAATTTTAACATCAGCTTATTTAATTTTAATTTCTGATATTACACTAAATTAAAAGTTTTTTTTAACGTTCTACCATCACCACCACCACTACTTATTTCTATCTGCCGATCGCAGGTGCATTAGAAAAACTACGTTATTTTAACCTCTACCTCTCTAGAAGATAAATTCTCAATTTACCAAGTATCTCCTTTCGCTCGAAAAGAAAAAAAAAACAAAAAAAACCGCTACAAAATACTCATCCTCGGATACACAACAAAAAAAAGCAACCCCAACGTTGAAGAGTTACATAAGCTCGGCTCTTTCGCGCGCGCGGGCAACAAAACACTCTGTATTTATAACTCCATTTTTCACTAAAATTGACCTTAACTTATTCGCGGCGATTCTCACGTAGCCGCAGAGATTTAATTTTGCTCGCATACACATGTGTGTGTGCGTGTGTGTATATACAAAACTCCGCAAGTACGTATCCTCGCACACACACGTGTATACATACACGAGCACCGGGATCGATAAACGAGGGGTGGCGTATTATATATATAAATCCCCGCAAGCTCTTGACCCGCGCGCTCGCCGCATTACACGATAATTCCAATGAAAATCTCTCTCTTCTTTTCTCTCTCTCTCTCTGCCCTACTGCTCCTCGTTTGTATAAATTATCATTACTTTGCTTCCTCGAGTCATGAGTTAAAGCGCGTGTTTCGTACACCACAGCGCGTGTACCTGCTGTTATACTTTAGCATATAAAAGCGCGTAGTACACTCGCACGAGTACGTACGTGCGTATATGGGATATATACGACGTAAGCGCGCGGCTATCATTGGATTATTAACCTTTTTTTTTTTTGTTCACGAACTTTGAGTTTTATACACAGCAGCTCGGCGCTCGCAATTTCTCGTCCACGCGTGCTAAATGAAGTTATTGGCAACATCCGTTGTCGCGTGCTCCGATACTGCGATTCATAAAGGTATCTCTTCTGTATGGATGAAAATTGCGCAATAACGATAACAAGGATGTTTTCACTCACGGTGTGTATCAAATATTAAAAAAGAACCAACCGATGTATGTACCTTACGACGCTCTCACCCCCCGTGTATACGCGTCCTTGCGCCGATAAAATCGAAACGATCGCAGGTTCGGGCAATATCGACGCGCAGGAGCTTGCAGCAGCTACACGGCATATACAAGCAGCTCGAGAGAGAAAAGTTTTATCGGTCCTTTCGCGCGGACGTGAATCACATATAATACAAGCATACGTATATACGATATATGTAGTACTGTGTGCTCCGCGCGGCGCACTTTTACTACTGCAACACAGAGAAACAGAGAGAGAGAGAAATAGAGAGAAATGCCTGCGCGCGGGGACGGAGGGTACGGTAAGCGTCTATTTAGAGCACGTATATAGTACTACCAGCACAAGTTTGTCTGTATGCTGCAGTGTGCGCGCGCGCGTGTGTAAGTAAACTTCTTCTTGATTTATACACGCGCCTACCTCCTTGTGTTCTACCTTACTTTTCTGATTTGTTTCTATCGTATACGTGTTTTATGTTGTGTACCTTTGTACATATACGACATAAAAGGTAACTATGTGCTGCTGCTGCGATACAGCGGCGCAGCTGCATTATATCCGACGAAACGCAGATCTCACGCTGTCGCTAGCGCGAATTTTTTATTTTTTTATTTTATGCTACGGTAGTTGCATCTCGCTCTATAATCGGTGCGCAAAACGAGAGAGTGCATAACGAATCGTAAACAATTGCCTTTACTCGAGCTGTATCGTTTTCTCGATTCGAAATAAACAAACGACGAAAAAAAGCATTCGATAAATTCACAACGATATAAAAACAAATTTTGAACGAAACTTACGACTCCTGTAACGCGATACACCTCGATTGGTCGTGCGCGCTCGTACGCAAGTTACATATACGCGCGTGGTCATAATTTTTCCTTTTAAATGTATCGCGTTTAAAAAAAAAAAAAATAAACGTATACGTATGTGGCAAATGGCGCTCATTAAATCCAGCCCGTATGCATTATATTATAATGATAAAATATAACGTAATGCGAAAAACGAGTACTTTTCAAGACGTCACGATATTTTTCTCGCGCGTTAATTCGAACGAAGAGTGACGTCACGAAATATATAGCGACGAGCCACGCGAGCTCTTCCTCCTTTTCTCTTTCCTCTTCTTCTTTTTTTTTTTACTCACTGTTAAGCGCGTCAATGCATTATTTGTTGTAAAATACGCGCGGCGTGTACAATGTCTCGCGAGTATAATTAAAATTCTCTCTCTTTTTCTCTTACCTCGATCTTTGACCACAGTCGCGCGCGAAGCGATCGCTACACTCGGCCGAGCTTTAAAAAGTGTTATCCGCGTGTGTGTCGATGCATTAATGTGTACATCGTGTACACGTCTTTATCGCCGTATGTAATATATACAGCGTACACAGCGTTCAAAGAATTAAAATAAATAATTATACACTGGCGTACGCAGAGCGCGAGCTCTATTATACGTATTCTTAATGCAAACAAAAAAAAAATAAATAAATAAATATATGCCTGGCGCGGCTCGAGGTGGATGTATCATCGAGCGCATAGGTATATAACGCGCTAATTCAACTAATGGAAGCTCCTCTCCGCAATAACTATGCGGCTATTACACGCGTACGAACTATATTTATATTTATGTCTCTGTGTGCAAAGTCGTCGCGTTTTAAACGCAACCACCACGACGCTGCTCGTGGTGGTGGTGGCGGCGGCGGCGCAGCGGCTCAATTCCGTGTGCCGTTCTCGCTCGGCTTTGGTACGTCGGTCACGTACTTATACTCCGGGGAACTTTTAAGTGTGTAACAGAAGAACGTTAAATCAGCCATCAAATTCAACCCTACCCTCTTGTACCTTCCGATTCCGCGCGCGCGATCGCATATAGGCAACGGCCGACGTTTGCGGATACCCGCGCGTATATAACTTTGCGTTTACGTGTGATGTCGTAGCCAGGGTATACATAATATAGCACGATACAGCACGATACGGAGTAAGCGTTAAGCCGCATATATGCAGTAACTAACGGTGTCTATCGCGCGACGTACACGCTCGATCCTGCGGCGTATTGCACGCGTATCGTGCGTGCGTGTGCTCCTATTCGGGTGGAAATGCTCGCAATTTCGTGGCGAGGTTTTGAGAGAGTAAAAAGTTTTTTGGTCATAAAAGGCTCGTTTAAATAACTATCACCAGTACTTTTAAATTAAACGATACTTTGACTTATACTATCATTTTTACTTTGCCACTTGCAGATTTACAGAAATAAAGGTACTCGCCATCTAGTGGTAGATGATCGTCTTTAATAGCGATTGAGTTTTGATAAATTTTTTTTTTTGATAATGTCAATCAAAATGATTAATTTTAATGATAGAATAGCAGTTTTATAGAAGAATGTTTATAGAAGTTTGTATTGTGCATTTAGATAATATGCGTTGATGTTTATTAAATACATATATATAATTATTTTTACTTTTTACTTGCAAGTTTTCAGATAAAGTTTTCGCCATCTAGTGGTGAATTTTTGCATCTATCGTATTTAAAGAGGTTAAAAATTAGTCTCAATTTTTTAAACGGTTAATAAATGTCACTGTCACAGAAAAATGGGCAACAAGTCAAGTAATTGCCATTTATTTTAAAATATTTTAAATAATAATTGTTTCGGTCATTAGTTCATTCTCGATGTTGAGCTTTTTGTCACCAGGGCGCAAACGCACGCAATTCCCTCTTTCTTACAACTTTTGTATGTAAAATTTTCCCTGATTTACGATTTATTTGTTCCTTGTTGCATCGCCAACGCGAGGATATATTTATAGCGCCGATCAAAAAGGACGTTATAAACGAACTATATATACCCGAGATATCACACGGGCAAACAAAATGCGCGTGCGTGGGTCGTCCTTTCGTGGTCGCGCACCATAATATCGTCGCGGGCAACGAGCGAAGCCCACACACACACGACTTATAATATCGGTACTTTGCATGTGTATCATTATCGTATAGCGTGCGTGCTCGCATGTGTATATAATGGAAAAAATTCGGATGAAAAACAAGAAGCTCCAACGTCGCTGTATGTATACTATACAAAGTAGGTATGTATAATATAGGTAACGCGTTCGTGTGTGTACGTCTGCTAATATATAGACTCGACGCTCCGAGACACGCGCGCACGTGCGCTAATTCAGTCCATTCGTCAGAGAGAGACACACACACACACACGAGCCTTACTTACGTATATTTATGTGCGCGAGTAGCGCGGCTATATACGCAATTCCCCGCGAAGCAGTATAATACGGCGTAAAATGAGAACTGTCAGTCTTACAAAGCTTTTAATTTTCGTGCGCGCACACACATACGCAAATATACCTATGTAAGTACGTATACACGTAAATAAAGCGAGCGAACGAAAGCGTAATAAATATGTGCGGACTCGGCGGCGTCGTCGTGTCACGGCCGAAAGAAAAATATCTTCGATGATTCGAGGTAATTCAATCGGCAATGTGCACGCACGCACAGCGGTGCAACGTAGGCACTGCACTTCAACGCCGAAAGAATTCGACGTGCTGACGCTCGTAATAAATAGCTGCCGTTTCATTTTTCTTCTCTTCGCGCGCGCATTATTATACGTACATAACGTAACTCACCGATAACGTAACTGTAGCCGTCGAGCGTGAGGACGCACTTGCGAGTGACCGGACCGGCGCTGGCCGGCAATAGGCCTGCACCGGCGGCGGCGGCGGCGGCGGCGGCGGCAGCGGCGAGTCGGTTCTGTTGCTGCTGCTGCGGTAGCTGCTGCTGTTGGTCTTGGCCGCTGTCGCGGCCGTGTTTACACTCGTTCACCGTCGTCGTGCCGGTTTCCAACTGACCGCTTCGATAGCAACTGCAGCCGCACTGATCCTGCTGCTGTTGCTGTTGCTGTTGCTGTTGCTGCTGATTAGCCGGACGATCGCCGTGGCACTTGTGGACCGGCTCTTTCGCCTGTCTCGACATCGTCGGTGAACGGCATCGCCGCCCCCTTTTTATCTGGTTGAACGATGGACAGCGACGGCGGCGGTCCGACGTGCGTCGCGCATGATTACGATGATGCGACGCACCGCGAAGCAGCAACAGCTGGAGGTAGAGGAGACAGGCTCGATTTTACTCGAGCACTATAGCAACGAAGCTTGTTATACCTTGTCTCATTAGCCTCCTATACGACGCGCGATTATTCTCCAGCTGCCGCGTACACTCGTCCCAGTATTTATTTGTACAGTTGTTTGGAGCTTTTATTTTTTATCCTTGTATATTATACTTTGTATAATGCCCGTCTTGATGACTATCGATACTCCAGCTCTATTATTTTATTTATATCGCAACGATGGCTCGTCGATTCTTTCTTCGCTCTTCGAAAGCTCTCACGCGCACTTCATACACTTGTACACACTGCACACACAAAATTGTACGCACTCGGCGAAAAAACTTTAACTATCGCGGTGATTATACTTTTGCGCGCGCGGCCCCCCGACGTACGCGCTCGTCAAGCTCGCACACAGCGTCGTCGTCGTAGTTGTTTTTGCGATGGTGGTGGCGGCGGCTCTTCCGCAGGCAGGTAACTTAACCCGCGGCCTGAGAGAGATCTCTCGTACGAATGACGACTGCTCGACGCTTTACGATAATGGCCAGCGGAGAGAAGGGCTATATCGGCACTACTGCCGCGGCGTATATACTATTTTACTGTTATACCGCGCGCTTATATGGAGCTTAAAACTCGTACTCTCTCCATGCGCGAGTGCGTGTATTCGAGTGTGTGTGTGTGCTTGCACGGCCACACAGCACCACGAGAGATGCCGCTGCTGCTATGTGTTTGTTTAATTTGGCCTCGGCTCAACTCCTCGCGTCGGCTAGCTAGAACTTCTATTTCCAACTCTACTAGCGGTGACGACGGCGTCGTCGGCAGAGCTTCGCCGAGTGAGCGAACGAAAACGCTATATAAATGTTGCACACACGAAACACACGCACACACTGCAAAATAAGAGAGAGTATTTGATGCACACGACGCGCGCGCGACAGCCACTTTTCTTCGTCTTCTTCTCTTATTATTTTTTTTTTCGTTTTTCGTCTTACGATGCTCTCGTGTGTCGCGTAGCACCGTTTACATCGGAGAGCACAAAATAAAAAAAAATAAATAAGAGAAGAAAAGCTGTGTGGCGAGTCTGATTTTTCTTTTCTTTAGCTTCTGCCGCTGCTGGTGCTTTTCCAAAACAATCAGTGAGCGGCGGCTGGGCGAGAGCTGCTTCGAGAGATATTGTATATAATGCTCGTCGGATATATAATAAGCGGTATATACGAGATGCGTCAAATCTCGCTTATTACACGGCGTCTCAGAAGCGGAGAACGCATCAAAAAAAAATTCTCTCTCGTTTCTTTTTTTGTAAACACACTTGATCGATGCTGCTTGACGACGAGCTTCGGTGAGCGAGGAGCTTGCGACGATAACGACGTGCTTTCCTTTTTTTTATTATCCAACCCCGTGTTACATTAAACGAGTGGTTTTTTTTCGTCAGCGGGATAATAAAACTGGTTCACGAATTCGAGCTCGCTCGCGCGTGGATCATCATCATCATCATCACTCGCGTATCGTCAGTAGCAGCACGGACAGAGACACACGCATACCCACGCACACGCACAACCTCGACGCGGAGCACCGAGAAAGTCACATGGGCACACGTGTTGCAGCAGCAGCGGAATCGTGCGCATCTCTCTCGCCCTCACTTTTACTCTCTCTCTCTCTCTCTCTGTATGCTCTTTATTATAAATCACAGCCCCCAAATGAATTTATTATATTATCCGCCCGCTACACTACGCTTGGAAAGCGCTACGATGTATTTACGACACGGGCGCTTGAATATATATACTACTGCTGCTGCGCGCGTGTACGTACGATAACAACGATGATAATAATAATAATGATGACAAAATAACGTATTACGTGTATGTATATATCGTGCGAGCCGGACGGCGATTGCGCTTCGACTGAACCTCGACTCACTACTGCTGCTGCTGCTGCTGCTACTCCACATCGCATGTATGACTCGCTCGCGCGCGCGGAGAGAGAGAGAGAGAGCTTTGCGCTGAAGCAGCGTCGCCACCACTTCAGGCATACTACGCTGTATAGCAGCAGCAGCAGCCCCTACCGCGGTCATGGCGCCGCCAACCCCTCTTTCACCTTACGCTCTGTGTGCTCCCTCTCTCTCTCTTTCTCGCTCGCTCCTGTTCTTGTGCCTGTGTGTGCTCGACTTGCCTGCTGCCTCGCTCGCTACAGCTCTCCTACTTCTTCTCTCTCTCTTTTTTTTCACGTTTCGCGTGTTTTTTCCGCTCTCTCGCTCAATTTTTTTTTTTTTTGCCTCTCTCTCTTTTTTTTTTGTACTCCCATTTACCTGCAATTCCATGTTAAGTTTCTCTCGCTCCGGCCTCTCTCTTGTTCGTTTGGCCGATATTGTTGCAGGTATTTTTCTCCGTCTGCATGAGCGTACGTGTTGCTGTACGTATATATGCGTACCTTTGTCAAATGAGGATTGGGGAAAAGTGCGAGCGAGTTTTTTACGATTTCGTCAGGACCATTTGACGTCGCGCTCGCGCGATGACGACTGTATATACCAGGCTCTAAAATGCTCACCTCTATGCTTTATGGGAGCTTGTGTTGTTTAGTACAACAATTGGCCTGTAGGAGTTACAGGTATTTCCCTATTATTTTTTTCTTTTATTTTCTTTTATTTTTAAGCTCGCGAGCGGTCTCTCGATACGTCTTCGAGTGTGTCAACGCGCGCATTAATGTGTACACGTTCGTTGGAAAAATATTTTTGCGAGAAGCAAAAATTTTTCCGTCAAAAAACACGATTTCTTCGCAGCCCGAGGAAAGAGTAATTGTTTACAATTTTCACTCGCAATCGTGCCGCGCTCGCGAGACGTATTATATTAATCCACGCTCGCAGTCTTTCTCGCGCGCTTGTTTGGTTTTCAATTATTACCCGCAATTTTTACCTCCTTCGCGCGGATGAATATTTATAATGTAAATACATTCGTTTGTTCGACTCCGGCACACGAGAAAGGCGCAGAGTGAGAGAGAGAGGGAGGGAGAGCTCATTAAAAATTTTTTCGTGAAACCAAAGTTTTATATGCTACTGCGTTATATATAATCGTTATACTTCGCGGAAAAAAAATATGCCTGCGTGTATATATTCCTTATGCCGCGCAACTGAGTTCGGAAACATGTAACTTCGAGCACACCGGCTCACTTAATTATCCGCGGAGTTAACCCAAAGTCAACCCAAGGCTCGATCTAATATTTTGCAAAAACAAATTATTTCTCTGGCGCGCATATTAACAATGTTTAAACATTTATCGTACGTTGAAGAGTAAAGTTCGTATTATTTACCGTGTACCATACGTATAAATGAGTTAAAAATGTTCTGTACTTTAAACTGTTTGATGTTGATAAAAAATAAAAGAAAATAATCATTTTTTTTCCTGTATCCAAGAAAATTTCGTACACAACGTTGGGTTAATTTAATTTTCCACCGCAAGATAACTCGTCTATCCCACCGGATTAGCGTATACGAAGAATTAACTTTTGGTTACTTAATAAAAGAAAGTGTCAGAGAAAATATTAAAAACACCGCGAGAGGAACTGAATAAATTGACGATGGGCAGCGGCAGACTTTTTAATTAACAACTATTTTGCCGTCATGAAACAAGGTCAACTTTTAAACCGCTATTTGAAAAAAAAAGAAACAAAAATGAAACAATATTTTCGTCGGTCTTTTTTATTTATTTTACACTTTATGCTCGGCGTATGAACGGCAAAGGAGGTCTTTTTTTCGTGTACCTGAACAACGCGTGTGCTATATGTAAATATTCGCGAATAAATATTTATGCGCGCTGGCTTGAATTGCAAAAACGTTTACCTGCAGTTTTTAAAAATGCTAATAAATCATAGTTGCATTCGCGCAACCTTCAATCTTTTGATATTGCTGTATGTATACGCACCGAACCTACGATATAATCCGCGTTTATCGAGACATGGCATTACCTAACCATTTATGCAGATCGTGACTTTGCTTCTTCATCTTCTTTTTTACTTATTTTTTTTCACAAAAGGCGATATTTCATATAATTCGACTGTCTCCCAATACGCTTCTCGCTCTCTTTCGTTCTTTTCGAGCATCCTCGACGCAAAACGAAAACTTTCAATTTGTATCGCTTTTGTGGACAGACAGAAAGGATGACTCGCGATGAGGAAAAAAGGCCTCTCTCTCTCTCTCTCTTCGCTAAACCCGCCACAGCTGCTTATACGCTTTTTATATCATAAGGACCCTCTTCGCGTTTCGTTCAGCTGCGCCGCCGCCACACACTGCGCGTGCAGCCGCGGTACAGGTAATGAAAATTTCCAACAAGTTTTCTCCGCGTGCGCACGGAACATAATGCCTCGGTAAAGGCAACAAAACTTGTCTTATTTTTTTTTTTTCCTCCTATACGTGTACAATATCGTGTGCACAATTATATGTACACGAAGAAAAAAAAATCGCGAGGGCATATAGACGAAGGATGACTTTTCTCTTTTCCTAGCTCACAATTATGATTCTCGGCTTTTGTGCGATGGTACCACGTAATAGGGATCCGATGAGAGAATCGCGCGCGGGGCATGATATTATGTAGCGACTTCGCGTGTGCGTCAACACACACACACACACACACAATGTATAAAAAAAAAAAAATAATATATATAATACGCGCGCAAGAAAATGAAGTATATGCGCGCACGAGGTATAAAATTGAAGAAAAAAAATAATAACAATGCGAGCATATTAATAGAGAATAAAGAAGAAGCAGCAGCAGCGGCTGCGTCGTCGTCGTGATCGTTAAATCGAATTATGCATCGTACAACGCAGCACACGCACACAATGCGAAGCGGGCATATGTATATTTTTAATATGTATTATATATCATTGGTTCGGGAAAATACGTAAATATTTTGTTTTTATAATTAGAGAAAATAAAATACGAAGTCAATGAAACGGAATAACGCAATACGCGAATGCGTAAATGCGAATTGACTATAGACATAAAAGGACTCGAAGTAATGACTCAATATCAATTAAGCTCGATGGCGAACTATATACGGGAATTATTGATTTTATATTATTTTTAATTGAGAAACGCGACTCTCTCTCTAGCTTCGAGTTCGAGCGACGAATGGTCAAGCCGGCTCGAGTAGAGTGTACACCCGGTATAAAGTAGTCTCTCGCGCAATCGGCGAACGCCGGATAAGCACAAACAGCTGCAAGCTCCCGAGCTTAAATGCAAAAGCTTCGTTTTACAAAAATAATTTAAGTTTAAATCCTTCCATCGGTGTGTGTGTGTGTGTGTGTGTGTCTCTCCTTTCCCCCGCATTGATGCCGAGGGGGGAAAATGGAAGTAGTACCAGTAGTACTAGGCAGCAGTAGTAGTAGTAGTAATTGTAGTAGAAGCTAGTAGCAGCAGTCCCCGAGCGCGCGTTTTGCTCGCCTCGAAGCGATTGCGATGGCGCAAAGCGATCAATTATCATTTAAAGCTTCGCTCAGCACGAAAGGCTGCGCGCCGTACGTATATATATACTGCGCGCGGAAACATACATCGCACGAGTAAGAGAGAAAGAGAGGCCATCAGAGGAGAATAAAAGAGAGAGAAGGAGAGAAAAAGAAGTCGGTATTAAAGAGCTGGTCGATGCTAGATATTCCAGCTGTGGCACGGGGGTGGACGAAAGGAGTTGTACTATACACACGCACGCGGTTAGAAACTTTAATTGGGCTCATCCAAAAGCTATGTATGTGAGGTATACAGGTGAGTGAGTCGAATCGCTCGAATTCTTATTTATAAAGACAGTTCAGAGAGATGAGCGTTGCGCACGTTCGTTAATACTTGACAAAAAAAAATCGGTTCTTCCGTGGCAAGAGCAATCGTTCCCGAGCTGTAGCGTAATATGTATCAAAAATAATTACGTAAAAATTAATGTAAAAGTAGACGCAGTTGTACTCTAGGAAATTCCTTACTTGAGCTTAATTTTAGGTTCAAAGGAAATTTTATAGCTACTTTATTATTTACAATTTCAGTCTCTAGTTTATGGACAATTCATTTGTGCTTTGAGTAAAATTTCGAGTTCCATTCGGATCCCAGGGCAGATGGATCAAGTTTTATTGAAATTTTTTCAAAGATTACATGCATGACCCCAGAAAGAAATTACGTTACAATTGTTGTGGAGTCGAATAAGCCACAGTCTTTGCATGTAATCGTAATTTTTGTTCCTTTTATCATCAGCATTATTTGCAGTAAAAAATGGAACTTTGAAATAAAGAAATGGAATTTCTCTACAAAACTGAGTAGGAGTTTTACGCCATGGAAACATTCATAGCATAGAATTTGTCTCGCTATGAGTAAAAACTTCATAAGTTATCTTATAAGATTATATTCACTTCGTCACTTGCAGATTTACAGACGTAAGGTACTCGCCACCTGGCGGTGGACTCTAACATTAATTATGAAGTTAATTTTCAATCATTTTTAATGAACGCGATTATATTTTCACGCGTATTTTTGAGCACTTCGTATAAACAATTATCCGGTACGTTTCATTAACTTCAAATGAATTTTAATTCATATAAAGGAACCTTACATAAAAATCAGCACCAATCACTGTAACGTCGAGTTGATCCGATGTTACATTCAATCAGCATTCACTCTTTTCAACGACGTACAGTACACTCGTGTATCTCGTGCGCCACTATATCGAGTCGCTTCGCGTGTCGACTCGATGTATCGATCGTTATATATACATTAACTCTATAGATCGGAACGGTCTGCGCAGGATTCGCGTCGATGTACAATCGCCGATATATCGAAAAGGTCTACGGGGCTGCGCCAAGGCGTGTACGTACTTACGTACGGTATATATGTATATGGGGCCCCTCCTTATCACGCGATCGGCCGGCGAAGTCTCTCGATAATATAAAGCCGTGACGTCGAGCTTCTCGAGGCAGTCGAGCACGCGCGCGCGCACCGCGAGACCCGGACCAGTGCACGAACGTATACGTATGGTATACGATATAGGTATATATAACACGGAAACAAAGTCGCGAACTATTGCCATGTGCAACGAGCACGAGCGAGTCCGTTATATATACATAATACGCGCCGGCCGGTACATTATACACCCCGAGGCATCGATCTTTTGGGACAATGCACTCTCTCTCTCTCTCTCTCTCTCTCTCTCTCTTTTCCTTCCCTAAAGCTCGGTATGTATATCTGTATATCGAGGTGCAGCTCGAGCGTACGCCCGAACCATCTGGCTTATTTTACCTGTAACGTGCGCGCCAGCTCCTACGTAATATACCCCGCGTATATAGTGTATATAGGCGCAAGCTCGCGCAGTGCGCAGTACGACTCGATGTGTACAAGTGTGCGAAGGCAGACAAACCGCGGCTCGTTGCGCGAGTTATGCTCACCGTTGCTCGCGCGTCTATATAAATCTAACGACCGAGCGCGAAATTTTGTTTTTCGCTCTCGCGGCTCTCGGCTCGGTACGTAGACATGTGCGTGTCTGTGTATGTGTGTGGCAACGAGCGCAGCTCTAATACAGCTACCGACAATTGCCCCCGCTATATAACAGAATGCAATATGCCACGTAACTTTTTCTACTTTGCGTGCGCGCGTATATATTCTCTCTTACGTGTATCGTATTGTTTTCTGCATACTCGCTCGCTCGCTCGCTCGTGGGTGTTTTTATTTTTTGCCGCGCGAGTATCCTGTGAGCGTGGAAAAAACGAGGAGAATATGTCGCAACGCCGCGTATATTACATTATTGACTTTCGCGCGCGTAGCGTACTCGTTTGTACGACCGAGTGAATTTTTTTCCTAGCTATTCTTTCAAAAAATCCTCGAAATTTGAAAATGCGCGAACAACCACAATTTTGATAGGTATTTTTTCTATAGCTATTTTATAGCTGTTTTACTGCCTTTATGTGCCTTTTAAGTATACTCCGAGATCCAAATGATGTGGGACAATTCTCTTATTCGACGGCTTTGAAGGTACTTTTATGTACAAATGATTTGTGACAAATTTCTCATTCACCTGGCCGAGCTCGAAAAATTTCTCGACGACGTTGTTGCAACGAGCCATGCAGACTACGTGAAAATGTGTGAAGCTGGTCACCTCGTCGACGTAGTTCGCCTCAAACCTGTCTTATATCTCAAAGAGCTGATGGGCGCGACTCTCGTCGCTCAGTCTGGAGACGCAACGTATCGGCGTGGTTCGTCGACTTTGTCGGGCTCGTCCCTGTAGCCGGTTTCGATCACGAACTCCATAAATCGCTCGGGACGATTGCCCATGCTTCCTGTGGCCTCCGAGAGAAACCGATCCATCTGCTCGCGCCGAAAAATATCTCGCAGATTCGCAAGTTGGCCCTGCCAATTTTTGCCAAAGGTATATAATTTATCGAAAAAGTTGTAGATGTCTTTTTCGGTCGTACAGTCGACCTCTTTTATTGAAAGTTGAATAAATAGGAATATTTTAAAATGTCAAATGTACACGTTACAATTACATAGTTTTTTCTTATATGTAAAAATTAATGTATCGTCGCATCCCAACGGAATGAATTTGACTTCGATTCATGATAATCGTTTTCTTTTTTCCTCGCTATTATCTTGTTCGTCGTTCATAATTGGTCTCTTGCGCGACTCTGTCTCCGCCTGCATACGTTTGTTGATCATAAAGTAATCGTAACGTATCTCCTCTACTGAAATCTTTTCGTGTTCTACCAGTTCTCTGAGCTTAGATGTTTCCACTTTTAGTCTTTCCTCGGCAGCCAATAGATCCGAACTTGTTTTTCCCATTATCAAACTTTGCGCTTCTACGATCTTGTTTCTATCTTCATAGCTTAATCTCGAGTTATTATAAGCGCGATTCCTTTCGCTTCTACTCCTTAAGAGAATGGCCTGGAGCTCCGTTAACATCCGGTGGTGTTGTGTCATGTCGGGCTCCTCGTCCTGTTCCATTTCAGTGACGTTCCCTTCCTTCGACTCACATAATTCCATACCTTCCATTTTTTGTCACGAGTTTCTTTTGCGCCTGCGATATGGATGGATCGATTTGAGTTTTTAATAGCCGATAATTGATCACACATCACACACATAGACTCGGCCGTTGAGACGTCTGACAGTTGCGCGAAAGATGCGAAACGAGTGCCCGAGACTCTCAACTCTCTTTCGGCTGTGTTTACGTTGAGAGCGAGATCGAGAAATCAACCACAACAAATGAGATCGAGGCTCAGGCTCGTGAGCGAGCGTGAAAACGTGACTTATATATATTTCGATCGAATGAGCCGAGGAACTGAAGAATTCGGAATCTCGATCGAACGCTTTACCGATTTATCGAAAACTTTTGTTCAAACCACCGGTATCCAATCGGAAGTTTTTATGCCAGCACAGAAAAGTACCCTGAGAGACGCTAGAAAGGGTCCTGAAACTGGAGATATTATTGGTGAAAAATTGTGGTAATTCAACGATGCATGGACGCGGCAGTCCGAGCTATGCATTGACCCTATGCAATATCGTTATTTTAACTATTAATTATAATTATAATATCTTCGGTTTTAATGTTCGTATTTAGACGAATAAAAAAAGGAAATGTTTTTCTTTTTGTTTAGAATGAGATGAAATAACATTGTTTTCGTAAACATTGAATAGTTTAGGAGTTACAACCGTATAAACATTTATTTTGATTTGATTTTTTTAGCTTAAAAAATGCCTAATTACTACCTCCATCTTAGGCCCTCGCGGCACTAACCCTGTGAAAAATACACTCAAAACAAAGAGATTCGTGGCTCCCGAATCGAATAATCCCGAATCGAAGAAAAGAGTAACATTTTTTTCATGACGAAATAATAACTTTTTACACTATTACAAAGCGATTTTCAAAAATAGGCGATTTTCGCTCCACTCTAATATGTGTACCTAATAAGCAGAAAAGTCGAACGCACGATGATCCCGAGAGCTTAATAATACATGTGTATGCCATCTCATCGATATGCGTAATATATAACGTGTGTATAGCTCGAGATACACAATGCAGACGATTGTGATGGGTGTGTACTCGAAGCTCCGCGTGCGTAAACGGACTCGAACGCCCGTACAAATATATGTAGCAATGATATAACGATCAGTAAAAGTCACGGATGTGTCTTTCTCTCGACGATCGATATGTAAGCCACTACACCGATTTTATGCGAAATAATCGTAATAATCGCATGTAGAATACGTCATTCGTGTGACGCGATACACTACCATAATGTAACGTGCAATAATATACATTCTATCCTACATTACGTGCAAATAGAATTGCACGCTGTGTCGTGTGTACAAACATTTCCTGCTTTTCATTCAGCTTTGAGCGAGTCGAGGGCCCCTGACACGAATCATATGAATCTAATTGAGGTGTGTCGCGATTTTTCACGTGAAACTTATTCCTACTTAAGATACTTATTCTACGTAAGATAATTGTAAAAAATAATTTCTTTTCAAATGCCTTGCCAAAAATATGTTTAGCAAGAATTCAACATTTTTCGATTTTACAAACGCACTTCGTTTTTGCGTTTAAAAACGATTTCTTGATCGCCAGTACCGAGATCATATTTCAAGACTCTTTCGACGTATCGAGATTTTAATGAGTCCGAATAGGTAGGATCAAGAAAATTGGATTTTAGATCTACTTCATCGTCGCGATAAAAGTAGAAGAGCTGATGATGATACATCAGAGCACATCGTAAAAATCCCAATCAATTAGGTAAGTGAGAACGACAACTGGTCTCATCACCGAGAGAGTAATTGATTCATAGAAATCAGTTGCTTTCAAGCCAACTCTTTATCGACTGACTTGGTGCCCGAATTTATTAATGAGTACATTTGGATGCCAGTGGTTTGAACAAAAGTTTTCGATAAATCGGTAAAGCGTTCGATCGAAACTCCGAATTCATCAGTTGATTCGATCGAAAAATATATAAGTCACGTTTTTACGCTCGCTCACGAGCCTGAGCCTCGATCTCATTTGTTGTGGTTGATTTCTCGATCTCGCTCTCAACGTAAACACAGCCGAAAGAGAGTTGAGAGTCTCGGGCACTCGTTTCGCATCTTTCGCGCAACTGTCAGACGTCTCAACGGCCGAGTCTATGTGTGTGATGTGTGATCAATTATCGGCTATTAAAAACTCAAATCGATCCATCCATATCGCAGGCGCAAAAGAAACTCGTGACAAAAAATGGAAGGTATGGAATTATGTGAGTCGAAGGAAGGGAACGTCACTGAAATGGAACAGGACGAGGAGCTCGATATAACACAACACGAGCGGATATTTACGGAGCTCCAGTCCATTCTCTCAAGGAGTAGAAGCGAAAGGAATCGCGCTTATAATAACTCGAGATTAAGCTATGAAGATAGAAACAAGATCTTAGAAGCGCAAAGGTTGATAATGGAAAAAACAAGTTCGGATCTATTGGCTGCCGAGGAAAGACTAAAAGTGGGAATCTCTAAGCTCAGAGAACTGGTAGAACACGAAAAGATTTCAGTAGAGGAGATACGTTACGATTACTTTATGATCAACAAATGTATGCAGGCGGAGACAGAGTCGCGCAAGAGACCAATTATGAACGACGAATCGATACAAGATAATAGCGAGGAAAAAAGAAAGCGATTATCATGAATCGGAGTCAAATTCATTCCGTCGGGATACGACGATACATTAATTTTTACATACGAGAAAAAACTATGTAATTGTAACGTGTACATTTGACATTTTTAAATAATCCCATGTATTTAATTTGTCAAAATATTTCATGTTTGTCGATCGCTAAGTCAAAGTGATGAATCACGAACTCATCCTGAGATCTTGAGATAGTATAAAAACGAAATTCGTAAAAACAAGTGCTGTTATATTTTCGCTAGCAATCTTTGTATGTCGCTCAATCATCTTTATCTCCTTACACTTTGTTTCTTTTAAACGAGACGCAGCAAGCGGCTTTTCTCGCGTGCACGTTGAACGACTCTTTTCGACTTCTTCTTCCTTTTCATCGAGTTTTCAATGATTTATTGAGGCAAAATGCGTTATGACGCGCGCGTGAATCAATAAGGTTGAGAATATTTTTTCGAACTATGCACTCCCCGTAACCAAAATTTCTCAGTTAAATAAGGCTAGTCTCCATGGAATGATCATATTTTATTAACATAATTATTTTAAACTAATGAAAATTAGTTTTTTCGGATAAGTACTACCGCACTGCACCTCTTGATCTGTATATATTTTTTCGTCAAGCAATTTCATTGACCGATGTATTATTGTAAATTCGAAAGTGTCAATAAAAAAGATCGTGCCGACATGAATGATGTTCTTGTCGAAGTTTTTATTAGTATCTTTGGCTACGATAGAATCCACGCGTGTGCGTACGTGTATGCGTGCAGATTACGTATAGAAAATGAAAAATTATTATATTCCGATAGTACAAGCTGCTGCGCGCAATTTCGCGAGCAGCATCGCAATATATCGGATCGCGTTTCCTCGAATGCTCGTATAATCGGAAAATCGCAGGAATACCGGCATTAGTGCGGTTGCCGAGCTTTTAATATATATATCTACCCGCACACCCCCGCGAATGTACATGTATCCGCGTAGGAAATTTCGCCCACACCCGTTCCTGCTTGCTTGCTTACGCGACCGAGAAGCAGATGAGATATATATTCAATGTTTATATGCGCGTTATATGTACGTACATATATAGATAAGTATCGATCCGATAGCATCGCAGTGGCTGCGATCGCAGCCGTTGAAACGATTAATCCCCTCGGCAACTACTTACTAATTTACCGCAAAAATCAGAAGGCGCACACGACTACGACGCAACTGGTATATGTGTAATAATGTGTATACACGTACTCGGCGTATACGTACTACGAACTTATATGTGTACGTACCAGCGGTTAATCAAGCGGAAAAAACACGCTCTACCGCCCGCGCGCGCGCGGGATGCGCACCGCATGTTTTCCCGCCAGCGGCAGCAGCTATATTATTATATACGTATATTTAACTTAACTCTCTCTCTCTCTCTCTCGCATCGATATATCCTCCTCTTACCTAATCAGCGCGAGTATAAATACCTATAGGTATATGTATAATAACGAATACATATATACGATATTATGTGCCCATACGACACGACGGCCGCTGCGTAATGCAATTACAGGGCAGCAGCAGCGGCAACAACTCGACATTATTACACGTACACACAAACGCACCTGCATTAAAACGCACGAGTGCAGATGTGTGCGAATCAATGGCCCTACGAGCAAATGTGCGTGAGTATGTGTGTGTGTATGTGCATGTATTATGCGCCAGGCGAGTGCAAACGTTGCCTACCTTTATATATATAGTACTATATACTATATACCTAGAGGGCTGCGATACGAGCAGCGCAACACGAGAGCAGCAGCAACTCGACTCTTGAATTTCTGATGTAAGCTCCTCGAAATGAAGTTTATAACGCGCGGCTATATAGCTGCTGCTGATGCAGTTGCTGCCTGCGCGTATATATATATATATATTATGACGTATATCTCTACGCCATTGCCGCTGTATACGCGCGCGCGTGAGTTTATAATACCGATTCGAAGATGTGCGCGCGCGCCCATCGTCGACGTTCTCCTGCCGACGAGCACACGCATACGCGCACACCAAAGCTGCAGCATATAGGATAGAGAGAGAGAGAGTCGAGAGGATCCAAGAGTATATCCGGGAATTACCTTCTTGGCTGCGATTGATAACAGCTCTCTCGCTCGTCTCTTTTGTTTCCTTATATACACGACTATATACGAATTTCAAAGTTGAGAGACGTCAATGTGACTGTGTGAGGAGGATGTATTATGGGCTCTTTTTACCTCGCGCGTACACATACAATGAGGATGACGTTATTGAATGCCTCGTTTGTGCAGCTTTCGTTTGGGGAGCTCCAAAGTCATAATAAAAAAATGAAAACGTGCGAATTATACCTCATTTTTTTAATTAATGCAACGATGAGTACACTGGCTGCGGGCGCGCTTGTAATTGGGGAAATACGTTTGCTTTAGCGGCGCGCGATTGGGGGATTAAATCGATCAAATATTTTGACAACCAGCTCGACGCTCGCCACTTTTTTTTGTGCGTGTTATTTTATTTTCCATCGCTGCGCGTGAAAAAAAAATACACGCGCGAGCGATGCGTGCTTATCGAGCCTTCGCGCTGCGCAGTAGTTTGAATTACAAACAAAGTTATTTGACGAACGAGAGCTGTGAAACAGAATAGGTCGTATTTAACACTTGGTTATTTTTCATTAAAAGCAGCGCAGCACTCTAAAAATTTGACTGATCTTTATAGAGAATCGAATTTCCTATAAAAAGGTTGTAATTGTCGAAAATATATTTATTTATGTTATCTATCATTGTATTAATCAACATACCTTACTTTATAATTGTTATATTAATTAATATAAAAAAAAATCGTGCACATGAAATAATACTATATCAGTAATTAAAACACATTCGACAGAAAAGCTCTTATACAAGAGTGCAATGTGCACATTTATATGAAAGATCAATAATTGATACGAATACTTGGTTTCAAAACAATTTCTATATTATCAAGCATTCCGAAGAGCTTTTTTTCAATTAAATTCTGCACAAGTACGTAAGATATACTAAAAGATCAACAATGACTTGAAACAATAGAGTCAATACATGCAGTAGAGAGAGAAAGAGAAAGAGAGAGAGAGTCGTTACAGATATTCTCCAGCTCGAGTGACTCCAAATAATGTGTAGTATTCAACGCAAGGTATATACCAAGTTTCGAAACAAAAACATCAATTAATTTGCTTGAATAATTAACTGTAACTTGAATATCAACAATGCCCGGCCGTAACAATGCAATCAATATGCTCAGATGAATCTGAATTTATTGATTTCCTTGAGTTTTGTATATCGTCGCCCCAGCGCAAGAACCGCACAAATAACTCAAGTAGCAAAAACGTGCCTTAGTCCTATGTTAAAAGGATACGATTAAGGCACCTTTTTGCCACTTGAGTTTATTAGTGCTGTTCTTGCGCTGGGGCGACGATATAGACGCCTCTATAAATTGAGTGTAACACACACAGATATAAAGTTATATGCATTAATTGCCAGTTAAAATTTCAACAACAACAAACAAGTGCTCGCTAACATATCGAGAAGATTTTCGTGACATAAGTAACAAACAACAACAATAACAACAACAAAAGTACAAAAGAGAGAACGGCACTTCCATTCGTCTGTTCGATGATGTGCGTGTCGGTGTTTGAAGATTGGTCTCGAGTGTAATAATATCGAAAAATAATACGTTATGTGTGACAGTCATCTGGCTCGGGACACGTGTTTTTCGTAACTATATAAAACAGCTGCTGTGGCGCGTCTTCGAACGAGAGAGACAGAGCCTAACGAAGCAATAAATCTCGACGGGATTATTCATCGTAATCAATGCGTCGCTTTGAACCCCAACGGTAGTTATGTATAATATTGTGCCCTGAAATGTATTAGTATAATAAAACTGAAACATGCACTTGTTGTGTCAGTTTCCTTTTCGCTTGATTATAAACGAATATATGACGCATTTAAATGTGTTGTAAACTCGTTCCGTATGGAGGTATATCATATAATATTTGTGTGATAATCGTTCGTGTATATAAAATGTTTAATACACATCGATTGGTTTCAGTTCAGTCACATTGAGAAAAAAAAAAACAAAAACAAAGATTGAGAAAGAGATAGAGACAGAAAGTTATAGATAGAGAGTAAGAGATTGCTAAGTACGAATTATCTACGACAATATCGAGCTCGCGATCGATCTTTTCGTTTTTTTTTTGTTTGCTTTTTACCTTCTTTAACAATGTCCGATACGCGTTGGTATAGGGATTTTAAAAATGCCATATTTGTCACGCGTTCGATTTACCTGCAAAAGAGCAATTATCACATGTAAAATTTCGTTCGTTATCCTTGAATATTTGATATTTATAAAATTGTAATTTTGACAATCATTTTCACATCGATACATATTGATATACAGTAATGCATGTATTGTTAATTATGATTTCGTGATGATAATGCGAGATACTGAATTATTTCTGCTTTTTGTACACAGCAGATTCGCATGATTTACTATTTGTTTTTGAGTCGAATGTGGCATTAACTTTTGAATATTATATTTAAATTGCGTTTCATAACTATTCGGGCTGGATTCGAGCGCAATAGACATTCATCATTATGCTCTATACGCATACGATTGGCAAATACGTGAATAATAGCCAAAGTAAATTTAATGCATCGATTAAATTGTTAATATTCCGTTGCGAAATACGTAATTGACGATTTCGAATTTCGCAATTTTATAAATGTCAATCTCGCAGAGGTACACACAATCGGCTGCATTATTATTTTTAAGTTTGCAATCTAATTATCATGCGTCGGAGTAACATTTTTATGGAAGCGAAAAATGTTTCGATGTCATAATTTCTTCTTTTTCTTTTTATTTCATCTCGCAGTGCATAAAGTCATTTTCGTACTTGTACGAGGGGCAGAAGGAAAGTTTTAATTCGATCTAGAAACTCAGATTCGCGAAAAAAAAGTTGGAGTAATTAATCTAATTACAGAGCACGCGCGCGTGTTCTTCCAGTTCAGACATGTACTGATTACGGATGGCTGGATTAATGCGAGCATTTGGAATTAGTGCCGTATTAGACCTGTTAGAATTACGACATAATAATTAGAAATAATTTTGACATCCTCGCATTTTGATGAAAAAAAAAAAAAAAAAAATGCGAAGAATTTCGCCACGAGAGACTCAAGTTGATTGAAAAATTTGATTGTAAGGTGGCTCTGAAAATAGGCAGTGACGGCGCGAGGTGTGCGACTTTCGCTTTACACGTCCGTCGTTCATCATCAGTCTCAACGTCCGATTTTTCAAAAATTCTAAAACGTCCGGAATTTTCTCCGCGTAATTATGCAAAACGTTTTTAGTTTTTCAAGGCTGTCTCGGGGGACTTTCAATTGAAAAAATAAATGCATTACTTTTTAAAAAGTGACTCGTTCTTTTTTTAAGATGTTACAGTTTGCAAGCTATGTATCACTCGAACTATTACGTAAATATTTTCACTGAAAAAATATTACAAATTTAATTTTTTTTTTTCAACTCGAAAAATATCAAATTTCACTAAAAGTCTTATGAATCTACAATGTCCCTATGCAATGTAAAATATTTCAAAATACTTATTTAGCAATTCCAAACGTTCCTGTCTGACGTCACGATGCGAATTGATTCTGAATACGTTGAGTGGGTATTATGGAAATATTTCGCGTGTCAACATTGATCGCGTAAGCAAACTTTAATTTTCAATGTCAAATATGTTTGAAAGCATACAAATTAATCCAGAAATGCTCGGCTGCTTACGTATCTTGTTAATGTCACTATTATAGTCTGACGGATTATTGGATCCCTTCTACCTATCGTGCAAACTTGCGATTATGTTTGCATCATAAGCATAATACATCGTTTTAATTTTCAAAGATTTTTCAGCTTTCCAAGTGTTTTTTAAATAGTTTTTGTATTGCTTTTATTCCAAGTCGTTTAAAAAGTATTTGAAACTAGCTGGATATGATAAAAACTTTCGTTCTTTGTGAGTATCGATTTTTCCGGCAAATTCATTCGACGTTCACCATCAGCTAGAAACTCCGCAAGCACAAACTCTCTACTTTACCACCGGCTGCAAGGGGTAAGCTCTGCGCAAAGTTGCAAAATTTACCGCATACGTCGTGCAAGCTCCGTTATAATACTCGAGAGGGTATAAAGAGAAAAGCTGACGATCGGTAGCGACGGGAAATTTTCAACATTACCGACGCTGCATAAAGCTCTCGTGGTAAGTATCGCTGTTTTTTTTTGCAATAATCAAATTCAAGTTTCCTCATTTTTTACCGACAATTTTTTCTTCGATGAATAAGAATTTATTCTTAATCATGAATCGAGTGATATATCGTTGCAGGATTAACAAATTACACAAAAAAGCATGGTTTAACATTTTCAATATGCTTGCACATAATCTGATATCAACAAAATTGTCACAATTTGCAGAGTTTCCCTCTTGTTTCTCATCAAGTTACACTCTGCAATTCGAATCTTTACGAGCTCGTTGGAACAAAAAAATAAATCCGAAACTCGTTTACACGACTCAAAAGTATATTTGAGGGAGGAGGAGGCTAATTCGATGAAACTCGAACCTGTCAAAGCCTCTCCGCGCGCTTATATCGTATTTACCCTACGTTAACTATTAATAACATACACCATGAGCGCTCGGAGCGTCTTTGCAAAACTTAATTATATCCCTATCGTTCTATTAAACTATAACACGATTATACTTTCTCTCCCTCGGCTCGGTATCTTCTGTGTCAACTGCGTAAAATACTGGGGTTGCCACGGCTGCCACGATAGACGACGACGACGAGGTTGCCGCGCGCGCGCGCATAAAACATGCGCAAAGTTACTCTTATACGTTATAAACTTAGAACGCGTGAGTCATTGCGCGTTTAATCGAATGAAAAAAAAAAGGAAGAAAGTTGAACTATCGGGTCTCGCGAAAGTATGTCGAGATAACGCACGAATCGAGGGACGCAGCAAATTGTTTGCTCGAGAGAAAGATTTTTATAAGATTTTTTAAGTTAATTATTGCTAATCGCAGTTTCTGTATACAAATGGCAGGATAAAAAATTTTATTTCAATAAAAATGGGTGATTTATTCGGTTAAAAGATGTTAAGCCAAACACTAAATTAAATTAATCTGATGAGGAATTTGTCCATCAAATGACAAATAAACTTTAATTTTTTTCTTTACAATCTAGACGTTTCTCGAAAGAATATTCAACAGAATTGAAAAGATAATTACGTAAAATTTTAGTCCAATGCTTTAATTCATCAAAAATTGATTAAAAAAGCAAATTAAGCACTATTTTACTCTCGTAAGCAACGTCACGCTGTTCCATATAATAGCTAAAAGCCCGTCACGCTTTCACGTCTACATCATTTTCGAGGCTTTGCGCTAAGACGTTTAGTCAAATAAATTGATAATTTTTAAATTTTTCACGAACCAACGTTAAATCGAAAAATGTTAAAATCGCTTTAAATTAACGTTGATATAACCGCTTCCAGCTTGTAACTGATTATCAAGTTGACAATCGAGCTACCAAATTTCTCTGCAGGGAATTTCATCGCCGTCATCGTCGTCGTCGTCGTCGACGTCGATGCAGCAGCAGCAGCAGCAGAATATTATGTAACGAAGCCAAGTGCATAATTAACGCGATGATGCATCGGGGCAAAATCAAAAGCTCCGCGCAGAGTCACAAACTTTATACATCCGGTCGGTGCAGCACGGAGGAATGTGAAACTGGTTACCGTAACGGCGCAAGCATATTTAATAACTCGAAGCTTCATTCAACCCAGAGGTTACACGTTAAAAGGAGTGCCTCGTACACAATTTTCCCTGTAAACTATTTACAGGGCTGGAGAAGCCAAGCCAACTGTCAAGCCAAGTCTAGCGAAAATCTTGTAACCGTGAAAACGGGTATAGGGCGTACTGCGTACAGAGAGCGAAAGAGCACGCGTATGGAGAGAGAGAGAGAGAGAGAGAAAAGCTAGCTTTTCGGGCGGGGTACTACTACTTGTTTGAATTAGCTTTTCTGTTTGCTTTTGAACTACACAAATATATACTACTGCTGGGCTTTGTTTGTCTAATAAAACTGCACGTGCTCGTATTTCGCGGCATAATACTCTTATAAACGTGAAGGTAAAGTCTTCATTCGCCCGGAATATCGAGCTACGGTTCGGGTGCGTGTCTGTAATGATATGCATTGTACGGATGAAACGCGATTCGATTGTCGTGAAATTAAGTTGACTGTAATTATTAGTTCTCTCGTCGTAATCATTGTTGAAATTTACAAAAAGTTCTTGGTTTGTAAATTTAACTGCAAATTTGACTGTTTATTAAAATGAAAGTTATGAGTATGCGAGTTCGCTTCAAAGTCTATTGTTTTACTACTTTACTTCTGTTTTATGTAGAACTTGTTCCACTGAATTTAGTACACTGCAATTTAATCAGTACGAAACGTATTAATCCGTCTTATAATTTTCTCGTCGAGCACGCAAGAAAAAAAATAAAATTTAATTTCACCACTTTTTTCAATAGGTGCACGAATAGTAACATACATTAATGAGATAACGAAGAAACCAACGAGCGCTCGTTACTAAATTTTGCTAATTTTAAAATGAAAAATTATTCCTAGATCGTGATTATTATCACTCTGTACGGTATAATTGAATATTTTTTACATTCCTTCAGTAATGTATAAAATTTCACGTTTCCTCTATAATATTCTGCAAATTTTTGCCTATCGAACTCGTTTGGTACGTGAGATATTCGAGATGTTCGCATAGTTTGAATATAGAAATTTCGTATGAAAATGTGACAATATTCACAAATTTTAAATTACTTATCTTTTCTAAAAATAGTTTTTTTTTTTAAAGCATCGTAATGTGAATAATTAGGGCTTAAGTTACGGTGACGAGGAAAGTGCATTTATCTTGTGTCGCTTAGTATAATTAGTTTTGAATACTTGATGCATGATTTTAAGAAGATTATCAGCGTAACTCTAGAGTTAGTGCATAATATGCTTACTTTCATACTCAAATGTAGTAATACCAATTAAAATAATTACAAGATATCCGATTTCGTATTATTTACTTTTCATACACTAATTAATTCTATTGATTTTTTTATTAATCAATACATTTACTTTGAACGCATCAAAAGCCGTTCAATTTCAAAGGCATAAAAAAAAAGTATTCAAGAAAATTACGACATCAGTTTAAAAAAAGTCTCTGCATTCGCTGCCAGTCTCCGCGCGCAAAGCACTCGAGTGATATCCTATTTGCACAGACATTGCGCACAATCATATACTCTAATTAATTCGTTCGGCGGAATAACACGGACAGACGGGCGACAGCGGGTCCTTCGAGAGACGGCACGCAGTATAGTGTTTTGTTATGTTACACACGTTTCACGTTTCGGGCGTACCTAGCCGACCGAACGACCCGATAAAGCGAACCAACGCAAAACTATTTCGGCGAGCGCGTGTACACAATTTGTGTATGGAATATGATCGCTGTATACGTGGTTTATATGGGCTAAATTTTAAAACTGAGCGTACCTTTTGAGTAACGTAAAATTGAGTACACAGTAAATTAACCTCATACCTGCAACAGAAACAAGAAATAATTTGTTTATTTAATGCGCTTATACTTTCGAGTAATTTCGTATGAATAATCATTCGCTCATTTTGCGATTATTTATAAACGTATGTAGCTATGCATATCGTTGATTAAAAATACACCATTGATTATTCAATTAAGTAGTAATATACCGATATAGTCAGGCGATCCATACTTGTTAAAATTGGCCGGCGATGAGTCATTAAAAATTAATGAAGAGAAAACTCGTGTGGATTTACAAGGGAAAATTATCCGGCGAACAGAATTCGATCTCAATATTGTAACGCTATATGTGCACGGTGTCGGGTCTCTAATGGATTAACGTTATTCCAATTGGACAGCTGACAACAGAACGCGATCCTCGCTGGATCGCACTTTTTGGATGTAAGCCTTGGCTTACACGCTAAGATCGACCGTATTGACAACGACCCGAATCTCGCCTCGTAGTAGATTGCCAGCGGACGAAACGAGAAGTGGCTCGTTAACGAGTGAGACGATCATTACTCATTATTTATCAACATAAAGGGAAGACTTGCACCAATTAGTGACAATAAATCGATTTTTTGGTGGTTGATTTTGTTTCAGAAATTCCAACCACCTGTTTTCACATTTCTAGACCCCAAAAAAGATTATTTTTATGTTCAAATGCATTTTCCCACCAGAAATCGATAAAATTCGAGAAATTGTGAATTTTTAGGGTCGCCGCTCCATACCTGTGCTTTTCTGTTTAATGTATGTAATTGAATGTGGAACTATACGTGAAATGTTATGTGATTGTTAGTTACACGATATGCTTTCTCTTTAAAAAGTTTATTTATTCACGATACGGCAGCAGATATAATGTACCTTCTCGGTAATTAGCAGTCTTGAAAAACACTTCTGTACATTTCAGGCGCAGAAATATCCATGTATGTACGTCGTTGATTCAAGTCCAAACATTGTAAAAAAATAATATTAAGCAAGCGTCATATGTGTATTTGGCTAGCAAAATTGTTACAGCTGAAAGAGGATTTTTTATTGATCATTTAAGATTGAGAATCGTTCACGTATACGAAAATGTAAGGGAAGTGTTAAAATAGTTCTGGATTTAGGAACTCTATTAAAAGGAAATAAATAATTTGAAAACAAACACCGGTTATTTAATAAATTGTTTTATTTATAAAGGATGAAAAGAAAAATTTCATTGACATTGCAAAAATAATAACAGTTGATAAACAATTGAAGTTTTTCCACAAAATTAAAGAAAATTTTTGTCGAAAGTATTCAACCATTACGATATTTAAGCAAGTAAAAATTTATTGAGTTCAAATATTTGGGGAACAATCTCATTTTTTTGAAAATTCACTATGATCGTGAACTGAATTTATGTAAACTTTTAGGCTATACTTGCGATGGTAAAACTTGTGACAAATCTCACATTCGAAGGGGTTTGTATTGAAACATTATTTTCGATCATGTACTGAACTAATATGCTTCATGAGGTTTTGCTTCATTCCAAATTATTTTTGACAAATCTCACATTCAAAGGGTTTGCTACGATCATGTACTGTACTTGTGTGAAGTTTAAGATGGTCTTTTCGTCCGAAAGATTTATGACAAATTTTACATTCGAACGATTTGCTCTGATTATGTACTGTTATTATGTGCCTTTTGAGTGTATCCTGGTATCCAAATAATTTGTGACAAATGTCACATGTGAAGGGCTTAATACGATCATGTACAATATTCACGTGAATTTTAAGGTCATATTTTCGTCCAAATGAGTTTTGACAAATGTTACACTCGAAGGGTTTACTCTGATCATGTACTGCATTTATATGAGATTTGAGGCTAGATTTTTGTCCAAATGATTTGTGACAAATTTCACATTCAAAAGGTTTGCTCCGATTATGTACTGCATTTATGTGAATTTTGAGCTTATCTTTTTCTCCAAATGATTTCAGACAAATCTCACATTCAAAGGGTTTGCTCCGATTATGTACTGCATTTATGTGTTTATTGAGGCCACTTTTTTGTCCAAATGATTTATGACAAATGTCACACTCAAAGGGTTTATTCCCAATATGTACTAAGTTTATGTGAGTTTTGAGGGTACCTTTTTCCGCAAATGATTTACGACAAATCTCACATAAAAATGGTTTGCTGCGATCATGTACTCTCATTATGTGCCTATTGAGTTGATTTTTTCGTCCAAATGATTTGTGACAAATCTCACATTCGAAGGGTTTAATACGATCGTGTGCTTCACTTATGTGTCTCTTGAGGTCACTTTTTCGTCTAAATGATTTGGGACAAGTGTTACATTCAAAAATTATTCGCTCTTTTTGAATGATGTAATTGGTTGGGTTTTCGTTTTCTATTTTCACAATAGGTTGACAACTTTGATACTCCGTTTTACAGATTGTTGGAGGCAGTTCAAGTTTAACATCTTTGCACTCCAGCTCTATACGTATATTTTCATCTAAACTTTTCCGTAATGCCACAACCTTATTTGAGAGTTTAGCCTAGAATAAACATTTTCGTGTAGTTTTAAATCTTTCAAGTCTTTTAAGTCAATCAACAGAATATAATTCGAACTCACCGATAATTCATGAAATGACAATGTTTCTAAGGTCTTGGCTTCGCAAGAGTCGACCAAATCAAAAACATAACCTTCACCTACATCCTGCAAAGTATCGTTCGGCTCTTCCTTTACTCTGAAGATTAATACAGTTTACAGTTTTACAGACGATCGCTTGAAAAACAATCATGTCAATACTACAGAAAAATATTATAGCTTACTACATTACTCATGCTTTCCATTGCTTTCTCGATTATATAGAATGGCACTGTGAATTTGCTCGGTATTCACTAAGAAAAAATTAGAGGTTAAACGTGGCTCTACAATAGCCGGCAATGTACCTTGCAATTTAACCTATACACTTTTACGATAATAATTTGTAAAAAACACTCGCTCGTAGTGGTATGTAGCTTCGCACAATAGCTAGTGAACACATCAGTTCCATTTAGGTATTAGCGAGGTGATTCGACTACTACGATAGCTTCTTAGCAAAAATTTCCCCCTCTATCGTCGACTACGTAAATTCGCAGTTTAATCGTGTACACGTGCATCGCATTTTTATCTGTATGTAATTCTGTCAATAGATTTTGCGGAAAAGTACCTATTGGATAGATTCTCATTTTATGTTTTTCTCTGAGTATTTTATTAACGTGTCAACGTTAAGATCGATAAACCAAGCAGGCCATTCACAGAAAAACATCTTCAAAATAAATCCGGTCTTGTTCTTACAAAAATTTGCTAATTTTATTATCGTAGCGTATAAACACTGGATTTGAAATTTATAAATTATAAAAAATGTTGACATTTTTATCAAAGTATACTAAAAAATCTAAATTTAAATCTTCCTCAGAAAACTTCAACAGACCAATGTTGAATGTTATTTCAACGTTTGGCCAAGAAAATTATATGGCCAAATTAAGGCAATAAAAAAAATTCTTTGATTATTTAAAAATTATCAGAATTGTGAACGAATTGAACAAATAAAAATGAAAATAAAAATGAAATAAAATAAGCACATTGGCATTTTTTGTGATTCTTCTATAACGTGGAATTAATTATAATAAGTATAAATAGTCGTAAACTTCGTATAATCCAATACACTATTTTTCCAGTATCTCGACCCAACATGCTTTTTAATTCAACAATACTTTCTCTGTCTTGCCCGTTAATCATTTAAAATCCAGGCGAGCTATTCTGACTCCACTAATGGAGCTTGAATTTTGCGAGAAAATAAAGTTGCCGCACTCTTGCTTTCGCTCACACAATTTCAACTATTTATCAACAATTATACGTATAATTAATCGAATCCTCGACTGTATATCCTCGTAATCATTTTAAAATTTAGCGCGCCTTTGAAACTTTTAAATGAATAAATTGCGTTACACAATCGCGTCCGATTGATATTCGCCAGAGTTTGAATTTGTATACCTGAATGGCCCCGCCGACGCTCGAACGATCTCCGCAGTCCGAACGTCGGCCTATATATATATTTTATTCGCGAACTTTAACGATAGATAAAATGGAACTATACATGATAATAGCCCTCGAAAGCTGCGCAACCAAAAACATGCTGCGCCGCAACTCTCCGAGTCATTGCGCGTCGCGAAGCATTAATTTTGCTAAACGGTTTTATAATTCAATGCTGTTTCGTCATTACTTTACGCCTCGCGAACTGGGCCAGCAGATGGTAGCAAAAAAAAGAGAGAAAGTAACGAGGGCTTTATTCGCTCGTATAAATACGATCAATCAATCAATTTTTCTCTCACTTTTTTCCTCTCTGTTTCTCTCTCTCTCTCTCTCTCTCTCTCTCTCTCTCTTACGTTCGATCGCATTAGGGTTGGCGGGGGAACTAACTCGTCGCGCTCCGTGCGCTGCTGCTGCTGCAATCGCATCCCCGCGATATATAATGTGTGATTGAAATCGGCCGCGGACAGAGTGGGCGAACGAACGAGTTCATTCCTGACTTTGATTATGTGCCGTGAGCGCGTATACGAGTGGGTCTGTGCGGCTATACACACGCCCGAGCGCATATACTGCACTCTTTGGGCTGCAAACGATAACCCTTTCGAGTGTGAGTCAGTGTGTGCGTGCGGGGGTGTACGCGATCGCACAGACGTATCGCGCCGGGCACATTTCGAGTCATTTTATTGGAATTTTGTGTCGATGAATCGAATATTCGCATGGAAATTCCAATAACAGGATTCTAATATTCGGTTACATTTTCATATTTTTTTTTGGAGGGTAAAGCGAATGAAAGTAGTAGAAAAAAAAACGAGGCGAAGTCGATCGGCGCGCGATTATCAATCGATGCATGGACTTTTCCGATTCAAGTCAAACAAGGGAGTACATCATATCGATAATTAACTTTTTGCGTCGTGTCAGTAAAAGTCGACAAAGACAAACGACAAAACAATAAACAATTTTAATTGTTCCCTTTCATGCTCGCGTTGATCGTATCAAGCTGCAAGTTAAATTTATCGCGCGAATGTTCGTTCGAATTAAACAAGTTTATTTTTGTTCCAGCGTGCGCGGCAAATGTCGATATTACACATTTACAAAGAAGAGTAAGAGGGGCGCATATTTTTTGCATTCATGACGTGTAACCTCGAGTTTAGATTTATTTACGTTGAGTAATATCGTTGAAAATTGAAGCGTCAACTGGGATAGAGAGAGAAAAAATGTTCGATACGATCGCCACACATTTACAATAAAATATATAAATGGATTTCAAGTGCAAAAAACTTATTTGCTTACTTCCATTTTTTACTCTCTTTCTCCGGAGTGCAAAAATATTATATTATACCGCATTCGTTGCCGGATCGTATCTTATATCGAAATGCAAATGAATTTGAATAATCGATACGAAACTTTTTATTATAATAAAGAGTTTAACGCAATATCAAACTTTAATTCGAAGCATTAGATACTTGAAAAGTTTTCACCGCTAAAATTTTTCTTTCAACTCTTATAAACTCATAATAAAAAAAAAAGAAGCTGAAAAACAAAAAAGGATACTATAACCCAGCGGCAGCGCCGGTGTCAAATTTCCCACAATTTATCCGTAGTTGTTCGGGGTAAATGAACCCTGTGAAATGCAAGCACGTGCTCCAGTTGAAAGGAGGTCATTATAGATTTTCGGCCTGCAATTATTGGATTCGCTTTTACCCCGGCTGAATAAAGTGAAAACAGTTTTAAATAAAAATACATAATGCTCCGTACTTTTTATTTATATAAATGATATACTCGTAATGTAAATAAAGCGTTACGTATACACAGGATAATACACTTGCTTGCCGGAAATGTTCAAAAGGTATACGAGACCCTTCAATATAAAATAATAAACGCATACATTACGTATCCATGAAAGTTTTCTACAATAGGAGAAAAAAAGGGGGAAGTATCTCTCTCTCTGCATTCAAATTCACGATCCCTCGTCGTGCCAATAAAAGTCTGTTCAAATATTCAAGACATCGGCTCTGGAGAAAATCAACAGTGACGCGCGCCCGCGTAGTGCACATCGCTGCCTGCAGCTGCTGCTGCGGTAAGTAATCGCGTAATATCAGTTGGGTAGTTTTTTTTTTTTACTTCAAACACAAAATATGTTTCATTGTTGAATTTTTCATTCGAATTTTTATCTTAATAATTTATAACATGTATAGGAATTACCTATGGTATAAATCGCTCCGTCCAGGTGAAAAGTCGCGCTTTGGCATTTTTCAAAAATCCCACGTTGTCCTGCAGCTGCAGCTAACGCGTCATCTACGGCACTGTCACTGTTCGAAGCGTCGCTCGCAGTTTCATCGTTCATTTTTGCATATCGTGTACGAAAAAAAGCAGGAAAATTATCAACACGATGATATCACAAAATCACACACACGCACATCATCATTTATGTTTCCAGACACAAAACTTTTCAAATCATTTTAACTGCTCACTGCCGCACACGTTATAAAATCTCTGTGCGTTCATCACATCAGCATAAGCTGCAGCATCTGTGTTATGCATGAATTTTCTCTTGTTTTCTCTCTCTCTACTGGCACGCTCCGCGGGGCGCTCGTCGTTGCAGCTGCGAAATATTTTGGTCACATGGAACTAATGCGCGTCGCCGCCGCCGCTCAACTGTCTACCCCCGGCCATTAAAATTATTCCGTTATTAACTTCATCTCGAACGAAGTTTATTCATTATATCGCTCCTTCGCTTTTCCCTCGACTTTACCCCGAAATTGGCTTTGCGGCCGGTGGCCCACGCGCCCTGTAAAGTTATTTGTTTCGAAACTGATTTTCTGCCGCCGCTCACTGCATCCCTAATTACGTGGGCTTTTTTTCAGTGGCTAAAATATTCATCAGGAGGGATTATTTAGAAAATTATTTGTGTCTCGAAATGAAATCTCCTCCACTGTTCTCGGTTCGCGGTGCAGATTACCTCTGAGTGGAGGAACTTACGAGAGAGAGAGATTTTATTTGGAATTGCGTCTCTGCTTTCTCGGAGATTCGAAGTCCAGAAGTTATCGTAAATTTGAAAATAAAATGCTCGTCAAATTAAATTTTTCAACGAGCGGAAGTTGGCTCGAGGAACGTTTCTGTATCCGAAACACGTCCGGCGTAGCTCCTACGCATAAATTTGCGGACTTACTCGGGACATTTTTTTTATTAAAGAAGCCAACGTACTACGATTTTTTTGATTTTTATAATCTAACTATAGTTTTCTCTTAGTTTCATTCACGCGCCGTGGAAGCAATGTTTTTTGGGGATTTTTGAATTCTTTTCAATAAAATATTATTCGTAGAATAATAACAACTTTTGACGAGGAAAATTAATAATATAATTTCTTCGACAACACATCACGACTAAGTGTTCTTTGTTTACATTTGTTTGTTGAGATTTTCGACTTTCGTACAAAGATTTGTAAATATTATCGAATTAAATTCAAGTCAGTCGGTTTGATATTGTCACAGGTATATTAATCATCGGTGAGATTCAAGTCAGAAAGATGGAATCCAGTGATATATTTTATGGTGCGGTGAGGTAATTATTTTTTTTATGAGATTTAAAGTATGAAAAATATTGTAGTCTGACACTTGATAATATTGCGCTATTTCAGAGTGAAAAAAGAACCAATTGATGTGACATTTAATGAAGATGATCATAAGAATGAGAAACCTGATGTTAAAAATTTTCAACTTTTCGAATTTCTGCGAGAAAATACCGTAAGAGTTTACGATTATAATCGACTAATAAGATAAACATTTTTTAATGGAAATTTTTTCAAAACTTAAATTTTATTAACAGACCCAAGTGTTTCGAGAAAATGACAAAAATCCAGAAAGTGAAATGAATGACGAGGTGAAAATTGAGATTGAATGTGAAGACTTCAAACATACCATGAGTTTATTAGCGAATAATAAGATTGACGGTTATTCTCGTAATCACTTGCAGCTTGCAAAGTATAACGATTATTATAAAACTCAAAGCACGATGAAAATGGAAACTGTGGAACAAGTAAAACAAGAAATTGCTGGTGACGTTTCTGAAGCACCGAATTCGAATTACGAGCTCGTTGAAAAAAATAAAAAAAGAAAGACATATTCACATAAGATTACCCTCAAAAATCACATCGATGTGGCGCACAATGGTATCATCCATAGCTGTAAGACATGTGGTAAGACATTTGCACGACTATATGATCTCAAACGCCATATCAATTCGGTACATGACAAAATCACTCATGAATGCAATATTTGCGGAAAAAAATTCTCAAACAAGAGTAATCTTAAGAAACACATTGATGTGGCGCACAATGGTGTCACCCATACTTGTGATATGTGCAAAAAGAGTTTCTCAGACAAGAGTAATCTCAAGAAACACATCGATGTGGCGCACAATGGTATCATCCATAGCTGTAAGACATGTGGTAAGACATTTGCACAACTAAATACTCTCAAACGCCACATCGATTCGATACATCTCAAAATCACTCATGCATGTGTTATTTGCGGAAAGAAGTACTCAGATAAGAGTTATCTAAAGAAACACATCGATGTGGCGCACAATGGTATCATCCATAGCTGTAAGACATGTAGTAAGACATTTGCACAAATAGGTAATCTCATACGCCACATCAATTCGGTACATGACAGAATTACTCATGAATGTAATATTTGCGGAAAGAAGTACTCAGATAAGAATACTCTCAAGAAACACATCGATTCAGTGCACAATGGTGTCATCTATACTTGTGATATGTGCAAAAAGAATTTCTCAACTAATCGTAATCTGAAAAAACATATCGACGCGGTGCATAATAAAATCATTCATGAATGTGATATTTGCGGAAAGAAATGCTCAACTAAGAGTAACCTCAAAACACACATCGATGTGGTTCACAATGGTGTCACCCATAGCTGTAAGACATGTGGTAAGACATTTGCACGACTGGATGATCTCAAACGCCATATCAATTCTGTACATGACAGAATCACTCATAAATGTGATATTTGCGGAAAGAAATTCTCAGAGAAGAGTAATCTCAAGAAACACATTGATGTGGCGCACAATGGTGTTAGACATGTATGTGATATTTGCGAAAAGAATTTCTCAACTAATCGTAATCTGTAAAAACATATCGACGCGGTGCATAATAAAATCATTCATGAATGTGATATTTGCGAAATGAAATGTTCAAGTAAGACTTATCTCAAAGCTCACATTAATGCAGTGCATAAGGGTTTCACTCATGCATGTGATAAATGTCAAAAGACCTTCATTCAAAAGTCTGATCTCAAAAAGCATGTCAATGCAGTACATAATAATATCGCCCATACTTGCGACACGTGCGGGAAAACATTCAGTCAAAAACAAAATCTCAAAGCCCATCAAAAAACGCATAGTTCACGCATCAAGTCCGAATAAATGTATAAAATTTATTTGTTATTGTGACTAAAATAGCGATGTACGATCTATTGTAACGGTTTAAAATACTAATTTAAAAATTTTGACGGTTTATATGATATTTATCATAATGAATTCATTTTATGTTATTTTATCTCACAATTGAAAACAACTTAAAATGTAAATAAATAAATTGTTTGTTCTCAAGAAAAAAAATTGTGCTTTTTGTTTTGAACAAATTTAAATATTAAATTAAAATGTAACGTTTTTTCGTTATAATCCATACGAATTGTAAAATGATCATAGGTTCAGAATTACTATTCGTGTTTCTAGTATACGTGTATCAATATAAAATACAACAGCTTTGCATCATTTTTATAATACAGGAGATAATATATTGATTTCAATAATAATTTATTTTCTTGATGTTTTAAATGTCTACCATAAAAAAATTCACCAACGTTTCGAAACGTGCCGAATCTATGAAATTCAATTTTAAAGTACAAATCTCGTACAATGACGTTACAAAACGTACTTAGATTATTAGCTCTGAACTTAAAAAATTTATCGCTCGATCCTATCTAAGATATTTGAAGAGTTCGCTCGGAGTTCAAGTTTCGTCGAGGCTCTAATCTCGATTGCCGTCCACGATCCGGGCATTATT
This sequence comes from Trichogramma pretiosum, assembly GCF_000599845.2. NCBI lineage: Eukaryota > Metazoa > Arthropoda > Insecta > Hymenoptera > Trichogrammatidae > Trichogramma > Trichogramma pretiosum. Next base: position 362,660 of record NW_019641657.1, read on the forward strand.
TCGACCCAAACGCAAACGAGTTTAATCTTTGATTTTTGCACAATTTAATACATCAAAAAAGTTACTTTCGAGCGTCCCCCCCGCGCGCGCGCGACGTCACTTCGCACACTTGGCCGTATTTTCGGGCATTGCCTTCTTACTTTATATAATATACGAAATCCACGTGAAGGACACGAGAGGCGATGTGATATATACTGTGCATGTGTGTGTGTGTGCTCGTCGCCTCGCTTGTATGTGTGCATGCTGTGCTGGCAGCTGCTGCTGCTGCATTTAGCTCGAAATTTGCATGACAAGGATATATTTTGCTTCGCCGGCTCCTTTGATATTTATTCGATTTAGCGTAGAAATGCACTTAACGTCGCGCATTCGTCTTTGTCCCCGTGACGATTTTTCGGCATTGCGCACGGTATATGACAACTCTTGACTTGTGGATTCCACATATTTTCAATGGGATCTCTACTTGCAAGACGAAAATAATTTTTTCCAATCTTAAATTCAAGAAGTGCACGAATTCAAAACATTAAATGACATGATTTTTTGAAAGATCTTTCAATGTAGTTACAAAATTAAGTCAAATAGAAGCAAATTCCATAAATTTTTATAATCTCTCACGATTATCTTGTTATAATATAACATTTACACCGTATGATCAGATCGAACATGAATTTTTGCAGCTTGATGCTCGGATAAATTCAAAGTATTTTCCGTTCATCCTTTATAATGATGTTATAAATAATTTGTCGGATCGATTGCACAATTCGCGTTTGAGGTTTAACCGCAATATTCAATGATTAAATTTTCACCATGAATAAAACCCGAGACACGAATATCCCGTTTATGCGATACAGCATTTACAAAAGCGCAGAGAACGAGAGAGAGAGAGAGAGAGAGAGACGACGACGCGCGGCAGAATGACAAAAACAGCGAGAATGCGGAAAAATCGATTATCGGTAAAAAGTAAGTATTATGAATAATGCAAAAAAATACAACGAACTTCTCCGATTTGCGATACGTATAATATATAACACAGCGAATGCGCTTTTATTGTACACGGGTCTTTTTTGACCTCCTGGATATCAGTCATTGGCGTAATTACCTTTTTCGATTAGTTGGCTGCGAGCACGCGCGTCGGTTCGGAAAAACTTCTTCTTCTTCTTTTTTTTTGCGTTTTCCCGAGAAAGAATAAATATTTACACGTTCGCGTGAAGAACGTATCGTCGTTTCTCGCGGCGTACTCGAGCAAACATAAACCGCAGCAATTATTTATAATTGAGCAAAAATTAAACTTCATTATATGTGCACGTTCGATCGCCCGAGGGGGCAAAACCGTACATAAGCTTGTCTCGCTTTACATTCTTCAAACCGAATTTCGTCGGCAAGTTTTGACGCGCTGCACGTCAACTCTTGGTATATTATATACGAAGCTGCTGCTGCTGCTGCTGCAAGCTCAAAACTTTATCGTCAACGGAGAGAGCCCCAGCACTCTCGAAAATATATACAATATATATCGCACACGTGCGGTGTGTGTCGGGCGCATCAATTATTGAGTGAGCTGATAATTCGAGCGAGCTGCTTTTCTTTCGATGTTTTCATGTGTATATATTTGTATCTGGCGATTATATTGACAAATCGATAGCGGTTAACTTTCAGGGTCGTGTCGGTGTCGAGCGAGGCACTTTTCGAAAGGACCACTTTTCGGGTCTCGCGATTCGAAAACCTCAAGACGTAAAATCAATGACAGGAGAAAACAAATACCCGCAACGATAAGATTTTAGAGTGGCTGAGAGGAAAATAGACTTCGAGTTCGATGGAAATGAAAAAAGGAAGAAAAAATAAAAGCGAATTGAAGATGCGGTTTATAATTGAAACGTTATCAAGAATAGTTTTTATAATTCAATTAGATACGTGCATTGCATTTAGTTTATTCAGGACACAATTTGATTAATCGAAAACCTATGCTTTTTCATAAAAAACGGAATTGTGTATTCACGTGGGAAATAATAGTGTTTTCGTAAATAAACTTTCTGTATTTCTTTACGTAGAGACTTTATAACGATGTACTTGTCTGTACAGTTAAAAAAAGATTTTCTCTTATTTATTCATATTTTTTTTCATTTCACTGCACTTCTGAAGTGGCTCGTGAAAGCACAAAAGCAAGTCTAGAAAGAGAGGCAGACGTCAATAGAATTTTGAATAGTAAAACTATTTCATACACAAAGTCGATATAGCGTCCTTTGTTTTTGTTATAACCAAAAACTCCACCCGAAATTCATTAACTATACGCCATTCGCTTTGTGCAAAAGACTTAAATGCATTCGAGCCCGTCGTTTAAGTTTTGTTCTTAAGTGAATCGTTGAACTTGCCTCAAAGCGTTACAACTTGTGTAATACGTAAACGAGTTATTATGTACGAACGTCGAGCTCCGTGCGCGTGGAAACTTTACATTTTTTTTTCACCCAAAATTTATATACGCCGAAGAAAGCAAGGAAAATATTTGCAGTCACGATAATTTGACGTGAATTCGTTGAGAATGAATGAAGCGACGTAATAAAAAAAATGCGCGACTGTCGAGGCAAATTTTTCATATTCATACGCACGGTTTATGCGAAATTGAAATATTTTAATGAGCGGCACGAGAATCAGCATTTATTCGCAATGTTGACGAGCGAATAGAAGATTTCGTTGGCTAATTTCATTTCATTAAATGCCGCTTTTAGTGGCACAAACATGCATAAGTTTCTGCATTATTTTGCGCGCATAACTTTTGCAAATCACAATTTCACCCCGCGGGTAGATAGTACAACAAAAAAAAAACGAATTAAACGTGAAATTTATCGTGCTTTTTTTTCTCTCTCTCTCTGAACGCGTTGTGTCTCGTGATTAAATATTGCATTGTTTTTCGCTATAATCCTTCTTTGCGCGAGTGCGCGCTGAACGCAGCTGGGGGAGGAGCTTTAATTCGTCAATGTAATCGCGACTGGCTTTTAGAAAACTATTTTTAGTCGAACGAGACACGAGAGGTTGATTGACGCTATCGACAAACAATAAACTTTGCGCTCGCCCGTTACGACATTGTAACATTATGAAAAAAGTTCATTGAAACGAGAGCAGCGCGGCGCGGCAGCGCAAGCTCGATGCTTCCAACGGGACAGAGAAAAAAAATTGTCTCAGACCGTTGTCGAAGTATTGGAATTTTCTAATTTCACCCGCAGGCAGTTTCGATGCACACATAGCGGCGGAAGTATTTTCTCTCTCTATATATGAATGGAAAGCAATATACCACTAGTTAACACCCAGAGACGCGATCGGTATTTCGATATTTACAACTTTTACACCGCACATATAAACTTGCCGCGAGTTATTATTATTATTGTTGTTTTAAAAAACAAGTCGGCACTGCAGTACGAACGCAAACTGTATACAATCACTGAATCGAGAAAAAGTAAAAGGAGGAAAAAATTAAGGACTCGAACTGCGGAACAGCGGCGGCGACGCAGGACATATAAACCGTCCGAAAGTGAGCGAGATACTAATGCTCGAGGGGGCGGCTAGTGGCGCGAGCCAAATCCACGTGGATCATCGGTATGTAGGTCTCTTTCTTTCTCTCTCTCTCTCTCTCTCTCTTACTCGTTCGTCCCGACTGTGTAAAAGCTGCAGCCGCGCCGCGAGTCTATACACACTTGGCTGCTGCTACACAGTGGTTGGTATATATAAGAAATATCATTTATAGCGCATGCGTCTCCCTTATCGCGATTTGCCTCCGCTGCTCGTATGTATACGAGCGATTCCGCGATTTACTTGCCAAATTTTCCACTGGGAAACGCATCCAATTTTTTTTCCATTGGACCCTTGTAATAAACATTGGTTATTGTTCTGGAAGGTCCTGGAAAGTTTGAGAAATGCTTCCACGATTAAAATTAGAACAAGCGTTGCAGTAACACGCATTGCTTGAAAAAAAGACGCGTTTTTGCCGTTTAAGAATGTTTGATATAGCCGGAATCACTGCCCTTACGATCCCCTCGAATTTTTGAAATGTGAAGCCAAGTTATAAACCGAGTTTCATTCGCATAAATAACATTCAGATAGTATGCCACACGTCGAAGATAGCAATTTTATTTTTACGTTTTTTCTGTATTTTATTCATAAAAAAGGGAATATTCTCTTCAATGAATGTTATTTCAAAAATCCAATCCACGAAATATTTTAGGTCATATAACGAATCTTTTCACAATGATTTTTTATTTAAAAGATTAAAAAAAAACTTCAGAAAATAATATTTTTACCTCGTGTAATTAATATTATAATTAATACATTTTTGATGAATGCAATTCATACTTATATTTAAAATAAAATACATATAAATTATGTACATAAATAATGAAAAATTGGTTATCTGATTGTAAACTTTCTTCAAATTTTTCAAATATTCAAAACATTGTTCAAGACATTCACAACCGAAATCAAATTTGACCTAGAATAAACTTCTAGTGTTCATTATTAAATGAATGTCACATTTTTTAGTCGAAATTTACTAATTTTCCAAAGTTCCAATTTTTCTTATGAGGTAATTTTTTTGAGACTCCAAGTTTTCATATTTGTTATGAAAAACTTATTTTTGAACGGTCAAAATACGGATTCTTGTTTTGTACCTCTTTTCTCACGTGTCACGTGCAAAAATTTGCCTTCCCGAGCAAATCTAATGTGATGAATCCAATTGCATTTTTAGGCATACATTTTATTGCATCTACATACTCAATCTTCATAGTTCATCGTCTGCATAAATATTTATTGGGAGATGAATGAAATTGGGCACTTGCCAGTACCACTCATTACACTTGTTCAATAAGTGATCTTCCAGATCTCTGTGATCCTTGTGAACTTCATTGAGCGTTTCCTGTTGTATGCTCGGTTCCAATGGAGTCTCACTTTCGTTTTTGCCACTTTCGCGAGAATGTGAATCTTCGTTATTTTCGCTATTTTGACGAAGAAGCCAGTTGCATTTTAGTCCAAATTTTCTCACGCACGGGTTACATTCATCAGCTTTGCGACCTTCATAGACTGTTTCTTGATGGTCACTCGATTCTGATGGAGTTTGAATAACTTTTTTACACTTTTCGCGAGAATAGTCTTTGCAATTTTCGTGTACTGCCTTTTGGTGGGTGAGCAAATTACATTTTAGTCCAAATTTCATTTCGCATTTGTTGCATTCGTAATCTTTGCAATCTTCTTGGACTGTTTTTTGGTGTACACTCGACTTCGACCGAGTCCCAGATTCATTTTTGTACTTTTCAGAGGAAAAATATGTACGACCTTCATGAACTGCTTTTTGGTGTTTTATCAAATTGCCTCGTCCCACAAATTTTTTCTCGCACTTGTCGCATGCATAATTTTTGCGACCTTCGTGTACAGTTTTTTTATGTCTGATCAAAGTGTATTGCTTCCCAAATTTTTTCTCGCACTTGTCGCATGCATAATCTTTGCGACCTTCATGTACTGTTCTTTGGTGCTTTAATAAATCTGATTTATATCCAAATTTCTTATCGCACTTGTCGCATGCGAAATCTTTGCGACCTTCATGAACTGTCTTTTGGTGAACAAGCAAATGCTGTTTATACCCAAAGTTCTTTTCGCATTTGTCGCATACGTACTCTTTACGACCTTCGTGGACTGTTTTTTGGTGTCGAAATAATTTTGATTTTTCTCCGAATTTCTGCTCGCAATTGTTGCATGGGTAATCTTTACGACCCTCGTGTACTAGTTGTTGGTGCTTTAACAAATCTGACTTATATCCAAATTTCTTCTTACATTTGCCGCATGCAAAATCTTTGCGGCCTTCATGTACTGTCCTTTGGTGTTTGAGCAAATCTGATTTTTGTGCAAATTTTGTTTCACACTTGTCGCATGGGTAATCTTTGCGTCCTTCGTGGACTGTTTTTTTGTGCCTGATCACGCTTCTTGGATTACTAAATTTCTGTTTGCAATTGTCGCATGTAAAATCTCTGCGACTTTCATGTGTTATTCTTTGGTGTACTATCAAATTGCATCGAACCCTGAATTTCTTCTCGCATTTGTTGCATGCAAAATCTTTACGACCCTCGTGGACTAAAATGCATGCGTAATTTGTTTGTTTATTATGAATTGTGTTTATGTGTCTAATTATGTTTGATTTGTGTGTAAATCCCTTGTGACAAATATCACAAATATATTTTTCGTCGTTTGAAACTACAATTTCGTATACACTTGAATTATTTTTAAAAACTTCCTCGGATTTCTCCTTAATTTTATCCATTTTGATGTTTAAATTGAATGTTTGATTTTCCGATTAACGATGAAAATTAAACGAGCAAAATTTTTCAGTTAGCGTTACGTCTTGTTTCGTCGTCTAAGACAACATTCGTACTAATTTGTTTTGCTGTATGAATTTTCAGTTATCAAGAGAGGATGTTAAGATTGTTTACGTTTATATAGCTTACAATTAAGACACGGATTTATCTGTTTATATATTGTTATAGTATATAGAAATAATCTTATGTAACAAAAAAAAATGAATTTCTTAATGGTCTACTCTATATTGTGTATAGTAATTGCGGCCATGCCATACACTCTTAATGGCAGGAGATAACTAAAAAACTGTGTAAGATAACTAAAATTCTCTAAGAAACGTATTATTACATAGAAATAGGCATAAAAAATAAATATTTAAATTTTTATTATTGCTTCATTTATCTAGTTTTTTAGGAAAGTAATCAATAACATTAGAAGCATCCAATGAAAAGGGATCCAGTTGATCGAATCCGTTTCTAACAGAAAATTTAAATTGTAAATTGTGGAATTGCTCATATAGTCCTAACTCGATGACGTAAGCTCGGAGAATGAGGCGCGGGTGAATGTGTGTGCGTGCATCTGTGTGGGTTGAGCAAACGCCGGGTAATATACGTACACAAACCTATATCTACGCTAATTTAAAAGGTTACTCGGGTGCGGATACAGTCACGCACTTATGTACACATACATAAACGCAAAACGGCAGCAGAAGCAGTAGCGGTAGAAAGAGAGAGAGAGAGAGAGGGAGAAAGAAAGACGGAGAGAGAGTAAGAGGGAAAACAGGGAGGAAGATGCGGATAAGAGAAAACAAGCCACAAAGTTACCGCCTGATCGCGTCGCGGAGAGAAAGAGAAAGAGAAAAGTTTAACGATGAGTCAAGTCGACCATATTGACATGAATCTCGCCTCGTGTCTCTCTTTCTCTTTCTTGTTCACTGTCGTTCTTATACATATATTCTCGTTCTCTTTCTCTCTTCAAAAACTATTGACTGAAATATAAAGGCCTAGTTCTTTTTTACGAGTATGTACTCCTATATTATTATACGTATATATATCCAGCTGATGTATAGTGGCGAGTACTTGACATTTTATATTGAGCTGAGATTAGGACGAGTGGTTTGTTCAATATTAATTCCACTGCGGGTCGCCAGCTTGGATACGCAAGCTAGGGGGTTTTTCTCTCTCACACACACATACGTAATCAAAGCCGAAGTCGAAGAAATAATTTAACGAATTTATAAATAACGTAGAGAGTCGTGTGCTCCTCGGTATAACACGAGGACGACGAGAATTTAATTATACATATATCGACGCAAATGAGTCGCTCGCAGTCTCGAGACTCGAGAGAGTAAAAAAAATTTTTTTTGTGCCACTCGGGCAGCGCTCGCTCGTCCACGAAAAATTCTGAAAGATTTCGCAACGATGCATTTATTGTCGGGGCTCGAAGAGATGAGTCGGCACTTTTATCAAAAAAGATTTAGTTATAACGGTGAAAGATTACTCGCTCGTCGTTAATCCGGAAGCAGCAGCAGCAGGGATTTGAAAATCGTTCGGTCAGCCGCGCTACATTTTTTTTTTTCTTTTTTTAAATAAAAGATTCGAATGGTAAAAAATGAACGACGACGTGCCTGTGTGCAGATCTCTTATAATCACTTTGAAAAAATCTAGTATAAATTATTGACGTAGAAGACTGAGCCTTCCAAAGTCAAATCCTTTGTATTTGAATGATTAAATTTCGATTAAAAAAATTTGTCTTCCCGCCATGGAAATTACAATAATTATAATTTTATTTCATTATACAGGGAATGTATCGCGCAGACCATAATCAAGCGCGTAAATTTTAATAGCTCTATGCAGTTTGCTCTTTTTAACGTGATTAAACTTTGAGCTTTTGGCATCTAGCGGGCAGGCAGGCAGGCAGCAGCGGTAAAACGATACGGTAAACAATTCCCTATGTTTTTCATCGAAACTGGCTGCCGGGTATTATATTCAGTGGGGAGCTTTTCGTTCGTGAAATGATTTCTCGATAATACATCGTAATAATAATAATAATAATAATAATAAGTTCGGGGCAACGTCACGCGAAGCTCCAAATGTGCCTTTTTATAAAATAATACCCTTACATACGCGTGCATACGGACGAAGAACAAAACTCCGGCTCACGTACACTGGAACTTCTATAAATTCGCGCGATGGAGCACATTCAAAAGCAGAAATATAATCCCTTGGCATATGGAACGAGCGTGTACGGCGACGACGACGACGGGAAAAGAAGAAAAAAAAGTAAAAGAACGAAAGGATTTCACAATTTTCTTTAGTTCACTCTCGCTTGTTTCTGCCTCTCTCTCTCTCCCTCGCGTACGTATAACATATGCTTTACATTCTCTTTTTCTTGCACCCCCCGCCGCCGTCGCGCTCGTGTCTTGTCACAAAGTTTTTATTCTCATAAAGCGGAAAATAGCATTGCTCGTGCTTTGTACGCGTCAGATATACGTATATACGGCGGCTAATGAGGCCGCCGAGCGAGACAAATTGCAATCAATTTATCGTCGCGCGCAAAGAAAATTGCGGAATAAAGTTCGTATTTAACGCGATTCTTGGATGAATATAACATTTTCGAGCTGTTCAAATGTATATAAGAGCCCTCGAAATTGCGAATGCTTGCCACTCGACCGAGCACAAATTCATTTCTCGAATTAAAAATTATATCTCTTTGATTGAATCGTCACGATGAGTCGTTCGAAGGATGTTTTCGCCAAGAGCATATCTTTGAGTCTCTCGCGTGTAAACGTGTACTTCGTACTCTACATTAGGCCCGAGGGTGTGTCAAGGATTTTGTACGTATGTATACGAAAAGAGGCGAAATTTCGCAACAGCCCCGATTCAAAGTCAAGAATATTGAATGTATAAGTGAGGTGCATACATCGACGAGGCGGTAGCAGTTCAGACATCGTCCCGCGGGGCAAAGCAGCAGCTTTGTGATCGAACACAAAACGAACAATGACACGTAGAGAGAGAGAGAGAGAGAAAGAGAGAGAGAGAGGCCAAGTAGTCGAAGTTCAGTGAATTGGACAACTGCGTATATATGAAGTACCGTGTCCTGCGGAGATATTGTTCCGAGAACAGAAACCTGATTGCACGGATGATTTTTTTTTTATTGTCGGAATCCTAAAACAATTAATTTGTATAATTTATTATTTGTATTCGAGTGCCAGACCAAAAATCAACTCAGTCATTGAATTGCACTTCGCTTACAGCCAAGTTCGGACATCATCGAAAGCCCGAAAATAAATCAAGACTTTGAATTCATTCATAATAACCGCAAGAGTTATCGAAGCTCGTTATAAAGTTTTTGATTGCGTCGTTGTACCACTGCTGCATCTCTAAGGTTCGTTAGTGTGTACGCGAGCATTGGAATATTGACAAAGAAAGAAAAAAAAAACAAAAAAAAGGAACGATATTCGCGGAGACTTTGATTAGAGCAATATGAATATTCATCCATAAATTTTACATGCCTGACGCCGCACGACGACTGTATCATTCACGTATACACATACATACGCGCACACCTATCAATTTCGTTTCGACTTTTAATACCAGCAATTCCATTTGGCGCTCGTAACAACGACGATACGCGGCAGCTTTGTGGGCGCGAGTGAATAGCCGGCGAACATGCATGCGTACATATATGCGAAAGAGAGAGAGAGAGAGAGTAGAGTCGATATACGGAAACAATTACTAATTGATCGAGCGCACAATAATTGAATCTAAATCTAACCTGGCGTGTGCGTTTCATGTATACACACGATATTGAATAAAGGTAAATTGTTTGTTGCATTAATACCGCGCCCCGAGGATATATAAAGCCCGTCGGATGTATAGCAGCACAACGAAACGATAAATTATCGACCCTGTCCGTGTCTATCTCGACGAAGTAAACGCGTGAAACAAAGGGCGAGTCGCGGATGAAAAGATGATGGATCGAGCCTCGAGACTGTGTGCGCGAGTGCTCGTATATAATAACTGCGTTTCTATATATATATATACGACGAGGTTTTACCGACAGTACCCGACCCGCAATCTTAATGAATCGGCGATCCGCCGCCGCGAAGCGCGACAGGTTCTCCGAAATGTGCAGGCTGCTGCCGCTGCGCATGGAGACGTGTCCGACTCGACGCGTGCCCAAACTACTGAAGAAGAGAAAGAGAGTATATGGAGTTGGCCCGAACTGTCACGCGCGACTGTCATAGCAGTACTTTTGCGGTCGTGCGCGTCCTGAGAGAACTGCGATTCGTTGTAAGTGGCAAGAAAGGGACGTTTTAGTTGGCACTTGCGCGACGAGCAACATTGACTCGATATCGTCGTCGTCTAAATCAATTTAGCCGCGTCGCTCTTTTATCGTTACATTTTTTTTCGAGTTTGTTTTATTGGCTCTTCGGGGGCTGCGGCGTGAGTCAAAGTTAAATTATCAAAGTTTTCGTTTCAAAAATCAGCGAGCATTTTTTTTGTTTTATATACTTTATCTCGAAAAACTTTTCTCAGGGGATAGCCTTTGGGATAAATCGTATACATCATTCTTATTTCTGTTTCCTTTTTTTTTTACGAATAAGTTCGGCCGCGTTTCACAATGGATTTTATTGAATAGAAATAAACATCAAATAATACGAGAGAGTATAGACGGATAAGAAGAAAAGCCGGAAAGAAAATACTATATCGACGACTTTGAGGCAATAAGTATATATGCGGGAGGGGCGAGGAGGAAAAAAAAGGCGATCGAGCAAAACGTTAACCACTCGTGTGTGTGCGCGTTGTTCGATCGCGCGAGTAAAGCCTCGAAAAAAACGTGATTCCGAGTCTTTTTTTCTCTTCTCTCTCTCAAAACAGGAGCGTGCGAGGGAATTTTGCATTTTGAAATTTTCGATCCGATGGTTTTTATATTTTTAGTAAAATGTATTTATACAGACGTCAAAGCTGGATCTCGAGTACATCTTACTCCGAAAAATAGAAACTGCGAGAAACTGCGCACGGTCGAAATGCATTTCTCACGGCGGGATGAATTCGCAATAAAGCGTAATACATTTTGGAAAAAAATCCACTCTCGGAGAACTTCAATTTCAAAGCTACGTATAAGAAGCTTCGTTCGGAACTTTGTTACCGTCTATATCGACGAAAAATGAAGAAATTGGTCAAAAGTAATAGCCTGTACAGTCGGTCGACATTTTAAGCTCCGACTCGCCGAGACAATAAATCGCCGTGTTTTGCGCGCTTCATTACGATCGAGACGAGCTAGGCTAGAGATGCCTCTGCGCGCCGTACTAGAATTGCGCGACATCGAGTAACGGTACTTTCCACGAGACCTTAATGAGATCGAGAGGAGATGCTCAATACTTGCGCGTACAGAGAGAGAGAAAGAGATAGAGTTGGAGAGCAGCAGCAGCGTATTGTCATCGGGTGGAAATTCATGCATTCGCGTGCGGCATTTGGAAATTGGTGGCTGCGACGACGACGACGCAGAGTATTTCCTCTTAGTTTGAGCACTTGCGCACACACACGCGCGTACGCTTTTGCATCCTTCCTTCCTTTTTTTCGCTCTCTCTCTATCTGTATACACACACGTAGTACACCGAACAACGAAACGCGAATTCCAAACGATATGCAAATTGGAGCGTGTTGAATCTTATATACATAGCCTCGACTGCAGTTTTCTTTCGTCATCTTTCGTATTCTTTTGCGCCGCGCGGAGCACAGCTCGAGATATGGAAATTTTTTTTTGCTCTCTCTCTCTCTCTCTCGCTCTCGTGTTGGCGTATACACACGGACTCTGTGTGTGTGTGTGTGTGTTTGGCGCGATCGTATACACAAGCGGGGGCGCGCACAGGTAGAGACAATCCAAAGTATCACGTGACACGGACGGCTGTGCTCCGGCTCGTTTTTCATTTTTTTATTATTATGCATCGGGAACAATCGCTCTATTTGTACGGCTTTTCTTACTTTATTTTTTTTCTATCATTGATTCGCTGCTCCGAGTCTCGGAGAATTGTAATACGTTTCTGCCGTCGTCGTCGTTGTTGTTGGCATGATACTTTGAACTAATTTGAAATCGCTCGAGAAACTTTGCATCCGTCGCCATTCGCATGTTTTTATTTCCGCAAGTGTTGTTATTGCTATTTACATTATTTTTTTTTTCGTATACTTTTTTACAGCGAGCCTTGTCACTTACAGAAGAGCCAACGTTTTAACTTTATATATAATACGCGTTGTAGTACACGTTGTCTCGAGCAAGAGCTAGCTAGCTAGCTAGCTACAGAGCTTCGTGCCAGCGCGATAAGTGAAAAGCCCTTTACAGCTCGCTCGCTCGTCGCGCGGACTGTAAAAATACTCTTCGGGCTTTTCCCGAAGAGTCGAGCGCAGGGGGGTCCGACGCTGCTCTCCGCAGCACAACTGCATGCACTCGGCAGCTATAGGTGGCAAGTGCAGGGGTGTAGAGAACGAGAGAGAGAGAGAGTTGTAAAAAGTTTACTGGAGCGTGAAACCGTTCCTCGGCGTTTTCATGATTCTTTTGAATTTATGTATACACGCCGCCGTATATATATAGATATATATACTTTTTGGGGATAAAAATGAGCTCGATATATATGCATGCACGCGAACGAACGAACGAACGAACGACGAAGAAAAAGAAAAAAAAAGCTATATAGTATATAACGATCATCATCCTCGCGCGCATCGGCGCAACAACGCGATATTGTCGCTTTTTTTTCTGTTTATTCAAATAATAAAGTATATACGTGACGAAGCTTAAATTTTTCAAAATAGAAAGTACACACTTGGTCGTTGTCGTCATCGTTACGTCGGGGGCGGTGTAATATATTCCGTGTCCACACTGTCAGCCCAGCGGTGCTTTTAAATACATGCAAGCAGTAGCTGCTGCTGCTGCGGCGACTATGAATTCGCGAACGTACCGTCGTCAAACAACGAATAATTCAGCGCCAGCCGCGTTACCCGGGCTTTTATTTATTTTTTATTGTTATTCAGGCGCTTCGAGCGCGCAATCTAATAATATAAGCGAGCCGCGCGCGCGACAACTCGCGCAAAATGACTCGCGTGGGAGATGATCGCGTATGCACTTTTTTCGTCGAGCAAACAATGTTTTCGCGCGTGTACATAAAAAGAGATTGTTTTATTCGTGCGTTTTACACGTGTGCGTGCGCGCGCATTACGGCACTCTCGAGTCGAAAAAAAAGGTATGCGTATACGCCGTATATGGAAAAAAGTAGCGGGGAAAAAAGGAAAGTATAACGAAGAAGAAAGCGAAGCCCGATGAAGGGTATGTATATGGAGCACGAGCTCGAGGTAGCGAGAGAGACGAAGCACTTAAGATAAAGGGGTGCCCCGGCGAAGTCGTTCCAAGAATCTGATTATTGCAGCTTCTCTCTCTCTCACTCTCTTCCTCAGAGAGGGAAGAGGGATGTGGCCGCGCCGCGCGTACAACCGCCAAAGGCTCTCTCTCAGTCTACCACCGGCTCAGGATCGCTATAGTGAACTATATACACAACAACAGGTCTCGGGGAATACTTCGAGAAACTTTGCCATTTTGCACCACCGCGCGCGGGGCACACAGCTGTGCAGAGGCAGGCAGCAGCAGCTTCTGTTCAGCGCAGTAATATGTACTGTGCACCGCAGCAGCGGACTCGAGGCAGAGCAGCGCCTATATGTCTTTTCCTCTCTCTCTCTCTCCCTCACTCACTCTCTCTATCTCCTATATATAAAGCTTCTCGGAAGTGCCGAGGCATTATTAAATTTTTTCGAGCTGCCGCTGGGCTTTACTGTGTGCTGTCGAGTATATACACTGCTCTGCGTCTCTCTATCTATATCTGTCTATCTGCACCGGCACGTCGATCCTCTCGAGTCGTCGTCGTCGTCGTCGCGCAACTGCAATTATTATACAGAGACTCCGCGAGCGACTATATACTGAAATTGCTGTTGTATATTATAGTATATATACAGATGCGCAAACGCACTTTTAGCCCGCTGGAATGTTAGTCATCCAGCAGATATAGTCGCTGCTCATATTCCGCTATGCGTCTTATACATAGGCAAAAGGGTTCGAAGACTCTATGCACCCACGCTCACCCGCATCGATATATTTATAGGATAAAGGATTTGAATTTGAATCGAACTGCTGCTCGATGCGCCGCGCCGGGATCCTCATTATCCGCACGCCGGATTCCATTGAACGATATGCTCGGCAGGCAGTCAGCTATGCCTGCAGAGAAGAGAAGAGAGAGAGAGCGTAAAGATGGAGAACAAGAGAGGCGTATATATTCACGAGAGAGAAAGACAGACTGCAGAGAGTGAGAAAGTGAAAAAAAGGAAAATCGATGGCTGAGGGGAAAAGTTGGAGCGTTATAAGCTAAAAAAATACCTTCGACGCGGATGGAGAGAATTCACTGAATGCACCGCCTCGTGCCGCCGCGATGAACTATTTTTTTCCTCCCCCTTCTCTCTCTCTCTCTCTTTTTGTCCAGGCCGTTAGAGAGATGATAAACGAGTTTGACCATTTATCCGGCAGTCAATCCACACGCGCGCGAGCGAAAAAAAAATAAACAAAAACGAAATAGAAATAGGAAAAAAAGCTGCTGCTGCTGCTGTGTACGATCGCACGTGTATACGCGTTTATGCAGATAGCAGCTCTCGATTCGTAGATATACATACTCGTGCCGCTGCGAGGGAGATGAGCGAAATGAAAATTCGAGAGTCTCTTTTCGTTCGCAGCGGGAGGATTGGAGGACGCGTGTATAATAATACAGCGCTATATATACGGTGTGCGGAGCAGGAGGAGGGCGGAGTTGTGCGAGTCACGCAAAAGTAATGTAGAAAAAAATTCATTTATTTTTACGCGCGTGCGGCGCGCAACAGGTCGCCGTCGTCGGTCGTTGGTGGTGGTGGTTGTAGTAGTAGTAGTACGAGGAAGCTCGCGACTCTTACAGCGGATGAGAGATCAGCACAGCCGCGCGCAGCCACTGTAATGGCTGATTACACGCGTGTCTATACGTGACAAACGCGATCGTAAAGTAGGGCATTATTCCTCGCGTGTGCGTGGCCCTCTCGATATCTCTCTCTCTCTCTCTCTGTCTCTCTCTTTATGTGGAGCACATTTTATCGACGCTATAATTCTCGTTTAATTGAACGATTCGCTCGCGACTCTGCCGTACCGAGCGAAAATTAATAAAATTTTCACGTTGGACTATTACACGCGTCCAAGACTTATTTACACGAGTCGTTATCTCGATGGTAAAATTAGACGCAATGATTTATACGATAATAAGTTTTTAATTAAGCATATTATGCCGTAAGAATAAGCGGGAAGGGTGTACTGTATACTTTAACGAGTATTTAGTGTAAAGACGGCCGAGGATGAGCTTTTAAATTTTGCCAACGAATACAAAATAAAAAAAAATTAATTACGCGTTTTTTACAAGACTCTCGCGTGCGCAAGAGAGTGTACGTACACTTTTCTCTCTCGTTCATCTTCATTATGTACACGGGGAAAATTAAAGTCTACGAAAACTTCGCAACTTGAAGTATATACTCGTCTTCTTCTTCTTCTTTTTTTTTTACGGAGCTTAACGACGTGTCACGCGCGTGTTTTCAAAAACGAATATAACAGCCGAGGCAGCTTTTTTTTTCTCTGCACGAGCTTGCGGCCGATATTTAAGATTGAGCCCATTCAATATTCACCGATAGCCTTTTACCTGGGCTTTGCCCGCACCGCAGCAGCAATAGCAGCAGCGCGTCAGCCTCGATTTTATAATACACCAGCCGGACGAGAAAATCTCATCCGCAGCAGGAGCTGTAGTAGTAGTAGTAGACTATATATTATGATTAATGGCGCGCGCGATATTCTTTGTCATTTCTGCGCGCGCGGCAAAGTCCATTTACTGCACGAGTCGGCTAAGCGCTTCTCAAATTATTCAATGTTATATACGCATCGACAAAAATGAACGGAACCTCGCCGAGGACACGATACGTATATATATAGAGACGCGACGAGGTGGTGGATTTGCCATTTTATACGAATTCATAATTAACGAACGTCATTAAGCTTCGGGGGCTTTGCAGTAGTCCGCGAGGTAACGCAATCGCCCTGAGAGATACAGAGAAATTCGTGCATTATTTGTATTCAATATATAATCAGCGGATAGCTTTGGCTGAAAGGAAATGTCCTTTTCGTGTTTCATTTCTGTTGCGGATGAAAAAAATATGTTTTTTATATTTTACGACCACGACGACGAGGAGCTAGTAATGAAAAAGGATAAAAATTAACTACGTCCATTTCTACTTTTGACTTTTTAATGCGGCACGCGATATTACCGTAATACACATAAGCAGATGTGGAAAGTACGAAAGATTAGTCAAAGCGAAATTATAATTGGAAGGTAAATTATAACGAGATAACGGACTCGCGAGCATGGGATCACGGTATAAAGCAGCAGCAGTACCAATTTCGCGAATGGTCTGCAAAAAAAAAAAAATTGGATTTCGTTTCAATGCGCACAGGATGACTTTTGAAGTCTAGAGTATCCACCGCGCGATTTGAAATAGCCAAAGGGATATCTGTGTACGTTTGATCGCCGATTGATCCTCTTCTCGACTCATTTTTTTTCTCTCTCGTACGTTGTAATAAATTATACTTTGAAAAATATCGACGAGCTGCGCGAGTACTTTCGAACGCGAGAGTAATTATTCAAGTAAATAAAAAAAAATAGCCGATAAAAGCCGTGCATCGATGTAAAATTCCCCGCGCTCGTTAACGACTTTGCAAACTTGGTCGTATTATTCACGAGCCTCGCCGCGCATAACAACAACGATGTCTCCGCGCGCGCAACAACATTCAATGGCCTCGGTTTATCGCCTTTTTTCCAGTATCTACTGCACGGCACAAAATCTTAAACAGCATGCCATACGACTAGAGCTTTAATTAACGCCTTTCTCCCCCTGTGCACCCCTATATATATACCTATGTATCGTGCGATCGAGCTGGAGCTCGCGCGAGAGCGACCAGTCTCTCTCTCTCTTTTGTAGGTAAATATAGAAGTTCAGTAGACGTTTATCCAGGCAATCCATGAATAGTTATCGATCGCTAGCCACCTTCGCTTCAGCGAGAGGAGAGAACGACGCACACACACACAGACAGACGCACATACACACTGAAATTCACGATGCGCTATATAACACGAGCTTTATAGCATGTGTATAAGGTATAGGTGTAGTCGAACGAACGATAATAATAGAAGGTTGAGGTCACATCGTCAGCAGCAGCGCGAACGTTAACAGCGCGCGCGCGCGCCGCAATGTAGTCCATTTTTCTCGCTTTATCGCACTTTCAAGCTTCGGTTGCTTAGTTCCTTATTAACAAAAGCCCGTCCGCTTGCGAGCGGAGCTCACACACACACACACACACCTATATATATTCGTGTGTATACGAAGCGTCGCCTTTTTTCTCTTTCTCTCTTCGTTTCCAGTATATAAAGCAACTATACACACGGCCGTCGCTCGGTTGTACTAATGCTGCAGTCGCAGCAGATAGCAGCTCGACAGGGCGACAAAGACATCTCGTTCTCGTGTGTGTCTCTTTCTTTTACTCTCGGAACGATCTCTGCAGCGAAAGACGGCGCCTCGCGCACGAACAACAGTATAGTAAGGAGGAGAGAGCATTTACACGGCTTGTGCCGCATGCCGCTCGTGTGCCGGGCTAATGACACTCTTTCTCCTCTAGCTCGGTACATAACCTGACTTTTTTTGTCGTTGCCGTTGTCGTCGTGTAAAAAAGTAAAAACATTTTACCTTTACAGCGCAAAAGTCCGTGAGCGAGATTGCGCGCGCGATCGCTGCACAAATTCGTTCGCTCTCGCCCCCACGGCCTTTCTTCCGTCCTGATGACTTCTCATTAGTTGTTTCGAGCTCGTTCTCGCTCGCTCTGTCTACTTCGGGGGGCGACGACAGGCATGGCAGCAGCAGCAGCAGCAGCAGCAGCAGCAGTCAGTATAGAGCACCGTAGAAGAGAGAGAGACGCCGAGCACAACAACGACTATCCACTGTACACGCTATACGTGTGTGTATATGACAATGTAGGACACGCCAAGTGCATCGCGCACTACACGAAGCTGCAGCAGCAGCAGCAGCTAAACACGATGGAAAAGAGAATCTCGCGCGACCCTCCTCGTGTGCCTCGTATGCGCAACACATGCAAATAACACACACACACACACACACACACACGCGCGCGCGTGCGAAATCGTAGCATGGAATACTGAACAGGTGTAGACCTGTACGTGTGCTGCGCTGCAGTAGTTTAAGTGCCTATTTCGTCGGACTTTAGACTCGACCGAGTGCAGTCCTGGCCGCACTAAAGCACGCTGACGCGTATACATACACGACGCACGTGTATTAAGATCACGATTCGCACCGTGTATACGATTGGATTTATACGGCCTGATTTTGTACACACGGCGGCTTTACTGCCGCACGAAAAACTCGTTACTACTCTTGACGTTCGAAACGTTCCGAGTCCGCGGGCTGCTACCGAGACATCGCCGTGCTGGGCAGTTCGCGCTCCGCCGCTAGGTGTCACTTTCGAATCCGCAAGAGAAAAAGCATTTATTTTTGCACATAAGCTGGCGACTGATTTGGAATAATCGTGGTTTTGGGGCCTTAAAGGTTCTGTGTAAACCCGCCAACCATGAGGCTTATTAGGCATATTTGGCATTTGGCCCATAGGGCTCTTTTGAAATAGGCTTATTAGGCCGCCTGCCAGGGTTACCCTGACAGGCCCCAACAAAATTAGGCTTATTAGGCTTGTTCGGCATTGGGCTCATAGGGCTCTTTGGAATTAGGCTAATTAGGCCGCCTGTCAGGGTTACCCTGGCAGGCCCCAATATAAATCAACCAAAAATACCTATCTACACTCTAACAGTCGATGTGATGGAACTCATCAAGATTCTAGCAAGCCTTATATTAGTCGAGCTAGACTCTTTGATTAAATTGATATTTATTTCTTACCATCTAATACCAGAATAACATTTGACAATTAGGTATGATAAAAGATTAAGTATCAAGATCATAAAATACAGAATCACGCGATCTCGACTCTTGAAGTATTTAATAATTGGCAACGACAATCACCTCTGTTCTGTGAATTCACGTCTCGCCAACGTGACAGAACACAAACGATTCAAAGCGCAAATAAAAAACCACTTCACTACGTTTTGATATTAAATTTCTTATGTAATGAATGTATTTGTGAAAAATGAGCGAGTGCGATAATCGTATAATATTGTGTGTCGGTTTTGTGACTCAAGAGTGTCTAGCTGGTTCGCGCGCTATGATTGGCCGTCTGTCGAGTGCCGAGAGTCTGCTCGCTTCACTTGTGCTGCGGCCTGCGGCGAGTGAGTATACCTACGGCGTTCGCGCCTTTTTGTAACGACTATTCGTGCGTAACGTCGTGAAATGTTGTCTCTTCCTCTCGCCCTCGTATTGTCTCGCTCGCTTGGTGTACTGTGCACTATGTCGGTTGATACAATCAAACGACACTTATAGTTGGCACACGCAATCCCTAATTGTACAGATTATCGCTCGCTTCAGTCTCAACAGTTCACGGATCGTAGTGCAGTAAAAGTTTTAGTCAGTTGAGGTTACGACGCCACGCAGAGTAAAGAAGGGAATTGTCGTATCGTTCGTGACAAGTGATATTCACGAAAAAAAGATTGTGAATTATAATAGTGACTGTGTGTTTGTGCGTGAGTTTACAGAACGATGTCTACGTCGGAGCTTATCAAAAAATTGAAGAGCTTACGAGAAAATATCGAGTGGGATAACGAATATGATCGATATACATTTATATGGAAACTTGCTCGTTTAACCGACGATGATTGGTATGACATTGACCAACTTCCAAATCTCCAAGACATATTTCAACATAGAGAAATCGATCAACTTCTCTACGACGCCGTACCTAACTGGAGTGATCGCATGGACAACTATACGGGAGAAAAATTCATCAATTTTGTGATAAACACTGGCTACAAAGACCAGCCCAAACTCGACCAAAACGGCAAGCCAATTTTACGTCACACTACTGCGATACATCGGGCGGATAAACGTGAGTTTGGACACCCCGACTGCGTTCGGAAACTTTTTGAAATTTTCACGAGATTCGACGTGAATTACGTCGATGAGGCTACCGGGATGACGCATTTTCACGTGGCTTGCAAAAATGGCTGTGCCGATGTCGTCGAGAAATTCTTGGAGTTCGGCGAGGATCCAAATTGCCTCGTTGAAAAAACAGGTGACTCGCCGCTGCATGTGGCACTCGACGAAGGGCAACAGAAAATAGCCGAATTGCTGTTGAGAAGTGGGGCTAAACCTAATTTGGCAAATAAGGATGGAGCCACACCATTGCACGTTATAAGCAAGAAGTATAGTGAAGAACCTTTGATGAGGATTTTGTTCGAGTGCAGCCACGAAAAATATCTGCCGATACGGGTCAACGCCTTGGACAAGTTCGGTCGGGCACCGTTACATTATGCTCTGCACAGTTGTGAAAGTGACTTGGCCGAAGCGCTTCTTGTAAACGACGCCAACCCAAATTTAGCCGATGCAGAAGGATTGACGCCTCTGCATATTATCTGCATGAGAAAGTTGGATGGAATTTCCGATGATATGGCGGTGCCATACTTCGAGATTTGTTACGGTAAACGTCGTCGGGTACAGCCCGACGTCGAAGACAAAAAAGGCCGGACACCACTGCAAGTGGCTGTGGCGAATCTTTCGCCGCGTTCGGTCGGTCTACTTTTGGATCTTGGTGTCGCCGATATGTCTAAATTCGTTTTTCCTTCTGAGAGTGTTTTCGATGAGGGAATTAAAAAGCAGTTTTATGATATTTGGGCTTATACCAAATTGCAAATTATGTCTGGGGCTTTGGGCGTCATCGAGCGTTTAGAAAGCAGAGGATACGCACTGAAACGAAGCGACGTCCTGACGATCGTAAAATTGTTCGCTAAGTACGAAGTATTCGTTTACGACGATTAGATGGCAAAAATTGAGGAATTTTGGTACGTCGACCGAGAATTCTATCGCGAGAGTGATAAAAAAATAATAATGATAAGCCCGAGCATGTCACTCAGCGATCTTATCCATCTAGAAGAAGATGGCGAGAAAGTATTCGCATCCTGGGAGTACTTCGCATTCTTGCGCGATAAATTCATACGGATGTCGGACGAAGATTTTTGGCCGTGCATTATGCACCTTAGCGAGAAACTTCCGAGAAGATTTTGCAGACGTTGGGCACTGGATCCTCTATTGGAGCTGTCACGACACCAATTACCGATTCTTTGTTGTGACTTGATTCTTGAGAAGCTAAGGAATAAAGATCTATGCAGTATTATCTTGGCGGTCCCAAGCCCGAGTCACGAGGACAGCAAACAAGATTTAATCAATTGTAATAACAAAAGACCCGTGAGGTCTAGAAGAGCTCCAGATAGGCTGCAA
Source organism: Trichogramma pretiosum (assembly GCF_000599845.2). NCBI lineage: Eukaryota > Metazoa > Arthropoda > Insecta > Hymenoptera > Trichogrammatidae > Trichogramma > Trichogramma pretiosum. The sequence goes on from NW_019641657.1 coordinate 384,532, forward strand.
ATTGTGTGGTGATTGTGAAGATTTTCTTTAATTCTTGTTGTGAATTTAATAAAAGCAAAAAGCTCATGATTTGGGGCATAATTTGATTTTCGTAATTAGTAAATTTTACCATGGAAATAAATAAAATGTGTATTTTTGTATATTCAGTTTTTATTTACCAAAAATCATTGAGGAGTTTCACCCATTTCGTCCATGTATATTCAGGTATCTCGAGAACCGTATAACTTCGAGTTTCGAACGACCGCAAAGTGCAGCGTACATCGTTGCGTGAATAACTTTTGTATTCCATACGAGACCTTCCTTAACATCCTAATACAATAAATGCATACACGCAACATCTACATTGCTCTTGGCTAACCACAATTTATATAAATAAAGTTGTTTTTCACATTTCAATTGCCATTTTTGCACCGGCGTTATTGATTAAAAATAAAATTTAAACTAATCGGGATCGTGAATTTTTTCATTGCTATTTTACCTTCCGAAGTACCAGTATAAATAACTCAAGCTATATTAAAAATACATACAATGCTTGATTTGTTGTGTAGAAATAAAGTAAAAAAGATTGAGTCGAGTCAATATTGTATGCGACCTAGATTAAATTAACAATTCAATCAAACTTCAGATGATAACCTGGCTTTATACCGGCTGATTACTGAACACAAAAGTGAATAAGAGCGAATTATGGATATCACTAATCACCTATTTTCAAAGGCATCTAGCTAAATTGTTAAAATTCATATATCTAACATTCTAAAAATTTCATACACAAATGATAACCACCACCGGAAAATCATTTTCTCGGCCACTCCATTTCCCAGAGAATCAGCCATATATATCCACATCGTCGTTTTCGCAACGAATTCGACAAGGGATTCACTTTGCTACCACTACTTTGGCCTCGGGGGGATTTGGGCGAGCTGTTGGCTACACGCTGGGCCACTGCACTGTGTCACGATGAAAAAAAAAAAAAGAAGTCCAACAACAGAACGAATTTACACCGCATTGATTTTCTATTAATATAATATAGGAACACAGCGCCGAAACGTCTCGTCAAAGACGAAAACAAGTTTTTAAATAGATTGTAAAACGACATATAAGAGCAAAGACAAAGGGAAACATGCACACAACACGACGACGACGACGACCGCGTACAGTACACTACGCCCCGGCGCCCATTCGAGATTATTGCATCGACACAGAGCCGAGGGAGAGAGAAAGAAGAGATCTGCGCGGATTTTCCCACGGGTGTAGTTTTCTTTAAGTAACGAGCTTTTAAATGCCGCGCGGCGTAAAGCGCGATTTATAGGAGAACAAAACTCGGCGGCGACTGTGGCACAACTTTATTGCTCATAGTGTGTGTATGTGTGTGTGTGTCTGTGTGTGTGCGGGTGCGAGGAGGTCTCGGGGAAAAGTAATAAACCCCGAGCGTGGCAAGTTCATTTAAACTAATGAAAAGTCTTTCTTCCTTTTCTCTCTCTCTCGTTCGTTCTTTTTTTTTATCGGTATATCGTCGCCCCAGCGCAAGAACCGCACAAATAACTCAAGTAGCAAAAACGTGCCTTAGTCCTATGTTAAAAGGATACGATTAAGGCACCTTTTTGCCACTTGAGTTTATTAGTGCTGTTCTTGCGCTGGGGCGACGATATAGTCTCGGCGCGACTGAAACGCGCGTGACGCTTCAACTATAATACACAGCCGGAGTTGCGTGTTCGAAAACGAGAACTCCGGCTAAATAGCCGGAAGTCTTAAAGGATCTCCCTCGCTCTCTTTCCGCAGTTACTAATTGCCCTTTAGCTTTTCCATACGTACGATGATAATAACAATGATAAAATGAGGGTAAATCTCCGATCTCCAGTGTTATTATATGGAACGAAACAAAAATAAAAAAAAGATTATTTTTAGCTCTTTCGCCGACGTATTACTTGTGCAGTAGGTATCGTTAAAACGATACAATACAAACATTTTTGTGAGATTTACTTTTTTCTTCTTCTTCGTCTACTTTCCTCGTGTCACGAGTCTTACACAAAAAAAAAACCAGAGGGAGCAGTAAGCTGATCATCCGGTATATTTCTTTTCAAAGCTCGACGACCCCCGCGCGCTTGATCTTCGAAGGAATTTGCCCTGCTGGCTGGCGCGCACCCGGTCAGCAGTATAAATGTAGCTGCTGTATAGCATGTTGCACGCGCAGCAGCTTGCAACGGCTCAAACTTTAAATTGAGTGTAAAAATTATGTTGTATCGACAGCCAGCCCCGGATCTCGTGCCAGCACGAGGATGGATTGGGAGCGAAAGGGCCGGCTAGCGAGGAAAAAAGTTTCGAGAACCACAGAGAGAGCGAGAGAATCCAACTTGCTCGGCAATAGCAGCCAAAAGTACTGTGTGTGTACAGCCTTATAGCTCGCTCTCTCTTTCTCTTTTTTTCTCATTCTTCGCTGCACTCTTACTCGCATCTCTCTTTTCGCGCGCGTGGAAAAAGTCAAAAGGTCGTTGCGTGCGCGTAGTAGTAGTAGTAGTAGCCGAAGAAGGGCAAAAGTAAAAAAAATCCTGTTTCCTTCACCGAAGAGAGGGAGAGAGCTCTATACACACTGGAGAGACTGGGAAAGTTACTTTTTTCTCTCAAACCCAAGATTAGCACGGTGCTGCTGCTGCTGCTGCTGCTGATGCTGCTGTACAGCTAACCCCCTTACACGCGCTATCGATCGCTACGCGCTTCTTGTATCGCTTTACCAATACACAAGCATCACCGCACCAGCCATCGCCACCAGCAGCGTGTTGATTCACCTCCCTGTGCGGCATCCGAGTTAACCCACACACACACATACACTACTCGCACATCTCTGGTTGGGATTAAAAAAAAAGAAGGAGGAGAAGAAGAAGAAACTCATTTTCTTATCTCATTACGTGTACTCTGCAGGGCTCGGGCTCGCGCGTTCGATAACCCCGGAGAGATTTTCGTATATATAAACTTTTATATTACTCGCCCCCGCGTAGTAGCCCTGCCGTTATATACGTAGAAACGCGCGCGGCGGTACCGATAGTTGCCTGGTGTATGTAGGCGAAGTAATCGAATTCGCCCGTGATTAAATTTTATATGTATCTATGAATTTTCCGAAAAAAAAAAATTTAATCATCTCGCTCGCGGGCTTGAAATGCATATCTCATATGTATCCGGGGAAAGGTTAATATTATCGCGATACTGCACATGGAAACGTGCGCGCAATCGTAGCGATTGAATTTCAAAATGATCCGCGAATTATCTCTCGATATCCGAGCAAAAGAATTTCTATATCGATCACGAGGAGAGGTGTCGCAATGCAGCTGCCGTCCTAGATGAGATTTTCATCCTTCTTTTATTAATTTTCTTTGTAAAGTGCTTTAGACCAAAAGATAAAACTTCGTTAAAGTTGCTATATATACATCGCGTAAGAACGCACGCGACCATAAAGGTCCGTAGTCGATGGAAAAGAGAATATCTTACGCTGCACTCGATAGTCGATAAAAAGAGGTGTATATATAAGGAAGAGCCAAAAAAAAAAAGAAAAAAAATGAAGAAGAAGCAGCAGCTCCGACGTGCGTCTTTAGTCGACTCGACGCGCGCATAATACAGAGAGATAACCCAACGAGGGCTAGCCAGGCGAACTTTATCAATTTCATTTATCGCGGCGTTAATAGAATCTTATATCCACGTGGCACCGAACGCGCGGCGGGCGCGTCAGCGGCAGCTCTCGGGGAGCTGCGCCTGCGAGGCTCGCGAGCGTCGATCGTTTATCTGCATAATATATGTATGATGTATAAAGCTATCGACAAAGTTGCGCACGAGCTTATGGCAGTGTCTTTGGCAGGTCGGTTCATTACGGAGAAGGCATAAATGGATTCCGATCGAGCAGTTTGAGGACTCTCCTGGATCGATTTTTTAGAAAGTCTATTGTATCTTTATCAGGCTGGTTTTAAGGGATTATATGTTGGCTGTACGGAGCGCATTTTGAATGACCTGAAAATAGTAATTTTATTGTTTTGAAATCTTTAGGCCAATTTGGAATCACTTTAAATACTATGATATTACTTTAAGCTGCCACCACTAGATGGCGAGTACCTTTATCTGCATACCCACAAGTGGTAAAGATAAAATAATCGCATAAGTTGAAGCACGATTCGAACTAAAGTCGCATTTGATTTGTATTAGGACGAGAAATTTAGAAATAAATCAACTTGTTGCCCCACCAAAAAAAATCCATGAGGGTTGCAAAGATTTCGCTTGTGACAAGTGCGATAAGAAATTTGCGGAACAAAGCAATTTGCGAAGACACCAAAAAACAGTCCTCGAAGGTCACAAAGATTACACATGCGACAGGTGTCAAAAGAAATTTGGATATAAATCAGATTTGTTAAAGAAATTAGAAAAAAAAACTTAACGCAATGTATGATGATATAATGTTGCGCCACGAAAAAGCCTGGAAAAATAAAACCACGTGAAAAAACAGAGCTAATAGCGGATCAATATACATTGTAAATACATATTTTGAGTCGTTTTTTGACGAGCACATTGCAGAATACACTGGGAGACGATAGAAAGAATCTTGAAACTAAAGAGAATGTGGAAAATTAAGCCTATTCATATGCTGAAAATGCAGATATCTTGAAAGATTAGTTGGCGGAAGTTTTGACCGATCAAGCACGACAGGCAGCTTAGTTCTCAAAACTGAAATATTTAATTGACAAGAAAGTAAAATAATGTTACAAGAGAAATTTTAAAATTAAGTGCTCGTATTTGTAATTCTACGACGGTTGTGTTTGTATTGGTATGAGTGTGAGCGCGGGAATACGATGTTGACACGACACAAAGAGGGTATATGTTTGTGTAACTGCTAGTATCGATAGACTCGTGATTATACTCGGACGTCTCTCAAATCAGATTGTAATTTTAATTAATCTATATTCTGAATAAAATATTTATATTATTCATCAAACATCCAATAGTTTCAAATATATATCGTTTCATCGGTGTCAGAGCATTAGACGCTAAGAAAAAAAAATGACGTCAGTTACAATGAGTCCAGCGTACTTCACTAATAAAATCCACGCGGACGATCTTATTAATTTGGTGGATTATTTAAAGACCGAAAAGATTGAACTAGAAGATTTACAGGACGATGACATGGTGTGGAAGGTGCTGCGCGACGGGATGTCCAGATTCGTGACTTGTCCACCCGACTCGTCCGAATCGGACACGTTCAGAAAAACGATTCGCACTCTTACCATCGATTACTTGAAGCTGGTTAATCTTTATCGAATAAATCGCGGCATATTGGCCGTAGCCTGCGTCGAATACGTCATGTATCCGGGCAAAAGTGACGAAGAATACGAGAAGATATATCGTAGCAACGACTTTCACGTGATCAAACTGTACAACGAATTGTGCGGTCTTCCAAAGCGCAACAAACCCGACGAGTTCGTAATTAGATCGGCCAGATCTTTTTTCAGATGCCAGAAGTTTACAAAGGACAAGGGATTATTGAACAGGATACGATCGTATCTGAAAGGCATTGAAATTGACGATGAAGAGAAGGCATATATAAAACAAGCGTCGATTCAATCGATGTAAGTAATTACATTATCATAAATTAAAACGTCTCGATAATTTTTTTATTCTTGACAGCTAGGTGTTGTCGCAATACTTGTTTTTAAAAATAGCTCATACGGTATTGTAATTTTTGATTGCACAGCCTTTTCAGTCCACTCAGTGGATCTAAAGAAAATGTTCCACCGCCAAATACGTTTGATCGCGTCGAAGATCGTGAAACAACCTTGTCCACGGACTACCAGCAACCCCGTCCTCCAAAAACAGTAACATTCGCAGACTATTCTGCTCCTTCTTCCATTGCATCGAAATCGGATAAGCCAGTCGTTTCTTCGGTCGAGTCTGCTTCGCCTTCAGTCACGTCAAAATTGATCAAGTCAAAAGTTTCTTCGGTTAAGTCTGCTTCGCCTTCAGTCGCGTCGAAATCGGAAAACCCTGGCTTTACTCTGCGTTACCTACGCGACCAGATAATATTAGCGAGACAGTCCAATAAGTACTTCTGGCCAGCGCGCATAATAGAATTGAGCGATTGGTCGATGCGCGTTAAATTTTTTGCAAGCCCGGAAGAAAACCGCGTAATTACATCGGATAAAGACGTGAGGAACTTTTTCAAAGAAGAAATCAATTCCGTGACTGTGAGTCCCGATACGACAAAAAATTCCTTCATCGATGCAGTGGCATTGGCTATGTTAGATATTAAAAGGAGAAATTTCTGTTAACCTTATGACTTATAATCTTCTGATCATAATTACTGTATTTTTAATTATGAAAAAATTGTTTTTATTGTAAAAAACTGTATTTATAGTATATGTGGTTTCTAAAATTTTAATAAGACTTTTTAATCGATTATAAAAGAGTTTATTTTCTTTCTTTCGTATTTCAGATAAATTAAAAGAAAAATAGTTCGTCGCCTGGTTATTTCTTCTGCAGAATTTGTGAATAATTTCAAGCTACTATTTAGTTTCGCGTCTTTCCCGGTTTTTTTTTGACTTCAACATAAATTTACGTCCCAACAACTCGCGAGAGGTATATACGATTTTTTTCAGAATCTTTGGTGTTAGGTGTCAATCGATCCAAGAAATCTCGCGCGGAGAATAAGCAACGAAAAAAAATTCAATTATCATCTCGTACACTAACGGGGAGTGCAGTGCAGTGTCAACAAGACTATTACATGCACTCCTCGAAGGCAGACATATGAAAGGCATACACTGCTCGCCGTATTTGATCGGAATACACACGCATATAGGCACGTACATACGCGAGTGCACGCGTATGTAAGCAACGTACGGTGCGGACTATATTTGCCGTGGAGAAATGGGAGGGAAACTGCACATACCTCTCGGCCAATATATCGCTCATTGTGGGTATATGGCCTGATCACAGTACTACACATACGCACAAACATTAAACGCGTATACATGTGTGCACCTGCCACAGAGTAAACACGCGAAACAATATACACTGACTATATGCGCGCGTGAGTCGGTGACGGCTATACCTCGGACTACAGCTATACATCGATTCGTGTGTGTGGTACGGTATAGCGTCGAAGGGGGTATGTAAAGGCGCCCCTGTATATAGATGTTGTAGCGCGGCTTGTAACCGGAAGATAATGCGAATTGCATGCGCCCTTCGCTGCCGCAACGACATCGTCCCAGCAGCAGCTTTTCAGCAGATAGACGTCCAGGCGCAGAGTAGCACACAGAGCGCGACGCGCCGAATGGCACGGAATATCAAGCCAGTCGTCGTCGTCGTCCTGGCACGCTATTGTGTAATAGCGCAGCGATATAAGCTGCTATAGTAGAAATCGTTGTGTGGGTTAAAGCGTGTGTACGTGTGTGATCGAAGTGGAAATGAAGAGGTCCCGTAGCTATATCGTTCGTGTGACCAGCAGCAGAAGCAGCGGGCGAAGAGAATTCAATTTGCAGAATACCACGAGGGTCACGAAGTATACAAAAACAGCTCTCGAAATCTGCGACTTGCTGCGAGCTTCGACGTATACGGTATCTAGTTTTTGAGCCGTTGACCTCGTGGACAAAGTTTCGGGAAGTTTATCGATAGGTGTTATGTCGTGATTTAATCGACTCTATCTAGCTCGAGATCATTCGATCGGATGTTCTTTCAGAAACGACGATTTTTTGACAATTAGGTTTTTCTTATTGCTAGTTTTACGTATTTCAAGTAAAACTTCGTATGAAACGCTTATATAAATCCATGTAAGTACACACTAATGCATACTTAGTTAATAGGTAATGAATAATTTTTCAAGAAATTATGCATACCCTCTCGCTTCTATAAATTCGCTATCCATCAACCGATTAAGGGAACATTCCCATTTCATTTTGGAATTTTATTCAACTTTTTTCGATTTAATATTCTTGTTTGTTCAATTATATTTTGACTTGTTTGAGCTTTAAATTTTTTTATAGATTTTTTTTGTCTAGTTTATATCTCTATAAAGCCCACGATACGGTATACACACACGCGCGCACACACAGGTGCTGATGCTGGGCAAAAGCTCGTATCCAGAGAGAAAAGAGACGTGTGTATATACAGTGCCGGCGCGGCTCGGCGACGAGTACAAAGCGACGACGACGACGACGAGAAAAAGACGGGGAGCAAAAATATCAAAATGATTCATCGTCCACGTAATTGGACACCGACACAACGACGCAGGGGTAGTTAAATAGTTCCATAATGTCGGGCCGATTTCTCAAATGCGTCACTCTCTCGCTGCAGCAGCAAGCGGTGTACATATAGCTCTCGCTTAAAACGTCACCGTCACGGAGCTGTGTAAATAAACTATAAATAATGGTTTGATCGTGGACGAGTTACAACGCTCATGACCCGGCCAAGAAGAATACGATACGTTGGGGAACTGTGAAAAAGCAACGAGAACGACGACATTTTTTGAAAAATTATTTTACGCTATAGCGATAGTTGTATCGCTGATTTTATTTTACTCGTGCCGCTTAATCGATAAACGTTGTAATCCGCGTACGCGGAATAGTGTAAAACGCGTTAATTTTCTTTTTTTTTTTTTCATATATTTTACGAACCGTCCTTGCTACTAAAACCCGCTTTATCGCTGTAATAAAAAATGAAAAAACGAGATTCGAAATAAAAAGCACGGATTCTCGCGCGCGCGCGCGACAACAAAATTGATGAAAGTAGCTTTCTCTTTAACGAATATGGATAGGCTTTTAAGACACTTGACATCGTTGACGATCACTTGACACTTGGGGGGCGCCCGCCAGCGCGCGGGCAAAGCTGATTTTTAACAATGGGCTTATCTCGAAGTAGGTCGCTTAATATTTTTCAAGTTTCAATTTAAAAAATTGAAAAATATTGCGCGCGAGCGGGCTGAAAATTCGAGAAAGGCATTAGTTAATTTGACGACGTTTTTCATTAGCTTGAATATGTCCGTGTGACCTTGCTTCGACAAAATCGTTAGAGTATTACGAAATTGGCTTGTATTTAAACAATCGAGATTGTAGATAATTTTTACAACTTGGCGTTCATAAACACACTATTAATGCAATATCAAGTTTTTGAATGAGATAGCTATAACTACATTATTATTTTTTTTCGTATCTAGCACACTCTGAAAGTAAAGTTTATTGGACTTTATGCACGTCCTTAGATACCTTTGCGAAGCCATCTTTTTAGCTTCAACAATGCTCAATAATCCAAGAGTCTATGTACACAAACTGAAACTCTTTCTATTGTCAAAAAACACCTTATTTTGAATAATGTCAACTGATATGAAACAAGTTTCAAGTAATTTATATTTTTTTAAAAATAAATTTACTGCAGTAACTGATATTAGTAAGAAATACTAAGAGTTAAAGGAGAAAAAAAATTATAAAATGAAAAGGGGATGAAAACGAAATTCGGATAATAATGCTACCACTTAACCTCTGGAAATTCTCAAAGTATCTCGTAACTAAGTGAAGCTAGAGTGCAAAAATAGAACTTTTCAATTGTACGCGATAATTATTTTTTCAAAATAGCGCGGTGATTCTCGACAGAAAATTTTTCAAAAAATACCAGGAATTTTAATTTACGAGGCGAGCGAAGAGTTCTTCAGAATCATTAGGGTGAAAATGATATCACTCTGCAGAAACGGATCAATTTTTTTGCCGACGTCTGGCTGAATCTAGATCAACGCTACTTGTAACTTCATACAAATGTGCAGTGGGTAAAAAGTATCTTCGCAACAGCTCTGATTTATTTATTTTTTCTCTTTTATTTTCATCGGCGATGCAATTTGATACACAAAAATTTTATCAATATTTTTTTGCTTTCTGTAATTCGTAGGCGGGGAACGTTTTCAATGGTAAAATCGATGACTTGTTACGTAAATGAATTCGAGCCATTAAGAGATTTGAACGACTATAATTACATTAACTGGCCAAATTGATCGGGAGCCAATTAAATGGACAATGGAATTGTCAAGTTCTGTTCGACAGCTAGAATTTTTTTTGAGTGTAAACAAGCGAGTATTTTGAGGCGATATAATCACGATTGACAAAACTACTGACCTTACCTTTTTTTGGAAAGAAAATCCTTAATAAAAAAACGGTCGAAAGCACCCGCAACGTTTATATTTCTAGGCAAACGTGGTCAACGATCAAATCCATTTGATGGCTAATGGTTTGCTTTGCCGTATTATTTAGTGTCCTTATTTAACTGACAGGCTTCAACAATTAGCTTACGAATCGATAAATTTAACTAGAAATGTACGAATTAAATAATGTTAGTTCAACCTTTGAATCTGTCTGCCAAAATTTTCATTAATTTTCAGAGAAAAAAGAACCACTGTTGTTTGGTCATTAAAAGTTTATTTCAAACTATTTCCTTCAATAATGAAGAATAATTATTTATCTTGAAAAACATTCTTTATATAAGTATCTTCTATCGAAGCTGGAAAAATTACAATGTGGCACAACAAATTACAAAACCTGAATTGAAAATCGAAGATTCCAAAGAATGTCGAGTGAAAGTTCGAAACCACGACGAGGACAGAATTCGTTTTCGATTTTTTATCTTATACGCTCGAAAAAAAAAGAAGCTCGAAAAGCTGACTTTTCGAGTACATCAAGAGCTATTTCGATATATAAGATCTAGCTCGAAGTTATTCGAGAGTTCCACGAAAAAGAATTCACAGTCGAAAATCTTTCGATGAGAAAAAAAAGTTTCGATGACAATGACGTGCGGCAAAATGCGTACGTATTTTTGCGATAGAAAAGCTGATATATAGGGTAAATTTTCAATGAGATTCGAGAGATAATTAGAGTGCTGGTTTTTTTCGCGAAAGACTCTAACTGCATTAGTTAATTTTATCCCATTGACCTGCTTTCAATTTTAGATGCTTTGGTTCTCGACTGTAAACAATTGTTTTTCTAGAAATGTCAAATAAAACTGGCCTAGCTCGGTGAATGAATTTAAAATTAAATAACCAACTTTGTTGCGCATCTTCACTTGACATTTGCAGCTACACGTCGGTGAATTTCTAAATTGCTCACAAGCCAGAAATTGCGCTACACGTGTAACTTGATTTGCATTGAAGTGACATTATCTGCATAATAGCGAACAAAAAGAAGTCAAAGTTTTGAAATTTCGCGCAAATTAATTGTCATTACAATAGAAAATATTCATCATCAACGTAGACTTACAGAATGAAACAACATAAACTAGTTCAAAGTTCGGTGAATGAGGGTACTTATCGCTCGCGATAACTCGTGCTCGGGAAGAATATGGGCGCGCATATATATACGAAAACGCTTGCGAATTAGTTCGAACGTATTTTCCGCGATAAATAGGATCGTATTAAAATTGAAAGGATGCGATGTTTCGGAGCACTATTTTCAGGCGCATTGATATTTTATCTCGGTCGTTATGGGCTTTTTTTATCATGCAAAAACATAACGGCGAGAGAGAGAGAGAGAGAGAGAGAGAGGGGGTAGTCTTAGTGTATGTTTACTACTTTGCGCGCGCGCGTAATGAGCTATTTTCTGCATAAAGGACCTTGAGCGTCATATAATGACAGAGACATAAAATTTGCATGAAAATTTTCACGCACATATATGGCCGATTTACCGAATGAATATTTCGTTGAATATTTGCGATTTTTAATGAATTTCGAAAAAACGTTAAAATGTCCAACTTTGGGCCTCTGAAAAAGTGTCATAGAAGGTCCCAATTTTTCTAAAACTTTTTTAAAACAACAAGTTTTTCATATTTGCAGAAAAAAAATTTTTCGAACGTTCGACTTCACGGAGAATCGGTCATATACATTATACGATCGATATAAAAAGTAACGCGATAAAACCGTGAGCGAGCGCGAGCCGTCCTTATACGATCGGAGTTCAAAGATTCCGAATGATGTATAAACAGAAACAGCGCGTAAAATGCGATGATGTAATAATTTATCATTGCCATTTCTTATATAGCCATTTGTGTGTTTGTGTGCAAAGATTTTGCTGTTATTGTATTCGAGATTGATATACGTCTAATGATAATTCAGATTTCAAGCGTAAGAAACAAAAAAGAAAAATGAAAAAGTAAAATCTAGTTTACCCTCGACTCGTGTTCTGTCCTGTCTCATTATACGAGCGAGAGTCAAAGGTGAATATAAACGAGGAGCGAGAACGCGTGCGGTTGTATCCTCTATCGTACAGAGGACCATACTCGTAAACATTAAAAATGTAATAGAAGTCAAGTGTCGAGCAACTCCCAGGTAGAAAGCCACCGATATCCATTTGGCATTCAACCGCGACCGAGAGCGAGAGAACGAGTTGAAGATGCGACTTCTGTGCAGAGGTGGTTAGTCGAGCACCAGTGTGTATGTGTGAGGCAAAATCGAGTCGAGTCGGCCAAACCGAGGTGTGAAACTACTGCTGGTAGGAATTATATACTATATACGTACTGCACACGAGCGAGGCAGACAACTTATAAAGTCAAACTATATATATGGATGTCGTCGACGTCGACGTACGTCCCATAGTACGTCGCAGTTGTAAGCTTTGTAATTCGAGCAGCAGCAGCAGCAGCGGCAGGCGCTACCTGACAGATTGGGTGGAAATCGTCGTAACGTGAGAGGAATCTCGCTCGGCTCCTCTGCTCTGTAATCGATCGAGCGTCGATTTTCCCGACTCTGATTTTGTCAAAAAAATTTTTTGTCGTCGTCGTCGTTGTCGTTGCTATGCGCGCCACGTGGGGGGGAAAGGCTCGATTACTTTCCAAGTCTTCGTTTCGTCCTTTAATTACTTTCGAGTAATTAACGCTCTCGACAATGCATCGAACTATTTTCTATTCACCGCGTATAGGGGGCCGTTCCATTCTTTTTTCATCTACCCGCATTTTTCCACGTGTATTGAAAGGAGGAAAAAAAAGTACTCCCAAGCAAATGAAACTCTGTAAAAGCTGTAAGCCTGGCCGGCCGCGGTGAAAAAGTTTCATTTACTTGGATGCTTAAGCTCCTTAACTGGATGTTCGGCTAGATGCCTGTTCTTCTTTTTTTTTTCATCATACTTTTTTCCGTGCGCACGTATGTATTATATAGGCTAATGATTTGCGTCCCGCGCCTACATATATAAATCCCAGATCCGTTTAATGTTTCTCGTATGCGTATGTACATTTGAGTCTAAAATTGAAGTACGGTGACGGACGGACCAGAGGCGTATACGCAGATATGCGACGGTAGTACTATATACATTAATCAAGGTGCGCTCGTTCGGGCGAACGGGCAAACATCAACCACACGTTGCCCGTTTTATGGCCTTTATCGGCGCGCGCGAGAGAAATAGAGAGAGAGAGAGAGAGAGAGAGAGAGAGAGAGAGAGGTAGGACTCGGTCAAACTTAAAACACAAAGGTATTAAAGCCTTCAAATGTGAAAATTAACATTATTAGGGTACACTAGCAAAAAATACGAACTCAAAATGTACATTGATTTTAAATATATTGATACAAAACCCGTTAAGCCTAAAAATTGTTATGTACTATAAATGTGTCCTTTTTTAACATTAGATATATTTTATTTCAATTTCGTGGAAAAAATTTATCATAATTTTATCTGTATACATTATTGTCTGTTATATTTATCAACGAGGGCCTCTGATTACCACTGTAAACTGTACGTTAATTGGGAACAAATGCATCGAAAATCACGACTTGGTTGTAGTTCATTCAAGCATTCAAAATTTTTTGTGACCTTGTCCAATATCCCAAATTCCCGATGTTTTGAATTTGATCCGAAAAATGTCAAACAGATATTCTTTGGATCTCAGTGATCGATGTTTCGTAAGACAAAAAGACAATCAGAAAAGAATTTCGAATGATTTTGGTGAGATCAAGTATGGATTATAAGTATAGTGAAAGCCTCGAGCGTGCTTCGCTTCATCCCCCCGATACAAATTTGTCGTGTATTTATACGCATTTATCGGCCTCGCAGCCTCTCTCCCTCTCTTATAACACCACGCGATTGTGTGCGCTTGTGTGCAGTGTACCACGCCACCTCCGTTTCTATGCACCTCATACCTGTGTGCATTATCGCAATTACTATACACGACCAATGGCCAGTGGCACTCATACCATGTATACGCACACCACGAACCGTCGTAAAGCCCTATAATGTATGTATGGAGGTAGGCGCATAGACGACTACACATATAGACGCGTATAAACGCGCGAGAGCCACGTGAAGGCTTGTATGTAGTCGCGTACACTCCGTGAACTGCATCGCGCATGCATACATACAACTATACTATGCACGCGTATATAGGCGGACATTAAGCGCGCGTTGGGAAGATTAACACTAGCCGCATGAAGAGCAAAGTTTAACAAAGGGCCACCGGTTGGACCGACTATATACTACTGCCCCTGCTGCAGTCGCTGCGCAAAGTGCCAATTATTGCGAAATTAGTGCGCGTAAATGTTTTTGACAAGTGTAATTTACGAGACTATCGAGCGCGCCGCACACTTTTCGCGCTATTGTCTCTCTCTATCTCTCCGCGGTGAATTGAAAATTGCGATATTTTCTTTCTTTCTTGTTAATTCGAGTTATTAGACGTCCCTCGTCGTCGTAATTTATTATCGCGTACAGCAAGATAGAGAGAGGACTTTTTCGTGCGCGCAAAAAAGTCTCTCGTTCGACCTCGTTCGGTCGTCCCTCGTTTGACGAGAACGTATATCGCGTATAATTCACGTGTGTACACTACGATCGATAAGAATTCGACGCTTTTTCCGATTCGGAGTAAATAAAGCCACCGACAATTAGTTCTTTTCAAAAATTAATATTAAATCCGGTTCCCTCTTTTTTATATACAATAATATACGGATGAACGACGGACGAGCGTGACGAGACTGCGCCAAAAATATTAATTAAATTTCGTCTATGGTTTTCAAAGGGTGACTTTTACATCGCGTCACACGGAGAGCTGCCTTCTACATTGCTGCGTAAACAAAAGAAACGACCCGATTCTGTTTGCGTTCGAAATCTTTTTTTTTTTTTTTTTGTGAAAGCCTCGATTAATCGGATTCGAGCCTGCCTCGGGAACAAAACAAAAATCAGCCACTATATAAGGTTTTTATATTTATGCGAAAATAATCGAATATCGAGAGCGCTTCATCAATTACATCGTAAAATTCAATTGAGATTCAAACTATACGCGCAGACCCGAACAAATACAAATGGGCTCCTGCGTTTAATTTCGAAAATTACTCGGCCGCGAAGATCCTGCGTATTTTATATTTCATTAAAACGAGAAGGGCGAAGATATTTACTCGAATGAATGAAATTCCTCTGCGCTACCTCCTTATTCTATAAACCGCGAGCATCGACGCTCGGCTTGTGCTGCCTTGAGAAACACAAAAAAACAGAAAAAAAATATAAAGAAAAGTAAAAGGCGGTGGCGTGTTACACGAATAACAGTCGATTGGGCCTTTGACTCCGCTTGGCCCCTAAGCTTTTTTATGCATATATAATACAGCGAAGAGAGAGAGCTAGACTCGTAAATCGCGAATATATATCGGCAGAATTAACGCACACCCACGCCGCATAAAAAGAGAGAAAAGACGACAGAGATGAGTGCGATATGGAGTACATTATATGTGCGAGTAAAACGCGCTCGTCTGTGAAAAAAAAAAGAAAGACAAATAATCTAATAAGACGCGCGCGGCGAGAGCCGCGAAGCCGAGCGCGTAATATACGTCCGACCGTGTAGGTATATATTTCTCTCTGTAACAAGCTTACTTTCCTGCGTGAAGAGCGCGAGAGGCTATACGTATAGCTAGCTTCCGTCACTTTTAAATCACACAGTTGTGTATCGTATGCTATATACACATATTATATCGTGTGTCTGCTGTACACCGTAGGGCACTTTGCATACATTTTTTCTTATTATTATTCTTCTTCTTATCTTATTCCTCTTCTTCTCTCGTTCGTTGCGATTATGAAATTCGATCCTCGCGAGCGACTGTACTTAGCATTTGTAATATACATTCATTCAGATTGTACACCTGTCGCGTTTTGAGCTTTTCTTTCGACCGGTTTTTCAGCGTACGTGTGATACAATTTGGAACACGAATGCATCTCATCGCACGCGCGCGGCTGCATTATCGACGAATTATGTAAACGAACTCGCAACGGCCAAGGGCTTGGTGCAGGCGTTGTGGTGTTCGCACAATTCGAAATTACACGGCGAATTATTTTGAATTATTTTGTCGCGGTCGGCGGCTCGTAACGAAATCAACGCTTCCAGCTGCTGCGCGTTCGCGAATTTCTTCGCGCGCAGAATTTCAATGCGCGAATTATCGCGTGTATATGTGTGGGCGCGCGGGACAAGTTGTATATCGTATTGATTTCGTTCGACGAAACTCGATATCGGATTAATGGCGCACGCATATTGGTCGGCAAAACTTGAATTTCAATATAATTATTTTTCTTCGCCTCCCTTTTCTTTGCACTGGAGGACAGGTATTGAATTCGAGCGAATCCACGGCCAAACAATGGAATCCATAAGTGACGCGCAAAAACTTGTATTATCGACGCGCGGATTCACATTTAGCCTCGAGAAGTCGCTATCTCACCGCCGCGACTTCCATCAAAAACGTTATTATTACGAGGTTATACGTCGAGAGCTCACCCCGGCAGGATTTTCAGCGTAATTTAAGATCGAGTTACGCTCTCCGCACGTGATATTCTTTGATGTTTTATACGTCCTCGCCTCGCTTCGGCCCGTATAATGAAAATCACTACTTTCGTTATTTTGCCGCGGATCATTATCGCGTAGGTAATAATTTTCGTTTCGACGTATCCCAAATTGTCACTCGATGTGTACGTCATAATTTATATCTCTCTCTATACGGTACACTTTTCATATTATACGCGTTATAAAAGATCAAAGTTTTTCATCCTGTACGCAGGAGCAGCTCTATAGCCGTCACATTAAAACTTATCAGAAGTAAATCCAATCATCGTCGAAAGCTCATCTCAAAATCAATAATATTCTATATAGGAGTCGCGGACTGAAATGGCGTCATCTAATCAAGACTTACGTGGTGCTAAAACTTTTTGTTTTAAAAATAAAGCGTGTACGTACGTTCGCTGCTTTGGCGGGATTTATTTATACAATATATGATACGGGCGAACTTTCACAGTTATTTATACTTGTTCGCGTTCGATTGATCGGACACTGCAGCAGCAGCAGTAGCAGTAGCCCCGTGTACTATATAGCTATGTACATCGCTCGTCGATGCGTAAAGTATTGATATTTAACGAAGATTGTATCACGTATACCGTCAAATATTAAAGCCATTTATTATTGTTATTTTTTTTTTTTTTAATCTGAGGAGAAAATCAGGAATCGTATACGCAAAAAAAATTATTAATCGAGGAGGCGACGACACAAACGTATTTCGTGCATCTATTTACTACAAAATCAATATTCGCTCGTTATTCGCAGGAAATCGTGTTCTCTCTCACACTCTCGCGAGCGGGGGCGATAATATTAAAAATTGCCTTTTAAAAGATATAAACTGGAGCGAAGTTTTCTCTCTCTCTCTCTCTCTGCTCCAATTACGTTTTATGCGCCGCGTGGCAGACGTGTTTACACATGGGCATCCACGATATGTCAAAATAATTGATGGTGCCTCCGATACAATCGAAGATATACGCACGTATACACAACACGCGTCACGTTTGTCGCGCGATCATCGCAACGCGAAAATCTTAAAAGGTTCCCCTTTTTTGTGTAAATCGATTGTGTATGCACAAGATGCTTCGATCGCATCTCCCTTCCCCTAATGCGATTTATATATGAAACATTTTTTGATTTCCGAACACTTTGAGCTTGAGAGCACGCGCGTATAACATAAGTACGTGACGGGGTGGGTAAAAAACTTGCCTCCAGTTTGATCGTATATTCATGGGCTTTTTTGCACTCGACGACGACGACGACGCGCGCTTTTACATTCGACGAGGGGCAAAACTGCGTTACGTCACTTTATTGCAATACTTTTATGTTGACGCGCAGCAAAAAACATTTGTGCTTAATAACCAAAGTTTCGGTAAACTGGGCGCGTCGAGGTTTAGAAAGCCGTTGTTTTGTTTTGTGTAACAAAGGCACGTAATAAAAATTGATTTAGCTTTAATGCGATGCTACTCGCTATTTTTTATCATTAAAGCGGTGATTAAAAAGTAGTCAAGGATATTCATTTTAAAAAATAGAGGATTTCGTGTAGAAAAATTGTCTTTTTGAAACCTATGTATATAGAAGTATATTGGATCAAAATTAATACACTAATTTGCCTTTATAAAATCATTTCTACTTTGCCACTTGCAGATTTACAAATGTAAAGATACTCGCCATCTGGTGGCGAATGCTGGCTTTCATTATGATTGAATTTTTATATAATTGTTTAGCAATTTCAATCAAAATGTTTAAACTTTATTATTTGCTTGGAGCATGTCGTAAAGCCAGCGCTCAGTTCATGTGGCAGATTTTGAACTTTACGTCCGCTACCGAAACGTCAGCTGTGATGCTGTGTTTTGAGCTTTGAATCGAGGTGTTCTTGAAATCACCAAAGCGCTAATCAAAGTAAAGGCTCAAACCCAATCGAAATGAATTCATTTTGTTTATTTCTGCTTTAAAAATAATTTATGTTATTGCATTTTGCTGCATTTTTGGTACACTTTATGTAAAAAAATAAATGATTACTCATAAATTAATATTTAACAATAATTTCAAGTAAAAGTACCTTAAACACAATTTAGAATCGATCGCATTAATTTTAATGTCTGATTTTAAATTAAATCTGCATTAAACTTCTGTTTGAAAATAAATTTAGTCGATCGCGTGGCTATAGTCTGCTATACGCAATCGAATTTGACTTTCTTCGAAACGAGCTCAAAACTTATTAAATATTTATTCCTCCACGAGCTCGAGATACGTCCTCCGATTTCACCGATAATGAATCAACTTCTGTTGAAACTCGCAGCAAGTTGAAACATCGAGATGTAGAGTGTCGGGGCGAAGATTAAATAAAGGTGAGATCAAAATTTATCCTCGAGATTGTGTTAATATAGAGCTCTCTCGACGTGCGCGAGCTAAATTTATGAGCAAATTATTTCATTGCCACGCGTTATAATCTCCGTAAGCTCGGACGCAGGATCTAAATCTCCAGGATGAGGACTTTCTCAATTTGACTTTGCAATTGTTTTAATTCTTAATTGTGATAATATTTTAATACGACTCTCGCGCCACTTCGGTTTTACCTCGTTTCATCGCGGAGGATTCTGCACGTGTAACGCTTGCAGCTATGCTACGCGCGTAAATGCATGATTATATGCGTGGGTGTGCATTGATAATATCCTCTGTCAAATACGTACGGTATACATAATATGTACCTCATGCATAAATGTAAAAATAAGATTAAACCGAGCCTTTATAGAGCAGCTGTTGGAGACACATACTCGTACACAATACATACTCTCATCTACAGCTGATTGATTATTATGCGAAGGGTCAGCGTCGAAAAACTGGCCGTCAAATTCGAGGCCTCGTTTTTTGTTTCGATGCAAATTATTATAATGACAGCGTCGACATGTAGGTGACACATTGTCGCAGCGTCTCCACAACTCAGCCATTCTGGCATTATGTAAAATAACAGACGCGCACCTGTAACAGTAGTAGTACTATAGATACAACGAGTAAATACACAGCGGTTGACGCTAGGAAATTTTCAGCCACTCCTAATCCAGCGAGTCCGCGCGAGGTGGGGGCGGGGGGGCCGATACATTAATTCGTTGACGACGGCGACGCGAGGACCGGCCTCTTTATGGCCTCGTGGCTCTACTGCTGCTGCTGCTGTTATCAGCTGCTCAGGGATTTTGGCCTGCTGCGCTAGAGCCGAGAAACTAGGACACGTCGCAGTACTACGATGCCACTACTGGGAATGCCGACCGTCGACGATTTTGCTCGCGTTACGACGACGATGCTATGCTTCTCTTAAAAGATTTTCCAATTTCCGCTGTTGTTTCATTGATGCTGATGCGCACTATTTTACAGCCACACGCGACGAGGCCTATATAGCTATCAGTTTTGCTGAATAAAAGATTGATTTTATTTTATGTTATACAAGTTATTAGCAAGCTGGCAAGATGCTAGCTCGGGATTTTTGTGTCCACGCGCAACTAAATTAAAAGACTTTTTCATGAATTGTCGCGTTAAATTAAATATATAATGTAGATCTGTATAATGTAGATCTGTTTATCCACAAACACTTGTAGATAAACAGATTTAAAGGTACTCGCCATCTAGTGGTGATATACTGACAGCGTTCACGTGGCAGTATATGGTGTAAGGGTGAGCATGTGAGTATGTGGTTCACGTGGCAGATTCTGAACTGCACACCGTGTCAAATGTTTAAATTTGATTAAACATAATTAAATCTTTTTTATTCATCAGCGCATTGAATATAGATTATGTGATTGCTTTTTCGTCCAGCTTATAATTATAATATATTTGCCAATTACTCCTTCTCATTACAAAAATCATACAGAAAAGGATCCCGTACATAGGATTGGTCCAAACAATAAATAGAAATAATGAAGTATAATAAAAAATAATAATAAAAAATAATCATGTGAACAAACGGAGCAGTACTCATTCATTTCTCAACAAAGATCTCGTGTAAGAGTACCCTAAATAAAAGCTCATATGGGTTACGTTAATTTCAAAGTCTGATTATACATTAAGTCAGCATTAAATTTTACAAAATCATCAAGTTGTGCGCTCAGTTTACGAAAATAGTCGCACGACGCAAGTAACGTAAGTATAAGCGACTCGATCGTAATACTCGAGCGATCGTTCAACCGTTGAGATGAAAAATCTCAAGAAGCTCCAGCACGGGTATATAAAGTTACGACGCATATCGAAGCCGCAAAGCGCATCGAAAATGGCACGCGTGTCTCTCGAACGTGCATATACACACACATCAGTATGCACTCTGTTGCGCACTCAGTTAGACGTAATAAATTGAAGGAGCCATACGTATCGCACACACACATATATACAATTGTCTGTATATACGCGTGGGGATCTCTCTCTCCCTTTGCTCTAATTTACAGTGCAATGCCGCAGCGCTCAGCGCTAGCAAAGCGATTCGCCTTAATTTGTCTATGTGCGCGCGTTTAAATGTATAATACGCCCTGAGTTTCTCGAGATAGTCGTCGTCGTCGCCACTTATTATTATTGTTATACAGTATAAACCGGCGGCGGTATTCGCGCGGTACATATACAATTAACTAAATCCTTATGTAGTTTTGTGCGCAGTCGCGTGTATTATACGTACATATAAGTCATGCCGCCGCTAAACCACACATTTACAGCCGCATATGCGCGGCGTACTGCAACTTGTAGTACCTTATACAACTATCTTTGGGTACTACATAGAGAGAAGTGCAGCATCTCTCGCGCGAGCTCCGCGAGATTATGACGATTCGCGCGCCAGTTTACATATATAGGGTGGCTTGGGGCCGTATATATATATATATTACACGCTATATAATATATGCGCATAGAGAGCAAAGCCACCGAGTCCCGCGAGCATCGCTGTAAACGCGTAAATGAGTTTGGGAACTTTACGCGTAACGCACGCACTACTTGCGCGCGCGAGTTCAAAGATATACGTGCACTACAATGTATGCGCTTAATAAAGCACGCGTATATTATGTGTAGGCATTACATCGATACGCGTATGCAACCGAATTTAATGTGATATCACCGGAGGGGCTTGGCGATTATATGATATATATAAATTATTATAATCCGCCGAGGTTTCCGCTAAATGCACAAAACGCTTATCAATTATACCCGAGCTCTACAGGCGCTTCGAAATGTTGTTGCGTTGCAGTATTTGGAGGAGCAAGCATAGTTGAACGATAGTTGAAAATAAAAGCCAGTACATTTTTGACAATCGTGCAAGATAGTTTCGTTAATCTAAACAAAACATAATATTATATACCCAAAAGCACAGCTGCCAGGCGCAATCAAGCGCAGTTCTGGCTCTCTTCCTCCGCCAGAAGAAATGCAAAATTCGAATATTGCGCCGTGTTTATACGACATCTTCCACGATCAACAGAGATGAAAATGTTGCTCCTGGTCTAGAGAGAGAGTGAGAGAGAAAGAGAGAGAGAGAGAGCAGTGGCTCGTTTGAAAACTCTCGGGGCGTGTGATAAGCCTCCTCTTCTCGGTGTGCACGTGTCGCCCGCCCGCCCGCACTATATATCGACCGAAAACTGTCGCGCAGATAATTGGATTTAACCAGCGTTCCTCTCATTTTCTCTCGTTCTCTCTCTCTCTCTCTTTCTCTAACCTTTGAGCGAATGAACGTATAATTTTCACCCGTTTCTGTCCTCTTTGCTGGATAATACGGCCGATTCTCTGTGAAATCGAATAGCCAACAAAAAAAATTACGTTTTCTATAATTCGGTATAAAGAAGACTCGTTGTTTCGAGTTTAGATTAAATAGCATAATCGTTTAGGCCTTTATTTAGAAATGAATTTAATTATGTCGCATTCATTACCAGCAATAATAATTTTCGATGACAAAATCGTTGTCAAACTATAACTTTTTTTTTAAAAATCCGAGCTTTGACTTACATACAACTATTGTTACTTTCCAACTTTATAAATGCCAGGATAATATTTTTAAAACCCCGAGTTTTGACTTATTTCACGCATCCACCAGTAGATGGCGAGGACATTTACCTGTGTACCCGCAAGTGGCGAAGTAACAATAAATGTATATAAAATGTATAAGGTATTGAAAATTTAGTAAAGAGGTTGAGATTTCGAATGCGTCTTTGAAAAATCGCCAAAAACTAAATCAACCTCAATCGTACTCGCTTATCTTGAAACATTTTAAATCGCTAGCTTTGCTTAACAAACGCTGGGCATTTTTACTAGTTTGCTAATTTGTTATAGTCAATCGTTAACGAAAAAGTGGTATATTTTCAATGAAACTATAAACTCGACATTGTGTGTCGAAACCAATGGGTAATGCGTTAAAAACTGCTGCGAAATTGTCACTCACCTCGAACATAGCGGTCCTTTTCCATGTCCCAAAAAATAATCTACCAAGGAGGTGGCGAATGAGCTAAGATCGATCTCTGACAATTCTGTCACTACAGCTGCTGCTGCTGCTTATCTCTTTTCCTCGAGCCTCGTCGCTCGCAATAATGTATATCTTCTATATATTCTCGCCTCGAGATCAGTAGCGCGACATCGCCACGATCGTCCCGATCATCGCCGCTGCCGCAATCGCCCGCGACGTTGTTGCTCCGGTTGACGCCTGCAGTGTCCGCACTACGACGACGAGTCCTCGTACTCTCGTTAACTTACCTGTGGTACGATACACTCGTCGCCATATACACGACGGCGGGGAGATAAGTGCGCCGGTTCCAATACGTTGACGATTGGACGACGATGGCAGAGAGCAACAATCACATTTCTTTTTTTTCTTCTTATCCGAGGATGTTCCTAAGCGCGTGTATTATTACGCATCGAGCAGAAAAAACAACTGCAACTCGGAGAAACGTCGACACTTTCATTATCGTCGCGTGTACTACGTATACGGGGATGCACGCGAAGTGCACACGCCGCACATTCGTATACGTAATAACATCGATATATTCGTCGCTCGCACACACGCGTAGCCAATTCGACATTTGCCAGCGCGCGTTTATTCCATAAGCATTTACGCATACCGCATCTCCGATTTATCGAGTGATCTATCCGGTGTAAATATCTCGCCTGTTTATATTCGTTATAACGCACGTGCGTCGTGTGCACTTACGTATACGCGATATGTATAAACACCGGGCCGCCTTCTCTGTATATAAGCTTGTCTGCCGCCGCAAGCACGCACTTGCGGGAGAGTATACTCGCACGCGTTTCTGCTGCTGCACAGAGAGTGGAGTGTGCATAGTGCGAGCTAGAGTAAGTCGCGAAACACACACACAGCTACGTGTATAGGTGTATATAGGATGCAACAGAAGAGAGAGAGGGAACGCGCGGAGCTCGTCCGGATTTATTTGTTTGAAACTTTTCTTGCTGCTGCTGCTGCTGCTGTTCCGCCGGGCGCGTTCGCTCGCTCGCGTATTTGAATCGGAAAAAGTAGTCTGTGTATACCTGTGTGTACGGCTATGTGCATATATATAGCGTATATATAGAGCGCTGTGACAGACGAGCTAGTTGGCACATTGTATATAATATACGCGTGTATTCCGTATTCCGCGTGTGCATATACTACTTGCGAGTTGCCGTGTATTGTTTGCGATTGTGCGAGAAAAAAGAAGAAAGAGGATATAGAAAAAAAGGAAGGAAAAAAATATATATATTCCTCGTTTCCTCGTCACCAGCGTCTCTTTCTCTCTGACGCTTGACTCTCTTTTTCTCTCTATGCAGTCGGTGGTAGTAGTCTTCAACAGTCCTCCTCCCCTACCCCCCTACGGACTTCGTGAGAGAAAGAGTGAGAAAATCCATTGCTGCGGAATAGAACGAATTCAATGCACTTTTCTCTCTCTCTCTCTCTCACTTCGACTGCAGCAATTCCCTATCCTCCACGTGTATACGTATATAGCTCGACCTGTAGTAGTCTCTCGCGAGCTCGTGACGATTGATTGTTTCTACTTAGTGGTCGATGCCTTCCTTTTTTTTTTCTTCTATCAACCGAAAGAAGAATATAATCATGCTGCAGCAACTACCACTCGATTCTCTCGCGCGTGTATTTTCCCTCCACCTCCTCCTCCTTCTTCTTCTTCAACCTTATTTTCCTCCTTTTCTTTTTTCTCTCGCACACCGTTCAGCGATGGGTGAAAACACGATGAGAAATAGAGGCGAGCTTGCAGCAGCAGCAGCGCTGATCGCTTTTCCGGAACAGCAGCTAGTAGTAGTGCTCGATCCGCTAGTACACTCGAGGCACACCGCTGAACACGCGCACGCACTCGCGTTATATATGTACGTTATTATATACGACGACGATCGCTGCGTACACGCGCGAGCTGGCACGCACGGGGGCCAAAGTTATTCGTTGGCGTTATAAACCACTTGTGTGCGCGGATGCGTGCGCCGCAATTAGCGCTGCGTGAAGAGAGCGCGAGAGATAGTCGCGCACCTGCAGCGAGCTTTCGAGCCGATGCATCGCGCGTACATGCGTACATGAGCGCGTTGGAAATCCACCGCTGTCGTATCCACCGTTGTTATATTCGATATAACGCGAATCATGCATTCGTCGATGAAGAGCTTTATTAAGCTCGTTTGAACACCTTGACTCGAGGTACACACACGAAAAAAGAATTTCCACGAATGCTCGATACTCTCTATGCGTCGAAGATGGCACGAAAGCTCCGATTAAGCGACGCGGCGAAGACGGAGGCGGCAAAGCTAAGGCACAACTTTCGAAGTAATAAGCTTCTTCTTCTGCGTCTGTGACCAAGTTAAATCTTAAGCGCGTTACGTAACGGCGCGCAAGCATGTGTGTACGAGCATCAAAGCTTTCCCTTATAGTCGCGGAGCTTTTCGCTCCTTTTTTCCCGTCTCTCGCATAAAGTATAATACGCGGCAACGCGGGTATACGTTATGTACAGCCGCGCGCGCGTGCGGACAATGTGTGTAACAAGTTATAATAGTGGTAAGCGTATATATGAAAAAGGGCGAAACGTAGGTATTAGCGACGAGTTTTTCCTCTTCTTCGTATAAAATACGTACGTATACGCGTACACGTCGACGCGGGTAAATTCGTTTAGCCGTTCGTACGTATATACGTTGTATTATATTCACCGGCTGATTAGCGTCAATCTGCGCGCGAGGTCTGCAGCTACAATAGTAGCGTATACATATAAGCTTATAACATTACGTACATACATCGTCCGAGCTGTCAATATATGTACGCACGTGTGCGCGACTCGAAATTACACGAAAAATGTTCCCTTTGACTTTGATCGCGATTTCGGGTTGTTTATACACGTCCCGTCTACATATCTTACGCGTTACGATGTGGAACGCTTGTGTCGTATATATTGCGGCTTACGCACACTCGTAAATTGCGCGTACTTGTATATGCACCGCAGGCATGCGCGTGCACGCGTCGAGTGCGTACTCCAACTCTCGGTACTCGAAGAGTAAAAGAAAGAACGAAAAAAAAGGAAGGAGAAAATAAATCCGGCTCGGGAGGCTTCGCATCAAAAACCAGAAACTGCATTACGGAGAGAAGTCGAGCAGTAGTCGTCCTGTAGCGTAATTCTTTCTTTTTTTTCTCTCTCACGCGCGAAAATCGATGTTTTATATATAAACCATACAACTATCTGATTCACACTCACTGTATCG
Source organism: Trichogramma pretiosum (assembly GCF_000599845.2). Lineage (NCBI taxonomy): Eukaryota > Metazoa > Arthropoda > Insecta > Hymenoptera > Trichogrammatidae > Trichogramma > Trichogramma pretiosum. The sequence continues at coordinate 411,004 of NW_019641657.1, forward strand.
CGGACATCGCACACGCGCTGGCAACGACGATCAGAATCGACCGCGCGAGTGCTGCGACGAATTATCGGAAGAAGCTTTTTTTTTTTTTGATAATCACTTTTTTCTCTTTATTTGTCACACCGATAATTTGATCGGTCGACGAGCGAGCGCGCACAGAGAGCCGCGCGTGAGACACTGTATACGGAGAGAAAGATAGAGAGAGCTACGATGAGATGAACCAAGTTATATATTATATATATTATAGTGACGATAGCGAAAACACGTGAATTATATATATCTGTATATTAAACGGGTGCGTTGAGCGCGGGGTGGCTGGCACACTGCTTCAGGGCAGATGAGCAACTGAACTACGGAGAGACAGAGAGGAGAGCGCCCGCGAGAGAGAGAGAGAGTCACCGCCACCGCCACCAGCAGTAGCAGCAGCAGCAGCGCAAGCTCGCGCGCACAGAAGCAGTCAGCAGCCGTAGCAGTAGCAGAGCTTGCAAGCACAGCACAGCACACGGCCGGTTCGCTGATGCATCGTTCTCTCTGTCGCTCTCTCTCTCGCTGCTGCTGCTTCTGTCTACGTTATAGAGCTCGTGTGTACGCGAAGGCGTTACACGGCGCGCGCAGACGCGCAACGTGCGCGCACAGCAGCAGCACCTATAGCACACGGCTCTCTGGCTAGCTATAGAGCTCTGCTCGCGGCCTAGAGAGCTCGACGTGCACATAATAGTCAAGCTCTCTCGCTCACACCTCGTCGCACAGCATCGCAAGCTCACCTCGTACACACACACATGTACACACACATAATGTACAGGTAGCGAGACACGCTGCATAAATGTGTACGTGTAGCTGTGGCCGGAATCTCATTCCCGTTTATTTTTACATATTAGAGCCGGTATCCGACGCCGAGCGAGCGAAAGAGAGAGAGATAGAGAGAGAGATTAGACGATTGCATTAGACGACACGAGCTACATCGTGTACGAGCGTCGTGTAGCGGCGGCACACACACACACACACACATGCGCGCACATATTATGTCAGTCTGAATTTTTCGAACCGAGCGAGACACGCGTGTGCGGTATACACGTTGTGTACTGCTACTGCTACTACTACTACTACCACTACTACTGCGTTAAAGCGAGGGGATATTTTTAGGGTTTCGAGTCGTGGTTATAAAGAAAATTGCGATTGCAAACATTCGCGACGTCGTCTACTGGCCGTGATATGCAACGAACGTGATAAATAAGAAGATGCGTTTGTTTTATGAAGTAGGATTTTTGCACTTTTTCTGAAAATTTGTGTATTGGTTGCAACGAAAATACAATACGCATGTTAATCGAAATTCACTAGTTTCGTAAAGGTTGGTCAGACTGTAAGAGATCTTTTTTCGCCAAGTAAGAAATTGTAAGAATTAAGCCTTCGTGAGAGGGTAAAAGCTGTAATCAACGAAGTATATCCAGCAATCTAAGCCACTACACACGTGACTTCTTTCTTTTTTAAAGTTAGAGAATGAAATTCGTGTTTTATGATTGCCATTAGCCCCCATTGCCGAAAGTAACGATCTAAACTGCATTATATCGTTCGAATACCTGTTTTTCTTCTTTTTCACCTTTTTCTTCTCTCTCCCCCTCGTCCAAAGAATTTCAAGTATTTTCTTAATTAGCAACAACTCCGGACTCTCTCTCTCTCTCTCCTTGCACTTTACTCCCCACGCCTGAAACAATTAGATGTTGAGCATTTCTGAGTAAGCAAAAACTACGTAGGATTATAACTACTGCTTCTGCTGGAGAGCTGCCACGCGGTTCCCAGGGCCATTTCGTTTATACGACTTACGCCGCGCATATCCCACATTTGCAACGGTATATACGTATACTTTTTATATTTAAAAGAGGAGAGAACTTTTATAAGCGAATAAAATGTTCTGGAAAACATTGAAAAAAAAAGAGAAGCAAACCAAACAAAGTATTGCGTGAAAAGAGTTGCGGGCAAAAGACCGCGCGCACTTTTCTGTAGAGGAAAATTTTTTTGCTCCGGCCCCTTCTCCGGAAAAAACTCCATAAGTAACATTTATCTTACCGTATTCTCTTGTAAATTTTTTTTTTTATATATTTTTTTTCAGCCATGAAACTTGAGCAAACTCCTTTCAACGTTTATGTTATTTGCGTGAAAGCAAAGCGATAAAGCCAAACCTTTTCCCTACGTCTATCTTTCCTTTTTTTCTTTTTTTTTTTACTCCATGGTAACTTGAAAAATGACGCGAATGAAAATCTGAGTTCATTTTTCTCCCCAAAAATAAAAACGATCGTCGCGGATAAATGTATTCATCATTTGCGGAATGTGCGCGTCGCATTCATCGAAGCTCATATAAGCTCGCGCTTGAAAATTTTGCGGAAAAATTAATCACCGCGCGCAAGCGCCATTTACGCGCGTTGTGGAGCGGGAAGAAGGCACGATCAATCATCGTGCGTGGCTAGACTCAAATACCTCAGACTTTATAACGAGCGTACAAGTTTATCAATATTATTTGCTCTAATTTCGAGGAAAACGAAATCTTTTTACCTTCGATGTCCTCTTATATTGTTAATTTTTTATATTTTCCTTTAATTATCATGTCAATCAACGTTCGACATTTTACAAAACTATTAACTGAGAAATAATAATAGATTAAAAAATGATCGTGTGATGAACATTTATAAAGCTAATTTTTCACGTGGACATGTTATATTTGCTTGGTTCGATGGTATTAAACTTATGATTAATGAGATAATTATTTTTTGTAATTTATTTACTTCAGCATACAAATTATTCCAACCAGGTCTATGCTGTACATGAATGAATTTAAGGTCAATTATGTGTTAGAAAGTTATATATTATTGATAAGTAGCTGTGCACTTTTTACTATCAATTCAACAAGAAAATTTACATTAGAATTCATGGAAACTTACGTTTGACTCTCAACTTTTTCGGTGTCTCAAAGTTTTTCTCGGGATTGACAATTTTTTTAAAACATCTCTACTTTATCCTGATCTGTAACTGAATTATAAGAAACACTATTTTAGTTCAACGCCATAACTTAAAATTTTTTTATTGAATTTTTGAGTAGGATTTTTCCTCCTCTTTCCACTGTATAATTCAAAACTTCAAAATTTTAATTTTGTACTGAGATACAGCTATTTCCGTGAACCTGTTTCCTATACTATACTTATTTAGATTTTATGTACTAATATTTATCAATATTTATTCCTAGATGCTTTGATATATGTTGGAAAAGGTATAATCTATTGAGCATTTAAACAAATGAAGGGGTTTTTATGAATTTGAATTATTTGAAATCAAAATGATGTAAAAAATGATCAAAACTAAATAAAATATTCTATTATGAAGTATATAATCATATAAGTCAAACCCCGAATCTAGTAAAATTGCCGATTCAAAGCCATCGCAAAGTGTCCATCAAACATTGCCCTGTGAATTTTAGTAAAATTCCGGATCGTTTCAGGCTATCACTCGTGTTCGTCGAGTCGTAATCAGAAAAGAAATTTGTTCTTTCGTCCATTAAATTCAACAACAAGAACCGACCGTGTAATATACGCATCAATCGCAGGACGAAGGAGAGTAGTTGAAGCGAGAAAAAATAGCCCCTAAAAAGAAGTAGTCGTATTACTCGTCGGTAAAATTCTCGGTCATTTTGATGCCACTGCATACACGTCTACTCACAGCAGCACAGCCCGGAGCTCGTCGTGCGCTCGCTTTATCTCGCAAGCAGCCTTTTGCGCGCTTGCATACACATTTACCATATCGTGGGTTATGTACCGTTTACGCTTCAGCTCGGCCAAGTGATGTGTGTGTGTGTGTGTGTGTGTGTGTGTATTCAGCAGGGCAAGGCTGCATCGAATAAGCCATTACTAGGGGTACGTGAGGCCATAGGGTAAACGTCGCACACACGTGAACACACACACATACACACATGTGCGCAGGTCGGCGAACGTATATTTATGCGGTGAGACTCGCGTTGTATAAGTATACAGCAAGGTCATTGTGCACCCTTTTACATACGTGTTGCATACATAAACTCGATGATCGTTTATTTTAGCCTCCGCGTTATGTAGTGCGAGGAAAAGCTCGACGTTAGTCTCTCGGCTCTCGCATCCACATTTACGCATTACGGCATTAACTACTTCGCTTTTTTCCCCCGCAGACCGGGGCAACTTGTTCATTTTTTACACAAAATTTTGATCGCACATTATTGAAACCCCACTACATTTGGGCCATTTCGATGAACGGCCGGCTAACAAATTAAAAAAAAAAAAAAAAAAAACAGAAATGTACGGAAAATTTTCCAAAAGCGCATTATATCCTTTCTCTACCTCGCGCGCACAATGGAGCAGACCAAACGCAGTTTATGAACAAACGAGAGCTAAGCTCAAATGGAATAATAAACACGAGGGTATTCAAAAAAGTCTACCTATATCGGCATGGTAAGGATTTCGAACGAAGTGCGCGCGCGTATCGTAATGCTCGTTGAGCGCGGGAATTTAAAGGAATTTAAAAACCCGTGTATATAGAACTGCACCCTGTGAGCATAATCTATATATAGGCGTAAAGCGCATTGCTCAGCCGTGCGCGTATTATATAATCTTCGCGCACGCGGGCGCAATCTGATTATTATCTTTTCCCAAGAATTTTCGGGCAGGAAAAAAAGAGTGTAAAAATAAAAAATAAAGTAGCGAAGAATAGAGAGAGAGAGAGAGAGGGTGAAACAAGCGTGCATGTGCGAGCAAGAAACAAGTGTGACTCGCTGCTGTTGCTATACTCCATGACCCAGTTACGTGTAAAATTTCCTCTTCTTCTACTCGACTCTCGCGTGTTTCGGGCAAGAAGGCACGTCTTAAACTCCGTGTATAGTCGCGCCTCGGCTCTCGACGAGAACGAACAAGCGCACATGTGTGTATAGCTATGTATATGTACGGCAGGTAACAGACTCTTTTGCACCGCTCTACCGTATATACTGCATACGTGGTACGTATATGTATACACCGGGGCAGAAAAGCCTTTGCCATTGTTAGGGAGAGGGGTCCAATTGCGCTGCGGCCGCCGTTGCTATACTGCCCTTTAATCGCATCTTTTTTTCGCGCGCTACAAAAATTTTATTCCGTACCTAGATTTCTCTGCCTTCGTCTATAGCAGCAGCAGCGGCAGTAGCAGTTCACACAGCGTCTTGCAAGCAAAAAAAAAAAAGAAAAGAAAAAGGTGAAAATGGATGGTAAAGATCAAAGGCGAAACACAAAGCTTTTCTCGACCACTGGAGCAGCTCTCTCTCTGTACATATAATATATATCGGGTACAAGCGGATATATATCTGCGTTTTAACGATAAGCTCTGCGCGTGTAACGGAACGAAAAAGCAGCGGCTTGTGCGGTCGCAGCCTGCCGGGGAGATACAATCGGTTATACCTCCGCGTTAATTAATTCCCAAGGTGGATTCGTCGTCTTCGATATAACGCAGTGCGATCAGCTACTACTACTACTATATATGTTTTACAAGCTCCGTCGATACGTATATACATAGTGGTGCATATCTGTATACCCATTGCACAAAAGGCACATGCACGCAGTCAGACAAGAGCTCGCAGGAGTCGAATGTGGCATCGATTCGCACGAGCTCGTGCTTATTAGTTTGCGCTCCTGTGTGTACGTGTGTTTGTGTGTTATATAGGCAACGAAGATCTCCGCAGAGCGGAGAGAAACGAACACAGAGAGCTAGAGATAGAGCGATATAGAGACAAGATTTACTATAGGCTAGCGACGCCAACGACGCACTTGAAGCTCTTTGCCAATTGGATTCGTGCGAGAACGTATACTATACGATCGTCTCTGTGTCTGTGCGCCTTTATATCGCAGTATATATCCGAGCATCACTCTCTGCCCGTGATTTCTCGAAATGGCTGGCATACATATAAGCGTATGCGTTCGGTATTATGTATAGCGAAATGTTAAAGCCTATCGCGCCTCCGAAGAAAATAATGCCTTGCGTGCAGCTTTCTCTCAATTTTCGGCATCTTCTCTATTCATCACACGCCGATCGGGCGGAAAAACTTCGATAAAAATTGACTATACAAAGAAACGTCGATGAAAGGGAAAATTCGATTTTCCGAAACGTAATTCGTAATCAAGTGCTTTCATTGGAGGAGGAACATCTGCTTAAAATGCGTTTGAGCGCGTATACGTACATTATAACCAACACACAATTTTGTACAACCGAGAAATTCGTAAATCCTTTTGCCTTAACGAGTAATGTTTTCCATCCGCGAGACTCGACGAGAGATAGTTCACAACCAGATATATATATTTTGGCTCTCGAGAGCGTGCAAAATTGCATCGTTATTAAACGACGCGCAATTGTCCCTCTTTCGCGCGCCGAGCGATATAACAATATTTCGCGCGTAACGGCTCGCAGCTCTCTAAAACCCTCACTCTTTCTGCATCGTGGCGGGCTTTAAATAAACCAGCTACCCCCGCCGGAATAAATGAATAGTTTTACAAGAATAAAATTTGCATTCAAATATTGATAATAATAAAATGCCGTGTATCGCGTGGTTCTCGCGCAACGGGAGGGGGGGCTAAAACAAATTATTCCCAAGCTGAAAAACCGTCGTCGCGTCATTGAGAGCCGTGGCTCGTGACAACGCCAAAGGAGTTGAGAAATTTCAAACGGAGAGTCTCGGCCCGGTGACTAGCGAGCCTCTACCCTTTACGCTCAAAGTCAAACGTAAAATACTCGAGTTTCTCTACAGTTTGGAGCTTGTGCAACTTCGGTCTCGTTTGAGCCTGGCCTCGGTGATTAAGAGAGCATCGACGATGAGACTTTGTCGAGCAAACATTTTGCGAAAAATCTTACGCCTCCCAACTGTAAACGCCCGAAATCGTCGTATAACGCTCTTTTTATCGACAAAATTTACATGCTCGAAAAAGGCATTAAAAAATAAGTATAATCCTCGGCGCGGTCATAAAAGCTCGAGGATATAAAAACGCAGTTTTTGGCGCGCGAAAAAGAAGGACACGACGCGGCTCGAGGCCCGGCCTAATATACGCAATTTATATACGGCGAGTGCCAAGTGAATTTATATTCGCGAACTTTCTTCGTGTTCTATTAGGCCGTTCGTGCACGGTATATATGCAACTCGCTGGTGATGTTGGTGCGGGCGTATTTTAGTCTCTCGCCTCTGCAGGGGTTGCTCGTTGAAACTCTCGGGTGCCGAGCTTTGACAAGCACAAGACGTTTTAATCTGTGCTGCTGCTGCTGCTGCGAGGGGCGAGGGACGCTCGGGATAACTTCTCGTTTCCCCCGCGCGAGCGGAAAGAGAAAGACAGGGCTGGAGTAGGTCGCGCGCGACGAGCGACACACGTACCGTCTGAATGGGATAGCGCGTGTATATACAGACGACTCGAGTTCGGCAAGGAGCTTTAATAACGATTTGCATGTAAATAGGCGTCAGTCGAAATTCATGATTCTATTACTCGCGAATTTCTTCCTCGTTTTGTTCTTGTTGTTGTTTTTGTTTGTTTTATTTTTACGAAAGAGAAGCGGCGCAGCGGCTTCCCCTTATCGGTGTTCCAGGATGTCAGCCTTTAACTTGGGTAAACTGCAGAAATTGTACAGATCCCTTACAGCACGATCGAGGTGAGTAATAAAAGCGCGACGCGTAATTGATATCTCGATTCGGCCGCGCCACGTAATCGCGACCATCTTCACGCGCGAGCCACGATAGCCGGCGGTACGCAGCTGTACGATAATTTCAACTTCTGCTACCACCGCTGCTCACTCTTAAAGTTGACTCTCGCGCGCGACGTTACATTTTCACACACACATACACACACACACACACACACACACACACACACTCGCATACATTCGCAAAATGACAACCAACTGCCCGGTTATCGACGACGGTTACAGGGACGAAGAGATGCCCGATCGGGCGGTTCCCGACTTCGATTGCTTGCCCGAGGTGTCCGAGTCCGACGTATCCGCGTCCGAGTCCGGCCGCCAACGTAACGACAACCACGTCGGCGCGACTCAGCAGGAGGACCAGCAGAACCAGAACGAGTCACCGTACTATGCTGCGTCGACTCGATTTTCCTCGGTTATGAGTATGTTCAGTCAATTCGGTACCACGGAACAGGAAGTGGCACGGCAGATGACGGGACCCGAAATTCAGATCTCGTCAGACGATATGACGGAGAAGGAAATCATGATGGAGGCCGCTGGAGAGCCGGAAAACATGCTGCACGCGGATTTCTACAACAGTGAGTACCCGGAGTTTCATTTTATTTTCATTACGATCGCGTTGCCGAGAAAAAATACTTTTTGGATTAATTCGAGCGTAATACGAAACAAAAGTATCCAAGTTAAGCTTGTTCGGCGTACGAGCGGTAGAAATCTCGAGGACTCGACGCGATGATTGTATCGTCGTGTTGGCCCGCGATACATTCCTGAACGCGAATGTAAATATTTTGAATCTAACGCGGACTCGGCACTGCGCGCCGTTTGACGATCGAATCGATCGTCGAATTTTCGAGATTCTTCTTTTCGTATTAAATACTATGAAAGGTGTTGAATTTTAAGAACGATTTTTTTTTGCGATATTTTTTCAGAGTTCGGCGATATGTTCGACGACCAAGATCTCAACTAAAAGGACGTCGAGCAGTCATTCACGGCTACCAAGTAATTTCAAATATTTTCATGTAAATTATGAAAGCTGTGACCAGATGTTTCAATAAATAATTTTTCACTCAAAATCCGAAGCTTCATAAAATATAACACACAAAGCCGCATCAGATATAAAACATTTTCAAAATACGTTCTCGTTAAAATCGGTAAGCCAAGTTTCTCGAATACCTTTTCAAAAAAAAAAAATAAATTCAAGAAAGAAGCACTTTCTTTCCGAGGTTTTACATATTATACATGTGAATGCGACGTCCTCGTGGATATAGCAAAAGCTACAGGTCAACTTTCCATTATGCACTCAAAGAGTTTATGCAACGGAGAGAGAGAGATTCGCTCGCCAACCGAGAAGTAATTAAAAATATATCACCGCTGAAGCTTACGAGCTTTATTCCTCGCGGATGCTTAATCATCCTTCGTCCTCGTCCTCTAATCATCCAACTTTTTTTATATATATACGCACTGATCCCAAACGTATAGCACAAAAAAAATAGAATTTCAACGCGATTCTCGATTCAAACAAGGGAGAGATTTATTATTATTTTACGAGGCAATTTTCATCCGGGATCAGCTGTTCAGAAAATAATAATACTCTACAAGTCGCAGACACAAACGAAGCGAGTAAACTGAATCCTCGGCCTTTTCCGATTAAGTAAGTATAAGTGTAAGTATACGAGAGTCGACGTTAAAAATACATCGATATCATTCCCTCCTTCCGCGTGTCAATTAAAAGTAATCGATTCGTTTGGTTCGTCATACACATTGCGCGATGCGACTACGCAACACCGAGTCGTCTGCACTAATTAGTGCGCGACGCGCAACTAGATTCCGAATTATCGCGCGATAAAATTGATTGTGATCGAAGCAGCAGCAGCAGCAGCAGCTGGTGCTGCTTTCCTCGGTAAAACACACACAAGCTCGACTCGCAATTGTTGCATTAAAAATTAAATAAAAAGAGAGAGAGAGGGAGAAAAAGTCAGCGAGTATCCTCGAGTGCTCGCCCGGGCGCTTCAATTATCAGCTGCTCGGCAACCGGGGGAGCACAGCCCGCAGCCACTAACGAGCGATTGAAGCACCTATCACGCGGCGGCGGCAGCGGAGGTTTGAAAAGCCAACTCTCGAAAGATTCGATATATAACTGGGCCATACGCGTACCGCAGAGGTATATATAGGATAAAAATCGATCGAGTATCGAGGATCGCATCTCGCAATTTCGTTGATCAAAACGCAGGAGCAAAAAAGTTAATTACGTCCGAATAGTTTGGCCGATGCTCCGTGATGCATTTTTTCCTGCGTGAATAAAGCGATCTACGTGAATCGCACACTCGAGATGGAAAAATTTTTAAAACACGTTTCATCCGCGTGAGATTCGAGCTGGAAGAGTCGCGACTTTCATTGTAAATCACTGCAAATGGACCCGGGCACGATGTTGACATCGTCGCGAGAATAGCCTCACAATAGACGTGGCGCCACAAAGCTCGGAAGCGCAATTAGCCGCTACTTCGAAAGAGAGAGAGAGACGGAGATTATTAAACACTCGCATCCAGGACGATCTCACACAGACACGTACACACGTACAGGATTCTTTGGAGCTCGCGCTCCCGTCGTTCGGTCACGAGAGTTCTTCGTGCATGAACAAATTGATTGATTTCCGGTATTAAGTCTCGCGCGCGATAAACGAGAGCTCAGCGAGGCAATTTATACACGTGTGTGATGTATATGTATATGTCATATATAATACGCGAGAAATGTGCACAGGCGCCGGACAAACGATCGTTCGACGTCGCTGTGCACATATAACTATTGTATTGTATGGCTGTGATACGAAATTAGTGTACGACTATTAGCCCGAGGTGGCGCGTACTTTATTCCATTGTAAAACGGCTCTCGTTATACGGGCAGCTTACGTATTCCAGTAAAAGGCCGGAGGAAGGACGCCACGACGACGATTTCATTTATTAACTCGTATATCGCGTATAGATATATAACGATCCGCTCGAGCGCTGCCAAAGGGGCTGCATATACTATATACGATGCATGCATAAGGGATGATGCAGGGCACAGGCAGAGTATTGTGTGTGCTGCAGCTCTGCCGCTGGCCTACTGCTCTCGGCGGCTAGTGGATGGTAGATCTCATTATATTTCGCTATAGTAGTAGTAGTATATATCATGTATCGCAAAGAACGAAAAGTATAGAAGCTAGAGAAACGAGAGAGCGAGAGAACGACCTGACCGAGCGAAGAGGGAAGCGAGGGACTATAGCAGCAGCAGCAACTCGCTTGCACTTGACCTAGTATCATTAATTACACGAACCGGCCCTCGAGTACATGCCTCTGCACACATTCGTGCCACGTACGAGAAGCAGCAGCACGAAGAAGAAGAAGAAGCAGATGAGGGAGAGAGAAAGAGGAAGAGAACGAGGGGGTCTGCGTCGAATCGGTGCAGTGACGACGACGACGACGACGACGACGACCGTCCGCACCGCCGCGCGAAACAAAGAGAAAAGACCGCGCGACTGCGGGGGTGGGTTCGCGGAGCTGCTGTGCCGCAGGTTCAAAAGCTCGTGTCGTCGAGCCAGAGGCGCCCGCGAGAGAGAGTCAAAGTGTAACAAGAGGAACCGTACATATACGTTGTATAATATACCTGTGTATATAAGGTCGCTGACGGTACGGGTCTGGCCTGGGCGAGCGCCCGATGGGTCGAGTAGAAAACTTATATACATGCATGCAGCACCTATATGTATATACTTGTGCACGTCCATTCGCGCAACATCGTGTGCAGCTATATATATAACAGCTTTGCGGTCCAAGTTGGTACTGTGTGTGTATGTGTACTTCTTGGCCCTTGTCTCGCGCTGAGCAGCAAAACGTCTATATTATATAGACGTATTTACATGTCTCTGTATAATGTTTAGTTTAGGGAGTATAATTGTGTATAAGTCGGTGCACTGCGCGGCCAATGTAGCGAGACACAGAGAAAAGAGAAGGAGAGAGGGAGAGATCAAGTTATCTATGCAAAAGCACTAATACCATCGACCGCAAGGGCCGCCGCCGCCGCCGACGCTTGTGTATATACCGAGGAAGCGAAGATACGTCGTTAGGTATTATCTATGTAGTCCGGTGCCCGGTTGGAACGCCGCGCGCAGCAACAGTGTTTCTCTCTGTAGTCTGTATCTACTGTACTGAGCGGAGCTGCTTCGTCCTCTCGTTAAGATTTCGCTTCGCGTTCGCAAACGCGCATAGCTGACGTGACGAGCACAGCTATATAGCTCCGTCATTATATTTAGAGCCTTTTTTTGCCATGTGCTTTGACGAATACCGCGTGACATATATAAATTCGAGTCAATTTGATACTGTGTATTTGATAGAGGTTCAATGAATATGAAAAAAGCTTATAAATGCAAGGAAAGGAAGCAATTTTGTGAAAATTATCCGAATCTTCGCAAAAAATATTAATAAAAATCGTTCGTTCTCTTTTTGATGTCTTTATTTGGATTATGAAATTTGAGTGTTTGTATTAAGTAAAAAATACTACAAAACTTGAAATACAAAATGAACTAATAAAAATAACAAATACATTACCTGATACCAAATAATAGCCTAAAGCAACTGGTCATCCGATCTAAACTAATACTAGTTTTTAGCGATTTTTCTTGAACTATTATGTTACACATATCAAGTGCACATTTTAAATGACATGAAAATTACATTTTAACTGTTTCAAATAATTCAAACCAATTCTCGACGAATGTTGAAAAGACAATTCTAGTTTAAGTCTCTGACAATAGATGGCGAGTATACCTTTATCTTTGAATCTGCTAGCGGTAAAGTTAAAATAATTCTATAAGTCGGAGCATGATTCTGGAAAGAGCTCACAATATTCTGGACATGGGCTTATTTGTAACCTCTAGATGAAGGAGAGACACGAGAAGTAATGTAAGTCTGTTAATCAATACAAATAACTTATTACTTTTAAGAGGGAAACTTCTTACCAATGAATTGTTAAAAGTTTTTTTGGTAGCAGAAACCCCCGTCATACATCACGCACCATCATACAGATTGCGTTATCTTTTTGCGTGCACGAATAAGTCTTGAATATTTAAAGTTGAGCTTTTAAGAAGTTTAGATAATACACTTTCCTGCGAGGGGGTTTTAATACTTTCGCATAATGGACAATTATTATGAGCTTCTTTTCATAATTACAAGGATCGCCGTTATACCGCACGTATATCGTTAAAACTTTCTCGGAAACTCCAATGGGTCACTCGTACAACAAAAAAGAGTCAGATAATCAACCTTAAAAAATGAGCGAGATTCCCCGCGTATAAATATAAAAATCGAGCGTGCATGATTAACTTGAATTAAAAAAAACAGTCGTTCTCAAAAAAAGTTGAAATTTTTAATTAGATTTTGGCATTAACGTACCACTTTTGTATCGTCCGTCAAATATTAAACACCAGCAAAAAAAAATCAACGTGACAAGGGACAATTTTTTTCAACTGCCATTAGAAATCAAGGACGAGCTAAGGACGGGGACGAAAAGCTCCCTCTTATAGTACATCACGAGCAAATTTCATTCTAATTATACATTTTAGCTCAATGTAACATTTCGTCGGTATAATTTTTCCCACGTATTGAGATTGAATTTGCAACAACAAAAAATTCAGTCTGCGAGTATTTTTAGCTATCCTAGGCCAGGACTTAATTGATCAACATTTGACTTGTAACGTATTGCACCTATACACGACGCAGCGCGCGTAGGAGAAACCCGATATAGTCAATGACCCATAAACGAAATTAACATTTTCGATTAATCATTCTTCGCGCGACAAGATGGGCGAGAAAGGCAAAGAGAGAGAGAGAGAGAGAGAGAGAGAGAGAGAGAGAAAGGGATGGATGGAGAGTGCTATTTACTCGCTGCATCTCATTTGCAAGTGAAATGCGCGAGAGATTAGAAATTTAAATACAGGCCTTGATCATACCTATGTAATATATATAAATATGTTCGATGTATACATACACAAGCACACAGGAGCTACATCTCTTTGTTTCTCTAATTAATTTTACGACACGCGACGTAATAAAAATAGCCTATTACGAAATAGGTATAGTTAAGCTAGGAACGACACGAAACGCTACTCTCCGCGGCTTCGAAATTCGAGTGTATTTTCACGCAACAATAAATCAAATTAAAGTTACAATATAAACCGCGCCGTGTAAGGGTTAAAATAAATCCCGCGCGTGCTTTGATTTATCGATGTACGTAGCATAGGTATACCTCGGCATCGATGAGATACTTCGGGCAACCATCCATCACTTTTCGATCTTAAATGTCGTTCGTTCGCGTGTCGCGAAACGACGACTTCGATTGAGAGAGACACAGTATTTACGTCGCGCGTGGCATCGGTTTTCCTATCCCGAGAAAAGTTCGCCAAATTCTTTCGTCTGTGTGTGTACATACATATAAGCTCGATATGGAAGCGCGAGCGCGACTGCTTACTACGCTCTTATTTTCTTTTTTTATTTCCTTCAAAGTGCAGCACTCGTTTGAGCACTTTATTCGCGTAAATCCTCTCTCGGCTCTCTCACTCTCTCTCTGTCTCCCACGACACACGACACGTCGCGCTGATGTCGCTCGCGATAAAAACATCTTTGACGACCCTCCCCCGCCCACACGTTAGTTTAAGTGCAGGATGCGGGGCGTTATAGATTCGCGATAAAGATACCCGGCGGGCCGCTATACGATGGATGTGTATTGAAGATTGATGGATTTTTGATGCTTTGATTGAGTTAATGCTTTTACTTATTGATTCAATCAATGCGCGGCTTAGCATATTTGTCGTTTGTATATAATTATATCTTGGGAACCGTAATTTTCTATTTTTTTACGATCGGATTCATTCCTCGCCGTGCCTTGGATTGCGCTTTTTTTACTCGCGTTTCGGCATGGAATAGAATGATAATTTCAAGTACTTCCGAGATCGTTACTTTTATCCATCATTTTTTTTTTTTGCTCTTTCTCTCTCTTGAACACAATACGGGTGATAAAACGAACATTAAAGAAAATGTTTCACCGAAGAAAAGATTGAAAACTGCGAGCACGTAAAGCCCAGTAGGGAAAACGGAAAAAACGATCCCTGTACAGCGCGCGTACATACAAGAGAAGCAAGGCGAAGCAAAAAATAAAAAATAAAAATAAATAAAAGCACATGATCTGAATGGAAATTAGTTTTTGCGTCCCGCGGCGCAACGAAGGCGAGTTTTGAAAAACACGCGCGCGGCAACAAACTCTCGTGTAAACAAATCCGAATTCGTAACATCAAAGTTGCAGGCGCGCGCGCGACATTGATATAAAAAAAGTTTGCCACGCGCGAAGTTATTTCTGATCGTTCGCATTTTTTACTCATTAAAGCTCTCTCTCTATCTCTCGGTGCACGGCACACGGCTGCTTATATAATATATATCTGGTTAAAGCTCTGACGCAAGAACAACTTTCAATAGTAATCACGACGAAAAATTGTTAATGCCTTACTTAAAGAGCCATTGCCGAGCGCGAGAGATTTCTTTTTTTTTCTTTTTCTTTTTTTTTTTGCACTGCAGCGAGCTGCTTTAACAAGATACGAGCTTTAGCTCGGGCGAGCTGCACCGTCAGGGGAGTTAGACCACCAGCAGTACCACACACTCGACGACGAGAGAAAGCCCGAGTGACGCTGCCGCTGCCTTATACACGACGGAGGTTGTTTCGCGACATCGACGACGCCCGTCAACGAGAAGAAAGAACACGAGAACGAGAGAAAACGATACTTTCGCTTCGATAGCGCTGAATGCGCATTAAACGAAGCATTCATGCTTATTCGGAGCTCGAGCTTCTTGCAGACACGGCCAGCAGAGCTTGCAGTGGCTCTCTACGTATATATACACTCTTATATATTTCAGACGCACAACAGCAGCCAACAGAGATGTATATACGAACAAGGAAGAGAGAGAAAGAAAAGGATTGATGAAACAAAAAAAGAAAGAGTCGCGTTAAAGAAGCGTGTAAAAACTCGGTAACTTCAATTTTCGAGCCATGACAAAACAGGTGAAATAATATCTTGTTCGTGTATATCTGTACAGCATCGACGCCGCTCTATCCGTGAGAGCCGTGCAGTTTTCGAATATAATGACGAATTTAAGCGCGCGGCGCCCCCGACGACGACGAAGACGACAAAAAAGCACGTGACCTCGAAAAAATCGAGCGCGCGATGTCTACCCGCTATCCGCAAGCTCTACTGCTGCTGCTGCTGTATATACGTGAAAATGCAACGGAAAAAAATAGAATCTCGAGGACGCCGCGCGATACACACGACGCGCAACTGCATGAATAAGCACCTCGTCGTCGTTATATTGTTGTTGTTAAATATATATGTGTGCGTCGTGTGCAGCACGACGTTATCGTCGGTACAGAGTCTCGTGCCTCGCCAGCCAAGGGTTGTTATACGTACGTTGGTTATTTGGTCGCGATCGATTTTTCCCGAATGACACGGCTGATTTGATGGCACGAAGGCGCGAGCACACCGCTGCTTTCAATGAGGCACGAGGACGACTTCTTGCCGTGCGTCTGCAAGTGTGTGTGTGTGTGTGTGTGTGTGTGTAGGTGTACGGTGCGCGTCAACATTTTTTTTTTCACTCGTCAGAACTCTAAAATGATAAATGTATATTTCAATGCATAAACGTGTATCCTTACTGAGAATTTCGTGCTCATTAAATCAACGACGTTTACGATTGGGTCGTTGCGTGATAACTACGTTAACTTGCCACTAGTTTATTTTTTAAAACTTGAATTGTCAATGAACGTCTGTAAGGAAATATTAAATCATTGCTCCGATTTAATATTAAAGAAACGGACTAGGTCACTTATAGCTAATTTAAAAAGTACACTTTAACTTGATTATCTTGAATTTTCTTTAGAAAATAATTGTTGTTAAGTTAATAATCGTCTGAGATATTTGTAATAATAGTGTTTATGTACTTGTATATTTGAATAATCCACTTTCTACGGTCACTGGTGTGATCGAAGCTGCCCTCTTTTAAGAAGTACATGTACTAAAGTATACAGAATTATTTGATAACCAACGACTGGTATAATTGTTTTTTTTTTTTTTTTAAAGTTCTTATATTTATAATAATAACGATTCATTGAATTCATATATGTATTAGCTATAATATAATATAAATATTTTAATGTATTTCGAGCTATGATAAAGTAGAAATTCAATTCTGAGCATTACCCTTTATTTTATAGGACAGCAGATATGGACGTAACGATTTTTTCAACATTACGCTATATTCCTTGTCTCTTTGAACTCGTTGAAAAACAATGGAAACAAACAAAAAAAAATTGACCAATGTTATTCGTTTACTATGCAGTCGAAATTTGAAGAATGAGGTCTAAATAAATTATGCTTCTAGTAGTTCTTAAGATAATGGAAAAGTTTTCAAACATTAGAAACAATAAAAAATTTTCTTTGAATATGTAATTGATAAAAGCTTGTTTTTTCCATGACCTCACAGTGAATACTTTTGTTTTCAAAATAATTGAGAGTCTTATACAGTAAATCCTTGAAAAATGCTCAATTGTAGGCACGTGTGCGCAGGCATGAGTACGCATATGAGCATTGAAAGGTCTTTTAAGGAGTTTATGATAAATGCTAATCAATAAGTTTCCCAAAAAAATATACTTTTTAAATTACAAAACAAAATATGTTTCAATCATTTTCATCTTCTCTTTGATTTTTTTGTTTAAATCGCTATGCACTTAATACAATAACCACAGAGTCTTTTTTAAGAAAAGAGACATACATGCCCGACTTTTTAAATTTATTTCGAGTGTACCATTTGAAAAAAATGAAATCACGAGCTTTCAACGATAATACAAAATTTTTCAATGGCTGGAATTCAGTTTTTTTAACTTATCTAAAGACATACACAACAAGACGTGGTAAAGACGAAAAACTTTTTGTTTTACGTAGAACCTGAAATATAAAATGATCGAAAGGCTGCTGTAAACGATAATGTTCTTTTTAGAACCTGAAAGGAAATTTTTCAATCACAACCAATTATTGTTTTGGTTATTAGTTGATATAACAGGTATAAATTGAGAGACTTACATTACTGCACGTTTCGAGATTTAATTCAATAATCGACCCAGCCTCTAGTACCAAAGGTTTCATTGACCTTAATAAAAGCAATACTACCATGAGCCTAGCCTTTGGTGGATATTCATACCAATTGATGCAATAACTACAAAGGTGAATTTTTTTAAATTATTTTTAATTTTTATCAATTATACTTAATTTTGAAGTATCCAGAAATCTTACGATTTGATGAAAATATCATGACAGGCATTGCTGAGAAACTGACTAGGAACGCATACACATATAATGGAAATCAAAGAAAGAAAATGTACTATCAACATTTTCATAGCTGTCGCTGAGCTCGTGTCCATTAAAACTACCATCTGCAATCGGTCATTAAATATATTATTAATATAAGTCTATTTTCATTGATATCTATAAGTTTGAAGTTAATACTTTTATATCATAAATGAAATTAATAACTCGTTTTATAATAGGTTTCATACTTACCGCAGTACCACTTAAAATAATGTTGCACGATGTGCATAGGATAAGGACAAACATAAGTGTACTGGTCAAGTTATACAGTTGTTGGAAAAGCCTATAAAATCAGGTAGAATGTATCGTTTTTATTTTACCAATTACATTCTTTTTGAATAACTTGTCAATTGTCTAAATACGTATCGACCGTGCCTGCGAAGACTATCACTCATGCGAATGCGGTCAAATAAAACTCTGTTAGAAATCTGCGGCGAAAAAAAACTCTCCTTCAAAAAAGCGGTCAAGAAAATCTCTCTAAAAAATCTGCGATCAAGAAAATCTCTTTAAAAAAACTGCAGTCAAGAACCGCGTTTTCTTTTGGAGAGATTTTCTTGACCTCATCTTCGAAAGAGAGTTTTTTTGATCGCACATCACTGAAACAGTGATATTCTTCGTAAGCACAGTCGGTGTAAAATGAGTTACTCGATGCATTCGTTGTGGTGACGTATTACTCGGTTTAATTTTTTGATAAGATATTGGTGAGGGTTTTCTTCATTTTCATCAAGCATACGCATATACTCGACATCTGTTTTTTTTAAATAATTTCTAAAAGTAAGTCAAGTTGAATTACAATACTATCATGAGCAAAAAACGTTATCGAGAGATGGAAGTAACTTTCTCACGTACTGCAATTGAAGGAATTCGCCAATGATAAATCCTATACATGAGAATTCGTACTGGCTCAATGATACAACTATAAAATTGAAGAGAGCAAGAAGAATCGACTGGAAAGCAAAAATTTGATAAAAATACTCATCTTCGTCCATGAAAAAATCCCAATTATAAGGCAATGATTTTTTAAATGTTTTATTTCCTGGCAATGCCCATGTCAGTAAATCTGGAATAACCACTGAACCTGCACCACCGATTACAGACATCAAAATGAACGTCACTGCAGAAGTGTATTATTACTTTTATAATTATTTAATCAGTCGTGAAGAGACCGATGAAGTATTCGATCAAATGCCGATTTGGTCGCATGAAAATGGGCTTTTTTCATTTTCATGTACCATACTATTTTTAATAAACGTTTGACTTTGGCATTGTATACAAATTGTATAATTATTTAGTACGGCCCCAAAAAAATATAATTACTACCTGTTAAAATAGAATTGAAATTCATGAATTTTGTTACTGATTGCAAAATCACTTTTTGACCTGACGGATCGTTGTCTTGAAATATTCTGCCCATTACTGCCCAACAATTCTGAACCTAAATGACGTGCAGTTTTGGTTATTATATGGTCATATATTATTAGAAAATACAATTAAAAAATTATAGTAACCTTTTCGTACTTTAAAGTTACATAATCATAGCAATATATTGTAACGAAACCAATTATAGCTTGACATAAGCCCTCCAGCATTCTACTGTCAGCACCTCCTTTTTGGATACCTTCATACATCTTTGATAACTGAAAAAATTCGGCATTAGAAATTATTTGTTGAACAAATTTTTCTCCTTATTTCAACGATACATACTACTCCAATAATTGAAGTATAAAAAAAAAGATTAATGAATAATCGTCCAATGATTTGCGTAAATTTACTTTGATACGGCCATAAAAAGCATATTTTCAATACTATTACTTGTAAAGGAAACTGAGTAAAAATTTGCCTATACCACTCTTGATTTTCTTGTATTTTTACTTGAGACATCATGTTTGTGAAATAATATGTTTGATAAAGCCATTTTTCTACTTTAGTAGAAATAAAAAAAAGCTTGAACAGTTTTATTATTCAGTAGAATGTTTGAAATGAGTTTTAAATAAACGATGTTCATAAGTTGTGAAACAATAGAAATGCTTATAATAAATCAAAAAGTAAAAAGCTCAAGCAAAACTAAAAAAAAATGTGAACAAATAAAAGTGATATAAAAGACTATTATTTTTTCCCAAAAACCTTACTCAACTATAATTTAACTATAACGGAACGAGAATATGCTGTGCTCTGCGTCAACACCGAATTTTATCTAAAAAGAGTAGCTTCTAACACCTTAGGCTGGCTTACTGACTGTGTTAAATGAATGGTTGATTTTCTGTTCGTACATTTTTCACTACGGTAGCGCAAAAATTAAAAGTGTCCGCTTCATCATTGGTTTGGTATTTGAGATGTTCTGTGGAAACAGTTGTTTCTTGTAAGTATCTTCGCTAATCTGTTTATTAACGTTGGCAAAGTTCGTTTCAATTGGAACGAGGGACATTTTTGGGGCTGATTAAAGGTATTCAATATCCATCGTCTAGCTTTATGCATTGAATTTGCACTGAATCGGTAGTTTTTGCCAGATAAGATAAGGTACCCCCAAAGGATAATATGCGTACCGCAATTATTCAATCCACCATTTTCATGCAATTTTGATGGAACATCTTATGGATGATGGAGTTTCCAATCATCAAAGGAATCGAATATTCGGCATCATTTTATTGATGAGTTTACAAAGATGTATATTAATTATATCATTTTTCAAGGATCTTTTGAAAAGCGGTCATTACTCGCGGGTCCATAAAGAGAATCGAAGTGAATGATCTTCTTCAATGGGAAAATAACTACCATAAGGGTATAGTGCAAACTCTCGCATTTGGGTGTTAACCAAACCTTATGTGTTTCCGCATCGATTTTCATGGCCTCCCGGACGGAAGATAGTGGAATTTAACCGATCGGGTCAGCTAATAATTTTACCCAGAAATGTGATGAAAATAATACAGCTTCCTCACTACCAAATGCACTGCGTCACGATGAACTATTATCCCCCACACAGTCGTACTGAAGAAGGACGCGGGCCCGTAATGGGACGTTTGAAGCGATATTACGATCGGGAAAGGGTAACAGGAGAAAGGCAACTCACAGAAAAAAGAAATAAAATTTTCTTACACAATTTTTATTATAAGGGAAGTAAAATGTTTATTTTTAAAAGAGTGGTTAATCCGCCTCACTCATTCGCGCACACACACACACACACACACACACACACACACACACACACACACACACACACACACACACACACACACACACACACACACACACAC